>NW_027361704.1:16875000-17052500 GCF_039654945.1 Dendrobates tinctorius | reverse complement strand
TGAAAAATTTTCAAGATTTTTGGACTTAAAGCGATTATTGGATTTTTGTGCAAAAATCGAATTTCCCCTTCTCCCACCACTCTGGGGCGTCAATATGTGATGGGGACCCGAGGGAGAGTGCCCCAGATGAGGGTAGAATGTGTGGTTTTTGGGGGGAAAAGTCGAATTTTGGAAGAAATTGAGTTTTGAGGACAAAAAAGTTTTTGGTGAACAAAAGTGGCAGTGACAGACTTCCAGGCAGGGGAGCCTCTCTGGAGGTATACCGAAAACAGTTCCAGGAGCTGAGGTCATTTTCTTACATTTTTTGTTCGCTCAAAATTGTTTTGTTTTTGAGGTCTAAAAAGCTGGTAATTTCAATTAGCTCTAAAATTTCAAGTGTCATGAGCTAGTAGATGTTGGAGGAATACATTTTAGGCAAAAAAATTGCAAAAAAAAAAACCTAAGTGAAAAAGAACCGGAATGAGGAATTTTCTGGCTGCCGCATCCGCCCTACAGTGACTGGAGGTCGGGTACAGTTCCGACTTCGTTCCCTTAAAGTGGGGACGTTGTCCCGCAATACATATACATAGGAATGCACACCTGTGGCAGAATACAGGAGAGAGTGCTCTCTCTCTACCCCGATGGATGGCGGTTGTTTCTCTGGTTCCCTGACTCGGGTAAGCGACTTGGAATGTGGTCCCTCTTGGTATGGAAGTTGCACACTCCGGCTAGACTGAACTTCCACAGCTCCAGGAGGGACTTTTGCTGGTTGTGAGTCCCAAGTGAGAGAAGCAATCTCGGGGTACCTGAGCCTGACCAGACCCTCCCCGGTGGTCCCTGGTCCTCTGAAGGGTGATGGCTGTCAGGGGGCAAATCTGGAGTCCTCATGGGAAGAGGGCTCTGGAAGGCGGGCGCCCTTCTGACTATGTCCCCTCAGAGCAGTCTCGATGGTTCTCAGTCCTTGTCTTTGGCTGGTGGGCCATCCACAAGACAGAGAAGCCATCCTGGGGTGCCTGAGCTTGACCAGACCCTCCCTCGGTGGTCCCTGGTCTTCTGAATGGTGATGGGTGTCAGGGGGGCAAATCTGGAGTCCATGGCCGAGTTTGGGCTCTAGAAGGCGGACGCCCCTTTTGACTATGTCCCCTCAGAGCAGGCTGGATGGTTCATGGTCCGCGGCTTTGCCTGGTGGTCCATGCCCATGCCGGAGAAGCTATCCTGGGTACCTGAGCTTTGACCAGACCCTCCCTCGGTGGTCCCTGGTTCTCTGGAGGTGATGGATGTCAGTGGGGGCAAATCTGGAGTCTTCGTGGGAAGGGGGGCTCTGGTAGGCGGACGCCCTTTCTGACCTTGTCCCCTCAGAGCAGGCTCGATGGTTCTCAGTCCCTGGCTTTGGCTGGTGGTCCATGCCCATGCCGGAGAAGCTATCCTGGGGTACCTGAGCTTTGACCAGACCCTCCCTCGGTGGTCACTGGTTCTCTGGAGGTTATGGATGTCAGTGGGGGCAAATCTGGAGTCCTCGTGGGAAGAAGGGCTCTGGAAGGCGGACGCCCTTTCTGACTATGTCCCCTCAGAGCAGGCTCGATGGTTCTCAGTCCCTGGCTTTGGCTGGTGGTCTGTTGTGAGTTCATTTTCCCCTTCGTCACTGAGGTCTGGTGAACTCCCTATTCTGGTAAAGGAAGGTAATGAGCCTGATTATCAGGCACCTGAGCCTAATGAGGATGACTGGCTGAGTGGAGTCACTGACTGGATATAAGGCTGCCGACGCCCTTCTGCCCTGCGGGTGATTTCTCTGTGGACTTCTGGGACACCAGTCTGATTCCTGCTCCTCTAAAGCCAAGTTTTCTGCTTTGCCTGTTTGCATTTGTGCTTTGTTTTTGTTTTCCTTGCTTTTCTGGATTCTGCCATTCCCTGCTGGGGTGAGCTGAATCTCCTTTTTCCGGTTGCTCTGTCTTCAGAATATTCCTGAGTGCTGACGTGGCTTTTTTGGGGCCTGGCGTCTTCAGGGCCTTTTTCACTGTCGGTCTGTTGGCTCTTGTTTTCATAGGGTTTTTCCTGTCCTTTCCTGTCTGGTTAGCTTTGGCTCCGTCTTTGCTCAGTCTGTCTTTCTGTCTGTGTTAGTGTTTTCGTCTTGCTTCGCCGTCGTGTGTTGGGGGCTGCCTATTGCTTTGGGGTCTGCTCTGGGGCAGTTTAGATTTCCCCTTTCTTTCTTTGGGCCTATTTAGTTCTCCGGTTGTGATCGAGGGGTCTAGGGCATCGTGGGAGCCCCCCACGGCTACTGTTAGTTGTTGTGTTGGGATCAGGGGTCTGCAATCCGATAGCTGCCAACCTCTCTGGTTTTCTGGACTTAGCATTTCTGTTTTTGCCTCCTACGGTGACTCAATCATAACAGAATCACCCGCCATACCGCAGATCCTAGGGTACTCAATAGCAGGAAAGAATTGTGTTTAAAAAAAAAAAAAAAAAAAAAAAAGTGTGTGTATATTCTTTCCTCTATATCTCTGAGGCCGTAGGGGGAATTTTTTTTTCTCTCAATGGAGATAAAGCAATTGTCTGATCGTGTGGAGCAGCTCGCTGCGGAAGTGCGGGGAATTTCCGCCTACCTTGCTCGTTCGCATGCTGTTGAACCAAAGATCCCTACACCTGATGTATTTT
This sequence comes from Dendrobates tinctorius, assembly GCF_039654945.1. Classification (NCBI taxonomy): domain Eukaryota; kingdom Metazoa; phylum Chordata; class Amphibia; order Anura; family Dendrobatidae; genus Dendrobates; species Dendrobates tinctorius. The sequence continues at coordinate 17,049,869 of NW_027361704.1, read as the reverse complement.
TTGGGGATCGATCTAAATGTTTGAGTTTCAAAAATAATTGTAAATTATTTTTTGCCTTGAAGCCTAACTCGTCAGGGAGCTCCGCGCAGCAGGTTAAAATTGTCATCTCTTTGCTGCGTGGCGATCCCCAGGATTGGGCCTTTTCTTTGAAACCAGATGATCCTATTCTGACTAATGTGAACGCATTCTTTCAAGCTTTGGGGTTGTTGTATGACGAACCTAATGCTATTGATCAGGCTGAAAAGACCCTGTTGGCATTGAACCAGGGTCGAGATTCTGCAGAGTTGTACTGTCAAAAGTTCCAAAAGTGGGCGGTCCTTACTACCTGGAATGATAATGCCTTGGCTGCTCTCTTTCAGAAGGGTTTGTCAGAAGCTGTAAAAGATACTATGGTGGGATTTCCTGTTCCCTCTGGTCTGGACGATTCTATGTCATTAGCCATTCAGGTTGATCGGCGTTTACGTGCACGCAGGATTGCACGGGAGGTGTTGCCACCGGTTGATCAGACGTCTGAACCTATGCTATGTGATAGAGTTGTCTAAGGCGCAACGTCAGGAGTTCAGAAGGCGTAATAGGCTGTGTTTTTTCTGTGGAGATGCCTCGCATATTATTTCTGTTTGTCCTAAATGAGAGAAACGCTTTGCACACACGTTTTCTGCTGGTGGTGTTCAACCTAAGATTCTTCTGGCAATTACTCTGATCTGCTCCCTGTCCACATTTTCCGCCAAGGCTTTTGTGGATTCGGGAGCAGCGCTAAACCTAATGGACTTGGATTTTGCTAAACGTTGTGGATTTCCGATGACACCTCAGCAGACGCCTATCCCTTTGAGGGGGATTGATGCTACTCCTTTGGCTAAAAATAAACCTCAGTTTTGGACCCAGGTGGTCATGCGGGTCGCCCCAGACCATCAAGAAAATTGCAGATTTTTGGTGTTGCATGGTCTGCATGATGCCATTGTTCTGGGGTTTCCCTGGTTGCAAATTCATAATCCAGTTTTGGATTGGAAATCTGTGTCTGTGGTGAGTTGGGGTTGTCGGTGTGCCTTTAGTGAGGCTCCGGTTTTTTCCACCTCTCCTCAGTCGCATGATGTTCCTGACTATTTGGCGGACTTTTATGATGTATTTAGTGAGAATGAGTCTGCATCCTTGCCTCCTCATAGGAGTTATGTCTGTGCAATTGAACTAAGCCCGGGGTGTAAATTTCCCAAGGGTCGGCTCTTCAATTTCTGTACCCGAGCACGAGGTTATGCGGTCCTATATTAAGGAGGCGCTGGAGAAGGGTCATATTAGACCATCCTCTTCACCCTTAGGTGCCGGGTTTTTTTTTGTGACCAAAAAGGATGGTTCTTTAAGGCCTTGTATTTATTATCGTGCCCTCAATAAAATTACTATTAAATATCAGTATCCGTTACCCCTGAATTCGGATCTATTCTCTAGAGTTAGAGGTGCTTGCTGGTTTACCAAGCTTGACCTCAGGGGGGCGTATAATCTTATCCGCATTAAGCAGTGGGATGAATGGAAGATGGCGTTTAATACTCCGGAGGGACATTTTGAGTACCTGGTGATGCCTTTTGGGCTCACTAATGCCCCATCTGTCTTCCAGTGCTTCATGAACGATATTTTCCGAGACTTTGTCGATAAATTTTTGATTATCTATCTGGATGATATTTTGATCTTCTCCAAGGATTGGGATTCTCATGTGGAACATATTCGGACTGTGTTCCGGATCTTGAGGGAGAATTCCCTGTATGTCAAAGGATCGAAATGCCTTTTTGGAGTACAGAGGATTTCATTTTTGGGATTTATTTTGTCTCCGTCAACTATTGAAATGGACCCGGCCAAGGTACAGGCCATTTATGATTGGGTTCAGCTAACTTCTTTGAATGCCCTCCAGAAGTTTTTGGGTTTTGCCAATTTTTATCGGAAATTTATAGCAAAATTTTCTAGTATTGCCAAGCCATTGACTGATCTGACTAAGAAGGGTGCTGATGTGTTGAATTGGTCTCCGGAGGCTGTTGCTTCCTTTCAGGAGCTGAAGCAAAGATTTACCTCCGCCTCGGTTTTGCGGCAACCTGATGTCTCACTTCCGTTCCAGGTAGAGGTGGATGCTTCTGAGATTGGTGCAGGAGCTGTTTTGTCCCAAAAGGATCCTGTATCATCTAAAATGAATCCCTGTGCTTCCTTTTCCCGAAAGTTCTCTCCATCTGAACGTAACTATGATGTGGGGAATCGGGAACTGTTGGCCATGAAATGGGCATTTGAGGAGTGGAGACATTGGTTGGAGGGAGCTAAACATCAAGTTGTGGTCCTCACTGACCACAAGAATTTGATTTACCTAGAGTCGGCTAAACGCTTGAACCCTAGACAGGCTAGGTGGGCCTTGTTTTTTTACACGTTTTGATTTTGTGGTCTCTTTTCTTCCTGGAACTAAGAATGTCAAGGCAGACGCCCTCTCTAGGAGTTTCTTTCCTGATTCTCCTGTGGTGACCAAGCCTGCTACTATCTTAGGCGAAGGGGTAGTTCTTTCTGCCATCTTGCCCGATTTGAGACTTGCTCTGCAAGAGTTCCAGGAGGACAAACCTGAGCGTTGTCCCAGTGGAAAGTTGTATGTTCCTTACCAGTGGAGGGAGAGAGTGATGTCTGAAGTTCATTGCTCTGCATTGGCTGGTCATCCAGGTATTTTTGGTACTAGAGATCTGGTGAGTCGCTCTTTTTGGTGGCCCACTTTGTCTCATGTCGTCAGGAATTTTGTGCATTCCTGTGAGACTTGCTCTCGGTCTAAATCTTGTTCTCGCTCTAGTGGGTTGTTGATGCCTTTGCCGGTCCCCAGGAGGCCATGGACCCATATTTCAATGGATTTCATCTCTGATATGCCGGTCTCTCAAAGAATGACTGTTATTTGGGTGATTTGTGATAGGTTCTCTAAGATGGTTCATCTTGTACCACTCCCTAAGTTGCCATCTTCCTCTGAGTTGGTGCCTGTTTTTGCAACAGGTGGTTCGCTTACATGGGATTCCTGAGAACATTGTATCTGACAGAGGAGTTCAGTTTGTGTCTAGATTTTGGAGGACTTTCTGTTCCAAGCTGGGAATTCAGTTGTCCTTCTCCTCTGCTTTTCACCCTCAGACCAATGGGCAGACAGAGAGAACAAACCAGACCTTGGAGTCGTATTTGAGATGTTTTATTTCGGCTGATCAGGATGATTGGGTTTCATTTTTGCCCTTGGCCGAATTTGCTTTAAGTAATAGAGCTAGTTCTGCCACTTTGAGGTCACCTTTTTTTTTGTAACTTTGGGTTTCATCCTCGATTTTCTTCAGGGCAGGTGGAGCCTTCTGCCTGCCCAGGTGTTGACACTGTGGTGGAGAGAATGCACCAGATCTGGGACCAAGTGGTGGATAAGTTCTCTCTCTCCCAGGAAAAGGCCCAGCGGTTTTCCAATCAACATAGGACCATTGGTCCCCATTTTAAGATTGGTGATATGGTGTGGTTATCATCAAAGAATATTGCTATGAAGGTGGCTTCTCCTAAGTTTAAGCCTAGATTTATTGGACCTTACAAGATTTTGGAGATTATTAATCCGGTCTCTTTTTGTTTGGCTCTTCCTGTCACATTTAAAATCCATAATGTGTTCCATAAGTCCTTGTTGAAGAGGTTTGTTGAACCAGTTGTTCCTGGGGTGGCACCTCCAGACCCTGTATTGGTTGAAGGTAACATGGAATATGAGGTAGAGAAAATACTGGATTCCCGTCTGGCTAGACGGAGACTCCAGTATTTGGTTAAGTGGAAGGGTTATGGTCAGGAGGATAATTCCTGGGTCTCTGCCTCTGATATTCATGCCAAAAGATTGGTGCGTGCCTTTCATCGGGCTCACCCTGATCGCCCTGGTGGCATGGTTGAGGGTTCGGTGACCCCTCCTCAAGGGGGAGGTACTGTTGTGAGTTCATTTTCCCCTTCGTCACTGAGGTCTGGTGAACTCCCTATTCTGGTAAAGGAAGGTAATGAGCCTGATTATCAGGCACCTGAGCCTAATGAGGATGACTGGCTGAGTGGAGTCACTGACTGGATATAAGGCTGCCGACACCCTTCTGCCCTGCGGGTGATTTCTCTGTGGACTTCTGGGACACCAGTCTGATTCCTGCTCCTCTAAAGCTAAGTTTTCTGCTTTGCCTGTTAGCATTTGTGCTTTTTGTTTTCCTTGCTTTTCTGGATTCTGCCATTCCCTGCTGGGGTGAGCTGAATCTCCTTTTTCCGGTTGCTCTGTCTTCAGAATATTCCTGAGTGCCGACGTGGCTTTTTTGGGGCCTGGCGTCTTCATGGCCTTTTTCACTGTCGGTCTGTTGGCTCTTGTTTTCATAGGGTTTTTCACGGATTGCAGACAGCAGCCTTCCTGTCCTTTCCTGTCTGGTTGGCTTTGGCCCCGTCTCTGCTCAGTCTGTCTTTCTGTCTGTGTTAGTGTTTTCGTCTTGCTTCGCCGTCGTTGTGTGTTGGGGCTGCCTATTGCTTTGGGGTCTGCTCTGGGGCAGTTTAGATTTCCCCTTTCTTTCTTTGGGCCTATTTAGTTCTCCGGCTGTGATCGAGGGGTCTAAGGCATCGTGGGAGCCCCCCACCGCTACTGTTAGTTGTTGTGATGGGATCAGGGGTCTGCAATCCGATAGCTGCCAACCTCTCTGGTTTTCTGGACTTAGCCAGCATTTCTGTTTTTGCCTCCTACGGTGACTCAATCATAACAGTGGTCCATCCCCAAGCTGGAGAAGCGATCCTGGTGTACCTGAGCTTGACCAGACCCTCCCTTGGTGGTCCCTGGTTCTCTGGAAGTGATGGATGTCAGTGGGAGCAAATCTGGAGTCCTTGTGGGAAGGGGGGCTCTGGTAGGCGGACGCCCTTTCTGACCTTGTCCCCTCAGAGCAGGCTCGATGGTTCTCAGTCCCTGGCTTTGGCTGGTGGTCCATCCCCAAGCTGGAGAAGCGATCCTGGGGTACCTGAGCTTGACCAGACCCTCCCTTGGTGGTCCCTGGTTCTCTGTAGGTGATGGATGTCAGTGGGGGCAAATCTGGAGTCCTTGTGGGAAGGGGGACTCTGGTAGGCAGACGCCCCTTCTGACCTTGTCCCCTCAGAGCAGGCTTGATGGTTCTCAGGTAGGATTTGTTACCTCCGGATCGATTTCCATACTGCCTCCCTGCTCATTCTCTGATGTACTGTTTGAAGGCATCACTGGTGACTGATTGTCGGCTTCATCCTTCTTTCCTGCATTTACCACCAACTCGTGGGCATGACACATATCTGTCAGAGTCTTCTCCCAGTAAACTCTCTCAGCCATGTTGTTTGTATGTGCCAAGTACCGTGCAAACAGTCTCTTTTCACAGTCCGTGTATTGTGAAGTTGTCCAGGTTTCACATACCCGTCGTACTAAGTGGCTAGTGATGTTTGGGAGGTTGTAGCTATGGAGGAAACCATAATGTCAGTACCTGTTTCTACATATGGCCATGCATCATTCGGCTCGTGGCAGTCTTACCTCGAATGGTATTGCCTGAGGCCCACGGATGGATTTGCTATGGCCTTCCCCGTACACGTCACAAAGAAATTTGTGACCTTCCTTCGGCCAGCGGTATAGACAGGTCGGATATATTCTGCATACACTTTAAACCACTGAAAAAGGAAAAAGAGAGGGGTTTGCTCCCCATGTGGAGTGGGGTTGCCTGGGCTCCCTGACTGGGAGAGTCGCTTACCGATTCTTCTTCCTCTGAAAGTATGAACACTGCGACCTGAGTGGTGGAACATTTGTGAGTCTTCACACCGACAACTGTCATCCGTCTGTCGTGGTACATGTGATGGATCCTCTCGGTCCACTCTGAAACCTGAGGTGGAAAGTTATTGAACTGGTGCATGGGAGACCGCTGACCCACAGGGTCTGACTACTTACCGTCATGTTACGGATGACACAGTTTTTCAGAAACAGCAGGGCCTGGAGGTAGAGTGCAATTTCCCGGCGTTCTTCATTTGATCCGCCCTCTTCCACAGCGGCTATGCTGGCTAGAGAAGTTGGCCTTGCCGCCTCCAGAATAATCTGGCAGTCCACGGGCGATTTTAGCGGCTTCCTCAGTAGATTGTACCTGGGGAAAAAATGAGAGGAATTATTGAACATACATGGCAAAAATCAAGCCACATATGCAATACTTTGAAGGGTGTTTACCGCTTACTAACAGACTCCTTGCAGGCGCCCTTGTACAACATCTTCTGTAGGTCCTCAGTATGATTCATGAATACCTCACAGGCCTTGTATTGTTCTGGCTTTTCTATTCTCAGTCCCGTGGCCCTCATCTGATAGACAGTGAATCTCCGTATATGCTTCAGCATTCTGAGGGAGGTCTGTTTCGATAGCTGGAGGTTTCAGAGTTTTTCAAAAAATTCATTGACTTTATTTGGCTTCAGTAGGTACTCCAGGGTTACTCTTCTCGGGTTCACAAAGAAGAGGAACCTGGAAACGTTTGAGACCTCCTGTTGGCAGTTTGGCACCCCATGTGTAATGGTTAGGTATGAGCGGAAACCTTTGAACATAGCGTCGTTCATTGAGTGTCGCTTATACAAGCCGGCCATCTTTGTAGCGGTGCGATTTTTGTCCTTCCACTGCCTTTTCTGAATTCTTAATTCGCTACCGTCAGTGACCTCCTCATCTTCCATGGGGTCAGAACAGGCCCCTGTGTGGGCAGTCTCTGAGCGAGGGCTTTCTTGAAAACTTTCCACAGGCCGTAAAAGTGAAGCCTCATCCGATGCATCTGGCTCTGCCAGGGGCAGGGGGCTGTCTGCAGGCCGTAAAAGCAAAGGGATATCGATCTCATCTGAATCTATCTCTGCCAGGGGCAGGGGGCTTTCTGCAGGCCGTAAAAGCAAAGGAATATCGATCTCATCCGAATCTAGCTCCGTCAGGGGCATAGTGCCTGGGCAGAGCTCCAAATTGGCTGGTGGTACCTGAGCGGGCCCTTCAGAGCTCAGTGGCGGGATTTGATGCTCAAACCTAGGCTTGTTGGCTATTAAAAATCCGCGACCTTTTAAGAAGGATACAGTCTCCTCCAAGGACTGGAGAGGCTTGAGGTCATTGAAGCGGATAGTTGTACCTCTTTCGGCAATGCATTTGAGATGAAACTTGGCTGATGCAAGGGCAGCTTTTATATCAGAATCACTCTGGGTCCTCAGACATGCCCTCCTAAGATGTGTGGATAGGTATATCGTTGCTCTGTGGCATACGGGACGTGTAAGTGGTGTCCGGGGGTGACTGCGGGGATACAAGCAATAGAACCGGTCACCTTCCCTGCAGGTATGTCATATGTCTATATGTGGTGGACGAATGTCTTCTACTCACCATTCCATTTTGAAGTGTCTCCAGCATTCACATGGAGCATAACAGTCCGGCAACCCGTGCGCACCTCGGGGTGCGAGTCAGCCACACGTGAAAGACGCCAGCGGAGGTGATCGGAAATAACTTGCCGGAAATCCGCATACCTCATCATGGGGGGCGAACCAGCCACATGGTTGACGCCTCTACGGATGCCGAGCACCAATAGTGCTGGGGCAAAGATCCCAGCTTCGAGCAGTCTGTCATGATCACTTCTGTGGCATCACGGCGGTTGACACATCCCAAGCGGTGGCGCCTATACGGTTGAGGATCATCCATATCGTTTCTGTAACGATCCCTCCATAGTTTGGCAGCTTTTCTGTTTATTAGATCTTTCTCAAATTTATTCAATTTGGCTCTCAATCCTACATCATAAGTCCTAAATTCCGATGACAAAGAAAAAATCTCCAAATTTTCCCTCAGATGTCTATTTCTGCCAGGGAGTCTCTCTTGGATATCAATAATTTAAGGAAATCCATGGAGCAGTTGAGGGAGAAAAAGTGTCCCATTTTTTCGTAAACTCCTCATCTTGGGGAAATGAAGACTTTTTTGATAATCTCAAATGCCTAGGGACTAAGTTCTCCTCTATATAACGCCTTAAAAACATTAGTATCAATGTGGTTGGTGATCCCTATCTTACTTTTATTTTCTAAAGGTAGTGTCACACTTAGCGATGTACCAGCGATCCCGACCAGCGATATGACACGGTCAGGATCGCTGGTACATCGCCAAGTGGTCGCTAGTGAGCTGCCACACAGGCAGATCTCACCAGCGACATCGTAGGGGTCGGGGGGTCGCTACTTACCTGTCAGACGAGGCGATCCTGACGTCCTCCTGCCCACGTCCACGCGTCGCTCGTCTCCACAGCAGAAAGTCCAGCAGGAAGCTGACGACGAGAAACAGTCCAGGACGTTCTCGTGCGATCAGCGATAACCAGCGGGGGAGCGGTCAGAGGCAAGTAACAGACACAGCGATATCGCTAGCAATATCGCTATAACGTCACAAAAACCAGTGACGTTATAGCGATATTGCTAGCGATATCGCTTAGTGTGACAGGCCCTTAACTCTTGAAAAAGGCTAATCATGTGTTTCTTATCAGTTTCACTCAAATCTGTAGTTGCAATCAACCGACTGCCCTTGCTAACATGACCATTTAACCCTATAGCATCTGTTATCAGGAGCTCCCTGTAATCAAACCTATTGTTAGCAAAAAAATGCATTATAATCTTATTGTGATCAAATATAAGAAAAAAAAATAGTCCTTGATAATCCTCAGCTGAATCACGAATCCTCCTTGGAATGCCGAAGAATGTATCCTCTTGTTACAGTACCCGTGAATATTATTACAGGTCTCCTCCTGCAGCACTCCCTGTGGTCTTTGCAACCAGCGCCCCAGCGTTAATTAACATGAAAAATAAAATGCAAAGAGAGGCGCAATGAGTGTACCTGTGTTTAAATTAATTCCCTAACTGAATCGACAGGGTGCTCACCTTACAGGGTTGTGCCACTCTTGCACAACCACGGTGTGAACGTGAATGGTAGTTGGGGAGCGTGTCCTCGCAACCTAGAAGGGCACTGTACGTGGCTGTCAGCAACCTCCACTCTCCTGGTCAGTCCATCTCTCACCGGCTTCCAGATGTGAAGTTGAGACCGATCCCAGCCGTAAGTGAAGACCAAGGATCCCGGAGCTTCCCAGCACCGCCCAGCAAATGCAGGTTCTAGCACAAGCATCTGCCCTCCAAGCTGCTCCTGCCACTGATCCTCAGAGAGGAAAATTCAATGTGACGCAACAACAAAAAAGCGGTCTATAGGAGTGCTAAAGGAGAGGCAGAAACCAGAAAAAGGGTAAAAAAAAACTCAGCTTTAATTCTTCCTCCAATACCCACAACGCGTGTTTACGGTCACAGCTGTTTTTATTGGGGATGGAAGGGTTAACTCGCAACTTCAAGGGGAGGTCGCAAAGGATTGTGGGTTGTTCCAACTAGGGCTACCTATAAAGGCTGTAGTAATTGATGCTTCCTTCATTCCACCTGAGGAAGACGGCTGTGACCATAGAAACGTTGAGGGTATTAGAGGAAGAATTAAAGCTGAGCTTTTTACCCTTTTTCTGGTTTCTGCCTCTCCTTTAGCACTCATATAGACCGCTTTTTTTGTTGTTGCTTCACACTGAATTTTCCTCTCTGAGGATCAGCGGCAGGAGCAGCTTGGAGGGCAGTTGCTTGTGGGAGAACCTGCATTTGCTGGGTGGTGCTGGGAAGCTCCGGGATCCTTGGTGTTCACTTACGGCTGGGATCGGTCTCAACTTCACATCCGTAAGCCGGTGAGAGATGGACTGACCAGGAGAGCGGAGGTTGCCGACAGCCACGTACAGTGCCCTTCAGGGTTGCGAGGACACGCTCCCCAACTATCATTAACGTTCACACCGTGGTTGTGCAAGGGTGGCAAAACCCTGTAAGGTGAGCACCCTGTCGATTCAGTTAGGGAATTCATTTAAACACAGGTACACTCATTGCGCCTCTCTTTGCATTTTATTTTTCAGGAAAAAATTACAGGTATTTAATAGGTGTTACATTTATAGTGCTATCATATTCTGCAACGTTTTGCATACATTATCATTGCAGACTCCAAAAGGACTCACAATCTAAATTCCCTATCAGTATGTCTTTGGAATGTAGGAGGAAACCCACGCAAACACGGGGAGAACATACAAACTCCTTGCAGATGTTGTCCTTGGTGGGATTTGAATTCTGACCACTGTCATTTTATGAGGTAATAATTCTGGAATGCTTCAATGGATCCTGGTATTTCTGAGAACCAAATTGGGAGGAAAAAAAGTGTGTCTTATAATCCATAAAATACATTGTATAGTAATAGAAAACAAAAGTAATTGCAAAAAGGAAAAATAAGCTTTTAATAAGTGTTGATGGGTGAACCAACAAGGAAGCCCCAATATAATTGTACAAGTCACCACAGAAAGGCAGTGTATGAAAAAAAAGTATATTTGCTTAAAGTATCATGATGGATAATTAGAATGTGAAATGTGAAGCATAGATGTTACATAGTCTGGTCTGAATTGATGTGCTAAAAAAATTATTTCCTGAAAAGAAGGCTCACAAGATACAGATAGAATTAATAGTACAATGAATCAGTTTGAGGAGTGGTGGCGTCTCCTCGATGTTGGATGCACTAGTGCATAGAGTTAATAGTAGTCGTCATGGATGACCAATCATAGGTAAACAATAACACAATTTAAAAACTGTTATTATCAACCATGCAAATTAATTACCTTAAATAGTGAAGAAGGCTTGTACATCAGAAGATGGACAACGACACGTGTACAGTACAGTAGTTTAAAAAAGTTTGATCACTACCTGATCTACAGCATATCATCAAATCTGAGAAATGGTCAAACGGGCATGTGGAACAGATAGTCAGTAACTTTAACCAATGCAGTGGTCATGTGACAGCAGTATCGAAGGAGCTGTATGTACTAGTTGAAGGAGGCAGGACTGTAAGGGGCCGGGTAGTTTAAAGGGAACCTGTCAGATCTCCCTCTGTCTTATATATCCTTTGACTAGTCAATGGGTCGTTAGTGTCCCCAGACTAGTCAGCCCACTTAGCTTGTTATCATGCCCCTGTGGGTGTGATAACATGACTTACAAGCACTGGCGTCCCTTTTTACCCTAAGTGTGCTAAGTGTACCGGCTAGTCTGGGACACTAACACCTCATCGACTAGTCAAAGGTCTCATTTACATACCACAAACAGACTTTAGAAATACTTTTTCTAAATATCTGTTTATGTGTATAATGTAATAAAGGGACTGTTAAGTAGGAAATTTAGCAATGTAGACACAACTGCTGGTGGTTCTGGGTGCACGGGGACCTGACAAATGGTTACTAGAGCAGAATTAAACAAGACAACAATACACAGGATATATAAGACAGAGGGAATATAAAAAAAGAAACACTAGAATAATTAAAGCTGGGTAAGGGCACACAATTCTGTGCTCTCTGTGGGATGGAACTGAGTTCCGATTGCCTAGCAATCCCTCTTCTAAACATATGTCTGGGTGGTATGATGGACTACGTTCCTTACTTATTTTTTCTTCTGGAACCCTCATTACCTCCCCATTCATGGAACCGTAACCATCCACAAACAAGACAGAAGACCTTGGGTCCAGGTTAGCATGTTCAATTGTACTGTGTGGTCTGCCCATGTATGTGCAGCAAGCAATTTCATAAGTGCTGTACCAGCTATGACCATTAGATGTCATAGTTGTTCCCTTTTTCTGTTTCTGGATTTAGAGGCCTTTTCCTTTAACATCTTATTCTGTTTAGAACCGTCCCTTCAGCTTTCACAGGGTAGGGAACCTTGAAGCCATTTTCTCTCGGAGCTCTGAGTTACACGCACACGTTTCCCTGCTCCCTGCAAATCACTGCTTCTGTCTAGTGGATTGCGGTGAGGGTTGAATACAGTTATGTGTTTTGCAATGTACAGTATCTGTGCTAGCTAGTTGTAATGCTCTTCACACTGCATGTTAGATAGATGCATCTCTGTTTCGGGTAGTGCAATGCTGCAGCCTAAGTTTGCTCAGATATCCCTCTTAACTGCATTATGTGTTGTATTGTGCAACCTCTGTAATACTCCTGTTACTGATGTAATAGCACCCTGTATTACTGCTATTGTTTTGTTATGTACCAGTACTGATATACTGAACTGTCTATTTCTTTGTAGTTTCCACCAATATCATCCACCATTGTTGTTCTCCGTTACTAAGATCATCAATCCTCATCCTCCTCCTCATCGACTTAAGCACCCATGCAGTCTTTTTACTGGGAGTGGATGAAGGGTTTAGCCGTATGCTGGAATGCACACAGTGTCATACGTGGAAGAAGGCAGAACACTGTGCAATTCAATTACACATGGCTGCAGCATACAGATTAAGACAAAGTCTCTGTTTAGTGACGTTCCCTTGCTTTTATGATCAATCAGCCCTTGTCCCTATTTGTCCTAAGACCCACCATCTTCATCTCACTATGCAACCCAGCTGACATCTTTCTCATCAGGGAGACATAGGCATGACTTTCTATATCGCTTCCGAACCTTAGATTCAAGAATGCTCCGGAGTCCAGATGTGACTGAAGCAATGTCCTCATTCTTCTTGGAATCTAATATTAACTAGACCAGTTCTCTTCTGCTGCAGATTAGCTGCACTAGAACCTACTAACTCTGCTATGTTTAGACTTGATCTCCACTCCACCCAGAACTTTCACTTGATGAGTCTTAGACTCTGACTAGACTGTCTGACAGTCCTCACTTCACTGACCTTAGCCTGGAAACATCTAATATATAAAGCTCAAAGTGTGTATGTATGTGTGTATGTATGTATGGGTGTGTGTATGTGTGTATGTCCGGGAATAGGCATCCGCACCGTCGCAGCTACAGCCACAAAATTTGGCACAGTCACACGTCTGGACCCAGAGAGCGTCCTAAGCTATGTTGTGAGGCGAAATTTTAACCCCGCGCGTTTCAATTCACCAAACAATTTTGCCCCCGTCTACATACTGGGGAAAAAGTGTGTGCGCGTCAAGCCCCGCCCCCTCATTATGATGTCATAATGCCCCTATTTGCATACTGGGGAAGCAGTGTGTGCATATCAAGCCCCGCCCCTCATTATGATGTCACAATGGTTGCCATGGCGATGCTGATGTCATCATAGGTTGCAAGCCCTGCCGCCGCTCATTATGATGTCATAATGGTTGACTATGAGAAGGAGGATGTGTGATGGGTATATGGGCACTGGACTATGGGATGGAGGATATGCATGACGGGTATATGGGCTTGGGACTATGGTATGGCGGATGTGTATGACGGGTATATGGGCACTGGACTATGGGATGGAGGATATGTATGACGAGTATATGGGCACGGGACTATGGGATGGAGGATGGGTATATGGGCACTCGACTATGGGATGGAGGATATGTATGATGGGTATATGGGCACGGGCCTATGGGATGGAGGATATGTATGACGAGTATATGGGCACGGGACTATGGGATGGAGGATGTGTGATGGGTATATGGGCACTCGACTATGGGATGGAGGATGTGTGATGGGTATATGGGCACTCGACTATGGGATGGAGGATATGTATGATGGGTATATGGGCACGGGCCTATGGGATGGAGGATATGTATGACGAGTATATGGGCACGGGACTATGGGATGGAGGATGTGTGATGGGTATATGGGCACTCGACTATGGGATGGAGGATATGTATGATGGGTATATGGGCATGGGACTATTGGATGGAGGATGGGTATATGGGCACTCGACTATGGGATGGAGGATATGTATGATGGGTATATGGGCACGGGCCTATGGGATCGTGGATGTGTGACGGGTATATGGGCACGGGACTATGGGATGGAGGATTATTATAATTTGTTATAACTAACCACAGTTAGTTACTATGCCCAGGCAGCGCCGGGCTCTTCAGCTAGTTTTCTATAAAACCTCATCTAACCCCTCCAAAACTGTGGGCTAATCCCAGAACTATTAACTACCTAATCCCTAATGTAGTGTAAACTGAACTATATCCCTTAGCTAGTGCATTGTGTATGCTTCCCCTAGTGGACAGACCTACCGCATTCGCAGGGATGGCCATAGACATAGCCTGTAGGAGAATCAAACATACAACACCGGCCATAGAGATAAGATATAACGGTGCTGTAAATTAACGGCGCTGTGGAGAAAGTGTATAGCGACCCCCAGAGTCAGATTTTCTCTGGGTCTCAGCTGCCAGGGGCAGCCGAGACCCCAGAGAACATGAATCGTGTTGGTTTTTACCGGCCCCGCTTTTGTGATCGCCATTATTAACCATGTAAAGGCGACTGCAAAAAAAGATGCGATTTTGCATGTAATTTCTCTCCCCTCTGATGTGATCACACATCAAAGGAGAGAGAAATAGGGTCCCCAATACCCCCCCAGTACCTCCCGGTGGTCCTCATGGTCCCCGGGCCCTCCTGCCTCCTCCGGTGGGCGCCGCCATCTTGGTCCGGTAGATTCCATTCATTCATTTCAGGTACATTTTGATCACTGTAATAAACCCTATCACAGTGATCAAAATAAAAAAATAGTAAAAAAAAACCCATTTATCACCCCTTTAGATCGGTAAATATAATGAAATAAGGAAAATATTTTTATTTTCATTTTTCCATTAGGGTTAGAATTAGGGCTAGGGTTAGGGTTAGAATTAGGGTTTGGGTTGGAATTAGGGTTTGGGTTGGAATTAGCATTAGGGATAGGGTTGGGATTAGAGTTAAGGTTGGGATTAGGGTTAGTGGTGTGTTGGGGTTAGGGTTGGAGCTAGAATTGAGGGGTTTCCACTATTTACCAACTTTGGAGGTCTAATTTCTCCTGTTATCATTGGGAAAATTAAAAAATTGTGGGCTAAAAATCACTTTTGTGGAAAAAAAAAATGATTTTTTTATTTTCACAGCTCTGCGTTATAAACTTCTGTGAAGCACTTGGGGTTTCAAAGTGCTCACTACACATGTAGATAAGCTCCTTGGGGGTCTAGTTTCCAAAACGGGGTCACTTGTGGGGGGTTTCTACTGTTTAGGTACACCAGGGACTCTGCAAATGCAACATGACGCCAGTAGAACATGCCATCAAAGTCTGCATTCCAAAATGGTGCTCCTTCCCTTCCGAGCTCTCCCATGTGCCCAAATAGTGGTTCCCCCCATATATGGGGTATCGTTGTACTCAGAACAAATTGCACAACAACTTTTGTGGTCCAATTTCCCCTGTTACCCTTGGGAAAATAAAAAATAGCGGGTTAAAAAATTATTTTTGAGGAAAAAAAATGATTTTTTATTTTTACTGCTCTGCGTTATAAACTTCTGTGAAGCACTTGGGGGTTCAAAGTGCTCACCACACATCTAGATAAGTTCCTTAAGGGGTCTAGTTTGCAAAATGGTGTCACTTGTGGGGGTTCTTCACTGTTAGGCACATCAGGGGCTTTCCAAACGCGACATTGTGTCCAATCTCAATTCCAGCCAATTCTGCATTGAAAAAAGTCAAATGGTGCTCCTTCCCTTATAAGCTCTGCCATGCACCCAAACAGTGGTTTACCCCCACATATGGGGGTATGAGCGTACTCAGGACAAATTGCATAACAACTTTGGGGGTCTAATTTCTCCTTTTACCCTTGTAAAAATAACAATTTGGGGGCAAAAATATAATTTTTGTGGAAAAAAAATGATTTTTTATTTTCACGGCTCTACGTTATAAACTTCTGTGAAGCACTTGGAGGTTCAAAGTGCTCACCACACATCTAGATAAGTTCCCTAAAGGGTCTAGTTTCCAAAATGGTTTCACTTGTTGGGGGTTTTCACTGTAGGCACATCAGGGGCTCTCCAAGCGCAACATGGCGTCCAATTTCAATTCCAGCCATTTCTGTGTTGAAAAGGTAAAACGGCGCTCCTTCCCTTGCAAGCTCTGTCGTGTACCCAAAAAGTGGTTTACCCCCACATATGGGGTATCGGCGTATTCAGGAGAAATTGCACAATAAATTTTGTGGTTCATTTTCTCTATTAACACTTGGGAAAATAAAAAAAAGTTGGTTCTGAAGTAAATTTTTTGCAAAAAAAAAAAAAAAAAAAAGTGAAATGTTAATTTTTTCCTTCCACATTGCTTCAGCTCCTGTGAAGCACAAAGTGTTAATAAACTTCTTGAATGTGGTTTTGAGCAGCTTGAGGGGTCCAGTTCCCTTATAACTTCCTATAAAAAAAAATTATTTCCAAAATTGTGCTGATGTAAAGTAGACATGTGGGAAATGTTATTTAATAAAAAAATGTGTGATATATCTCCCTGATTTAAGGACATAAAAATTTAAAGTTTGAAAATTGTAAAATTTTCTAACTTTTTGCCATATTTCTGTTTTTTTAGAACTAAACACAAGTCATGTAGAAGAAATTTTACCACTAACATGAAGTAAAATATGTCACGAATCAGCAGGATCCGTTAAAGCGTTCCAGAGTTATAACCTCATAATGTGATAGTGGTCAGAATTGTAAAAATTGGCTTGGCCATTAAGCAGCAAAATGGCTGTCACTAAGGGGTTAATATATAAAACTCAACAGCATTGTCACAACCTCCCTGTTGCCACAATGTTTTCTTCACCCAGCCTCCCCCTACATAATAACCCAAATAAAACAAACAGTGCATTCATAAAAGAAAACAAAGTAGAAAAAGAAAGAAAGCACAGAAAATAACAAAACATTTTAATGAATGAGAAATGAAAAGTAAAAGAACCAGACAATAGTGAAATTCATGTATGCATTAATCACAGTGTGGTGATGCACAAGACATACTATATGCAAATATTGGCATTTGTTATAAGATAAGAGATATGGAAAGTCGCTCAGACCCCATGATCTGTTTATCATAAAGGTAAGACACTAGCTAATCAAATAATTAAAGCTGATAAACAAGGTGAAAGTATTGTGGCAGATGTTTTTCAATATACAAAAAAGTTGCAATCTGTATTGCTAAAGCATGTCAATATTAAATACATGAAATATGAATAACAATACATATACTTTATCCATTAAAGTAAACAGCTGCCCACTCTCTCCAGTCCCACAAGCTCGCTGCTTCGGGGTTATCCTTGACACTGATCTCTCTTTCAAACCACATATCCAAGCCCTTTCCACTTCCTGCCGACTTCAACTCAAGAATATTTCACGGATCCGTACATTCCTCAACCAAGAACCTGCAAAAACCCTAGTCCATGCACTCATCTCCTGCCTTGACTACTGCAAACTCCTGCTCTGTGGCCTCCCCTCTAACACTCTCGCACCCCTCCAATCTATTCTAAACTTTGCTGCCCGACTAATCCACCTGTCCCCCTGCTATTCCCTGGCCTCTCCCCTCTGTCAATCCCTGCACTGGCTCCCCATTACCCAAAGACTCCAGTTCAAAACCCTAACCATGACATACAAAGCCATCCACAACCTGAGTCCTCCATACATCTGTGACCTCGTCTCCAGGTACTTACCTGCACGAAACCTCCGATCCTCACAAGATCTCCTCTTCCCACAATCGCATACAAGACTTGTCCCACGCATCCCCCCTACCACAACATATCAGACTCTCGCCTACCATGGAAACCTTCAAAAAGAACCTGAAGACCTACCTCTTCCAACAAGCCTACAACCTGCAGTAACCACCAATCCACCAAACCGCTGCACGACCAGCTCTGCCCTTGCCTACTGTATCCTCACCCATTCCTTGTAGATTGTGAGCCCTGACGGGCAGGGTCCTCTCTCATCCTGTACCAGTCGTGACTTGTATTGTTTAAGATTACTGTACTTGTATGTATTATGTATACCCCTCCTCACATGTAAAGCGCCATGGAATAAATGGCGCTATATCAATAATAATAATAATAATAGCTTCTGCATACTAGGAAAAAAATGACACTTGGCACATAGTTTGGCCAATTCATGTATGCCCAGCAGCCAACGACAAGGCGGTCTCAAATCTGCTGGGTCCTACGTGTCTAGTGTGAATACTTCTCTAAGGGCTCATACTCGCTTGCGAGGGACTTGCACGATTCTCGTGCGAGTCTCTCGCATAAAGACCTGCAACTGTTGCCGGCATTGGGACTGGAGCATGCGGCTACATGTATTTCTATACAGCCGCATGCTCCAGTCCCAGTGCCGGCGGCAGTGCCGGGTGTTTATGCGAGAGAATCATGCAAGTCTCTCGCAAGTGAGTATGAGCCCTAAGACTGAAGTCAGAATTCCTAGGTAGATGTGAGTACCTCTCTTCAAAGTCTGATTTTATGGGTAGGCAGAACCCTGATGCTATTAAAATCCACCACATGCTGGAGGGCGGAGTGCTCGGTCAGAGAACTAATATCCAGAAGCAGAATTGCTATTCATATTTCATATTGACATGCTTTAGCACTACAGAGTGCAACTTTTTTTATTGCATATGGATATGGCTGCTTCTAGTAGGCACCTGTTCACACTAGCTTGGAAGCCCCAGTCAGTCTTTTGTCATTTGTATATTAGTTCTCAGACTGAGCACTGCGCCATCCAGCATGTAGTGAATTTTAATTGCAACAGCGTCCTGCCTACCCATAAAATCAAACATTGAAGAGAGGTATTCACGTGTACCAAGGAATTCAGACTTCAGTCTTAGAGAGGTATTCACACTAGACATGTAGGACCCAGCAGATTTGAGACCGCCTTGTCATTTTAAAACATAACTGTGAGGGAATATGGCAAGGCTCTGAAAGGAAGGACTGCATTTTGAAGTTTGAAGTGCCAATTTGGCAGGAATAGATTGTGGAACCCATGTTGCATTTGCAAATCTCCTTAGGATGTGAAGATGATACAATTTAAATCTAAATACTAAAATGCTACTTTACCCTTTTATTTTACAGCCCCACAAACAGGCTCATAATTTGTGGCACAATTTCTCCGATACACAGTGATGCCAGCAGGACATAAAAGGGAAGGAGGGCTATTTGACTTTTCAGGCGCAGCTTCTGAAGAGCTGAAACAGCAGAAACCACACTTAAGGAATTGGATTTCATTTTCCCTTATTAATAAAGACCTACATTTAAAAACTGCATTTTGTGTTTCCTTATGTTATCTTTGTATAATATTTCAATTTGTTTGGCGATCTGAAACATTTAAGTGTGACAAACATGCAAAAGAATAGGATATCATGAAGGGGGCTAGCAGATTCACACAACTGTATATATTACTCAATATTATCTTGATGTAATGTGAGAATCTGTTTAGATTAGGTTTTCAGCCACAAAACATTTGCTAATTTCAAATTTGGCACAAATGCAGCACATTCGGAATCGTGTTCACTTTCACAAGCATTTTTACTCAAAGTCAGCAAAAGTCGGTCACAGTTCGGTAAATCATCGCATTTCCATTATTGTTTTTGCTATTACTTTAAGGTCGGTTTCACATGTCAGTGTCTCCGGTACGTGTAGTGACAGTTTTCTCACGTACCGGAGACACTGACACACGTCGACCCATTCAAATGAATGGGTCTATGCAAATGTCAGTGGGTTTTCACGGGCCGTGTGTCAGTGTGCAAAACACGGAGACATGTCCATTTTAACATGGACACACGGCCCGCAACACGTGCTGCACACGGAGAACTGTTCACACAGTCCTCCGTGCTCACAGACGGCCGCCGGGAAGAAGTGGCTACTGTAAGCGCTGTTCCCGGCAGCTGGTGCTGACCACGGCTGACATTTTGCTCTCCTGCTCTGCCGGCAGGAGAGTAGAATGAATGAAAACCCAACGTGGGGTTCCCCTTATTTTCATAACCAACCAGACGAAACTTACAGCTGGGGGCTGCATCCCTCAGCTGTCAGCTTCAGCCAGGTTGGTTGTGAAGCATAGAGGGGTCCCCACGCTGGTTTTTTAATTATTTAAATAAATAATTAAAAGAACCGGCGTGGGGTCCCCCCTATTTTTGACAACCAACCTAACTAAAGCCGACAGCTGAGGGCTGATATTCTCAGGCTGGTAAGGGGCCATTGATCTTGCCCCCCAGCCTAAAAACAGCAGCCCCAGCTGCCCAGAAAAGGCGCATCTATTAGATGCGCCTAATCTGGAGCTTTGCCTGGTTCTTCACACTGCCATGTAGTGGTGGCAAGTGAGGCAATAAGGGATTAATGGCACCTTTCTATTATAAGGTGCCATTAAGCCCAGATTAGTAATGGAGAGGTGTCAATACGACACCGATCCATTACTAATCCTACAGTAAAGAAAGGGTTAAATAAACACTAATAAATTTTAATGAAGGAATACAACACACATTTTTAGAATCTTTATTACACTGGTAATTCCTTAGCGAAGCCCTCTTCTTAAAAATAGTTTAAAATAATAAAACAAATCTATGCATTACCTGTCCGGCGCTCAGTCAAGTCCCATGGCGTAAATCCATCTCGGTGGGTTAATATATTTACAGTCAGAGCGCTGCTAACACAGCCGCTCCTGACTGAAACTGACTGGAGAATGAATGGAGGCAGCCGGCGCATGCTCAGTAACTAGCGGTGATGTCACCGCTAATCACTGAGTGCTCTCTGCCCGAAAATGGTACCAATAAAAACGTCAACTCGGCTCACAAAAAATAAGACCTCAAATGTCTCTGTGGGTCAATATATGGAAAAATTATAGCTCTCAAAATGTGGTGATGCAAAAACTATTTTTACAATAAAATAGCATCTTTTAGCATGTGACAGCTGCCAAACATAAAAACCTGCCATAAATAGTAATTAAAACCCCCTTTATCACCCCCTTAGTTAGGGAAAAATAATAAAATTTAAAAAATGTATTTATTTCCATTTTCCCATTAGGTTTAGGGTTAGGGCTAGGGTTCAGGTTAGGGCTAGGGCTGAGATTAGGGTTAGGGGTGTGTTGAGGTTAGGGTTGTAGTTAGAATTGGGGGGTTTCCACTGTTTAGGCACATCAGGGGCTCTTCAAACGCAACATGGCGTTTGATCTCAATTCCAGCCAATTCTGCATTGAAAAAGTCAAACGGTGCTCCTTCCCTTCCAAGTTCTGCCATGCGCCTAAACAGTAGTTTTCTCCCACATATGGGGTATCAGCGTACTCAGGACAAATTGAACAACAACATTTGGGGTCCAATTTCTCTTGTTACCCTTGGTAAAATAAAAATTGGGGGCCAAAATTTCATTTTTGTGGAAAAAAAAAGTACGATTTTTTTTATGGCTCTACGTTATAAACTTCTGTGAAGCACTTGGGGGTTCAAAGTGCTCACCACACATGTAGATAAGTTCCTTGGGGGGGTCTAGTTTCCAAAATGGGGTCACTTGTTTGGGGTTTCCACAGTTTTGGCACATCAGGAGCTCTCCAAGCGCAACATGACATCCACAGACCATTCCATCAATATCTGCATTCCAAAATGTCACTACTTCCCTTCTGAGCCCCGATGTGTGCCCATACAGTAGTTTTCTCCCACATATGGGATATCAGCATAGTCAGGACAAAATTTCGGGTCCAATTTGTCATGTTACCCTTGGGAAAATAAAAAAATTGGGGACTAAAATATCATGTTTGTGGAAAAAATATGATTTTTTTTATTTTCACACCCGGCGTTATAAACTTCTGTGAAGCACCTGGGGGTTCAAAGTGCTCACCACACATCTAGATAAGTTCCTTGGGGGGGGTCTAGTTTACAAATTGGTGTCATTTGTGGGGGGTTTCCACTGTTTTGGCACATCAGGGGCTCTCCAAATGCGATATGGCGTCAAGACAATTCTGCGTTGAAAAAGTGAAACAGCTCTCATTCCCTTCTGAGCTCTGCCATGCGCCCAAACAGTGGTTTACCCCCACATGTGGGATATCTGCGTACTGAGGATAAATTGCACAATAACTTTTGGTGTCCTGTTTCCCCTGGGAAAATAAAAATTGGGGGTGAAAAGATCATTTTTTGAAAAAAAAATATGATATGTCAATTGTACGGCTGTACGTTATAAACTTTTGTGAAGCCTTTGGGGGTTAAAATTTTTTACCACATATCTAGATAATTTCCTTTGGGGGTCTAGTATCCAAAATAGGGTCACTTGTGTGGGGTTTCCACTGCGTAGGCACATCAGGGGCTCTCCAAACGTGACATGGCGTCCGATCTCAATTCCAGCCAATTTTGCCTTGAAAAAGTCAAACGGCACTCCTTCACTTCTGCGCTCTGCCATGCGCTGAAACAGTGGATACCCCCCACATATCAGGTATCAGCTTACTCAGGACAAATTGCACAAAAACTTTTATGGTCCAATTTCTCCTGTTACCCTTGGTAAAATAAAAAAAATTGGACCTGAATTTATTTTTGTGAAAAAAAGTTAAATGTTCATTTTTTTTTTAAAAAAACATTCAAAAATTCCTGTGAAGCACCTGAAGAGTTAATAAACTTCTTGAATGTGGTTTTGAGTATCGGCAGGGGTGCAGTTTTTAGAATGGTGTCACTTTTGGGTATTTTCTATCATATAGACCCCTTAAAGTGACTTCAAATGATGTTGTAAAAATGAGAAATCTCTGGTCAAATCTTAACCCTTATAGCTTCCTAACAAAAAATTTTGGTTCCAAAATTGTGCTGATGTAAAGTAAACATGTGGGAAATGTTACGTATTAAGTTTTTTGTGTGCCATATCTCTGTCGTTTAAGGGCATAAAAATTCAAAGTTGGAAAATTGCGAAATTTTCCCAAGTTTTCATTTTTTTCACAAATAAACGCAAGTTATATGAAAGAAATTTTACTACTAACATGGGATACAATGTCATGAGAAAAAACAGTGTCAGAAGCACCAGGATCCATGGAAGCGTTCCAGAGTTATTACCTCATAAAGCGACAGTGGTCAGAATTGTAAAAATTGGCCCAGTCATTAACGTGCAAACCACTCTTGGGGGTAAAGGGGTTAAAGAACAACCACAACACGTATTTCATCAACCAAGGTATCATTTTATTCAGTATAATGGCGCCGACCTGACACTGTGTTTATGTTACTATGCACAATCCTGCTGACAGGTTCCCTTTAAAATCGTTAGGCCTAATATTGAGATGCAGCCATGAGGGCCAATTAGCTAATCCAAATAGTTTGTGATAAAACCGTGTTTCAGTGATAAATCAGTAGTTCACATTTGAAGATATAAATTCTTTGTGCTAATATCTTTGTCCTGAAATAATGCAACATCTTGGCAGAATAATATGATGTGCTGGTAATATTTTGGCCTAGGCAGGAGTCCACATTTCAAAATATAATTTCTTTGTGGTAATACTGTCATCCAGAAGTAAGGCTATGTGCACACGGTGCGGATTTGGCCCTGCGGATCCGCAGCAGAACTGCAGGTGATGTACAGTACCATCATAGCCTATGGAAAATTGAAACCGCGGTGCAGATTTTTCCACGCGGTTTTTGCTGTGGTTTCAAATCCGCAGAAAGAATTGACATGTCAATTCTTCTCTGCAGATTCCGCAGCGGTTTGCCATCTCCTCCATTGTGGAGGTGATAAACCGCAGGGCAAAACCGCAGGCTAATCCGCAGGTCTTTTGACCTGCGGATTTTGCAAAAAAAAAAAAAATCCGCGGGTGAATCTGCACATAGCCTAAGGCCACATTTCTCCAGAAAAACACTTTGTGCTGGTGATATTTTTGCCACACTTGAGTCCACATTTGAAGATACACATTGTTTGTGCTAGTAGCATGTTGCTGAAACAAGGCTACATTTAAGTATATAAATATTTTGTACTACTAGATTTTCTCCAGCCAGGAGTCCATATTTCTGAATCTAAATTGTTTGAACTAATAGTGTGATATAGAAAGCAGGCTAGATTTCAGTATATAAATCCTTTGTGCTAATTGTGTGCTCCAGTCAGCAGCCCACATTTCACATTTCAGCATGGGACAGAGCTTGGAGCAGCATTTCTAGCTTAAACATTGATCAGTAAGAGGTGGAAGAGTGACAGGTGTAGGCCTGGTTGTCTGAGAGCCCTGCAAAATTCACCCAAGACACATGAAGGAGACCCAACTTGGAGTCTAACATTTTCAAAAATTAGGGGCATACACCACTAAAGTGGCATCAATTTTATTTATTTATGTTACTGACTTATATAGCATCAATAATTCCACAGCGTTTACAGACATTATCAATTTTCTCTGAGTGGAAATAGTATAATGGGGCTCTGACACCCCGTCTACTACAGACAGCCCACAAGACTGAGACCCAACTTGGAGTCTCCACATTTCATAAAATAGTTTGTAACATTAGCAGCAGTAGCAACAGCAGGCACAGAAGCCATGACAAGGGCGTCACAGACTGCAATAATGTGAGATCAGTGCAGCACACTAAAATCAACACCATCTGCGATGGGGGTATAAAAGTCATTGGAGATCCATGACTCATTCATCTTGATGAAAGCTAGACGATCTACACTTTCAGGGGAAAGGTAGATGCGCTTAACTATCGGGACACCACCAGCAGCGCTGAAGACACGTTTTGAGAGAACACTGTCGCCGGGCATGACAAAAGCTCCAAGGCGTGACAGGCAAGCGCAGGCCACCATTTCATTTTTGAGGACCAAAATGCAAAAGGGTCCAAACCTTCCATGATGGCTTTGATATTGAGCTCAAAATACTCCTGCACCATTTTCACCAATCATTCATTACGTGTCAGACTTGTACTCTGTTCTGCTGGTGCACTGACTGGTCTAAAAAATGTGTGAAACAACTCACAGAAATTGCTTTATTTTATATGTTAGTTATTTTGCTCACTTACAGGTGCTTTTTACAAAATTAGAATATCATCAAAAAGGTTATTTATTTCAGCTCTTCAATACAAAAAGTGAAACTCGAATATGTGACACTCCAGAGTCCGGTTGTCACAGTGACATTGCCTTCCTCTAAGAGGTGAAGTCATGCTTGGAGGCAGAAAGGGACCCCCAATGCCAGGTAACAGAGATTAAAAATCACAATTCCTGCTGCAAGTCAGAAAAGGGAGATGCCTTATAAATTCTGGCCAGCAGAGGGGGTTGGTGAGTCAGCTAGAAGTCAGCTGAGGGAGTTGTCATGGAAACGAAAGCAGCTGTGAGGAGAAATAATGACAGTTAAACGTGAGGATGTGAGGTAAAGAGATCTTTCTGGAAGATCCTGTCAGTTCAAGACAGGCAGCTGATCTGACAAGAGGAAAAGGACATGAGCAGAGATAGGAGACTCTAGGGAAGCTAAAATACAGCATATAGCAGACCCCTGAGTGAAGCGCTAATAAAGAGAAAAGGGACATCAGAGTCCTAGGCTGACAGGAACTGTAAGTCCTCATAGCCGAATCTGAAAGTACAGGGGATTGTAAATTCCCGTACACATTGATCACCTGAGGGCACGGCAGCGGATATGGAGCCCGTGGCTGACGATGAATAGAATGGTACCCGTGGAATAGGCTCACGCTGACAGCCATACAGGTTAGTGAAACCATCACGAATAGAGGTTCGCAGCATAGTCATATACAGCGGAGACCCACACACAAAGCGCAGAAAGGAAGGTCCTAAATCCCCACCTGGCAAGGTGGATCCCCTGAATGCCTCCAGGCGAGCCGGACTCATTCCATCACCTGTATGTGGTACTCTGGACTGCAACCTAATACCAGTAAAAGGTAAAGAAACTGCACCTCTGTGTCTTTCTCCAATTTATCTGCACCCCAATGTTTACAGCCACTTTTACTATTTAACATCTTTGCCCTGGGACTACAGCCCTACCTGTGGAGGGCTACAACATCATAACTGCGCCCAACATCCATCCCAGAGAAGCAACACTGCAGCGCTGGTCACCTCTGACCAGATTACCACAGGTGGCATCATGTATTTCACCATCTGTAAACATTATCTTTATTTTTACCACATAACTTTCCCCTATTTTATTACTGGACGCCTCTGGGCCACGGACAGGGTCGCCGCGACACCGTCCCCCATGGAAGTCGATGGACCTGGTGCCGAGTACCCCCATGCCCCGCGGGGGCGCTCCACATATTATATAGAGTCATAACAAACAGTGATCTATTTGGAGTGTTTATTTCTGTTATTGATGATTATGGCTTACAGCCAATGAAAACTCAAAAGTCATTATCTCACTAAATAAGAATACATTCAAACACCAGCCTGAAAAATTATTTTAAAATCCAAATTGTTGGCCTACTGAAATGTATGTTCAGTAAATGCACTCAATACTTGGTTGGAGCTCCTTTTGCATCAATTAGGCTAGTTTCACACTTGCTTTTTTTTGCAGCGCGTTTTTCCCGCAAAAAAACGCATTGAAAAAACGCATACAAAAGCATACAACTGCTGCGTTTTTTTCAAGCATTTTTATGAGCATGCATGAAAAAAACGCAGCGTTTTTATGCGTTTGTATGCGTTTTTACCGCTTTTGCGTTTTTTTCCAACATTAGGTGGCCCCTCACACTAACCCAAACCATGACTTTACTAACCCTAACCCTGACCCTAACCCTTAACCAAATCATACTTAACCCTAACCCAAACCCTAAACCCTAACTAACCCTAACCCTGACCCTAACCCTTAACAAAACCATACTTAACCCTGACCCTAACCCTAACCATAACCCTAACCCTAACCCTGACCCTGACCCTAACCCTAACCCTGACCCTAACCCTTAAGCAAACCATACTTAACCCTAATCCTGACCCTAACCCTGACCCTAACCCTTAACAAAACCATACTTAACCCTGACCCTAACCCTAACCCTAACCCTGACCCTGACCCTAACCCTTAACCAAACCATACTTAACCCTAACCCTGACCCAAACCCCAACCCTAACCCTAACCCTAACCCTGACCCTGACCCTGACCCTAACCCTAACCCTAACCCTAACCCTAACCCTAACCCTAACCCTAACCCTAACCCTGACCCTAACCCTGACCCTAACCCTGACCCTAACCCTGACCCTAACCCTGACCCTAACCCTAACCCTAACCCTAACCCTAACCCTAACCCTGACCCTAACCCTAAACCCCCTTAACTAACCCTAACTCTAACCCAAACCCCTAAATTCCATGGTTAAAAAAAAAAAACGCATATGCAAAAAAACGCATACATGAGCATGCCAGTGCGCACATATGCGCATCCATAGGCTATAATGGCCATTTTTAGCGCAAAACGTGCGCATATGTGCGCATGCGCTTTTTTGCAGGGCCAAAAAATGCAACATGCTGCGTCTGGAAAATACAAACGCACACCCCAAAAAAACGCAGCGCATGAAAATCGCATACATGCGCTTACAAGCGCGCAGGTATGCGCACCCATGTTAAATATAGGGGAAAAAACGCATGCGCACATATGCGTTTTTTTCCAGCGCTAAAAAACGCAAATGTGAAACCAGCCTTACTGCATCAATGCGGTGTGGCATCAAGGTGATCAGCCTGTGGCACTGCTGAGGTGTTATGGAAGCCCAAGTTGCTTTGATAGCAGCCTTCAGCTCGTCTGCATTGTTAGGACTGGTGTCTCATCTTCCTCTTGATAATACCCCATAGATTCTCTATGAAGTTAAGGTCAGGCGAGTTTGCTGGCCAATCAAGCACAGTGATACTGTTGTTTTTAACCCCTTAACTACCAAGTGTGGTTTGCATGTTAATGACCGGGGCCAATTTTTACAATTCTGACCACTGTCCCTTTATGAGGTAATAACTCTGGAACGCTTCCATGGATCCTGGTGATTCTGACACTGTTTTCTTGTGACATATTGTACTTCATGTTAGTGGTAAAATTTCTTTGATATTACTTGCGTTTATTTGTGAAAAAAAAAAATTGAAATGTGGTGAAAGTTTTGAAAATTTTGCAATTTTCCAACTTATTTTCATGCCCTTAAATCAGAGATATGTCACACAAAATACTTAAAAAGTAACACTTCCCACATGTTTCCTTTACATGAGCACAATTTTGGAACC
The DNA here is from genome assembly GCF_039654945.1 of Dendrobates tinctorius. Classification (NCBI taxonomy): domain Eukaryota; kingdom Metazoa; phylum Chordata; class Amphibia; order Anura; family Dendrobatidae; genus Dendrobates; species Dendrobates tinctorius. The sequence continues at coordinate 17,021,966 of NW_027361704.1, read as the reverse complement.
AAATTTTTTTTTTTTCATTAGGAAGTTATAAGGGTTAAAAGTTGACCAGCGATTTCTAATTTTTCACACTAACTTTTTTTTTTTTTTTTAGGGACCACATCACATTTGAAGTCACTTTGAGGGGTCTATATGACAGAAAATACCCAAAAGTGACACCATTCTAAAAACTGTAGCCTTCAAGGTGCTCAAAACCACATTCAAGAAGTTTATTAACTCTTCAGGTGCTTCACAGGAATTTTTGGAAGGTTTGCAATAATGAACATGTAACTTTTTTCGCAAAAAATTGAATTCACATCAAATTTGTTTTATTTTACCAAGGGTAACAGGAGAAATTGGATCACAAAAGTTGTTATACAATTTGTCCCGAGTACACTGATAACCCGTATATGCAGGTAAACCACTGTTTGGGGCGAATGGTAGAGCTTGGAAGGGAAGGAGCACTATTTGACTTTTCAAATCAAAATTGGCTGGAATCGAGATTGGACGCCATGTCGCATTTGGAGAGCCCCTGATGTGCCTAAACAGTGGAAACCCCCCCCAAGTGACACCATTTTGGAAGCTAGATCCCCTAAGGAACTTATCGACATGCATGGTGAGCACTTTGGTCCCCCAAGTGCTTCACAAAAGGTTATAACGTTCTGCCGTAAAAATTAAAAAAATCATTTTTTTTTTACAAAAATGATCTTTTCGCCCCCAATATTTTATTTTAACAAGGGTAACAGGAGAAATTGGACTACAAATGCTGTTGTCCAATTTTTCCTGAGTGCGCTGATACACTATATGTGGGGGTAAATCACTGTTTGGGCGCACAGCAGAGCTTGGCAGGGAAATAGCACCGTTTGACTTTTTCAAAGCAGAATTGGGCTTAATTGGATCGGACGCCATGTCGCGTTTGGAGAGCCTCTGATCTACCTAAACTGTGGAAACCCCCCAATTCTACCACCATCCCTAACCCCAACACACCCCTAACCCTAATCTTTATTTTCTATATATTCCGCAGCGCTTTATACACATCATCACTGTCCCAGATAGGGAATTTAGATTGTGAGCCCTATCAGTATGTCTTTGGAATATGGGAGGAAACCAGAGTACCCGGAGGAAACCCACGCAAACACAGGGAGAACATACAAACTCCTTGCAGATGTTGTCCTCGGTGGGATTCAAACTCAGGACTCTAGCGCTGCAAGGCTGCAGTGCTAACCACTGAGCCACCGTACTGCCCAATCTAACCCTGACACATCCCTATCCCTAATCCAAACCCTAACCCTAACTTTAGCCCCAACCCTAACCCTATCTTAAGCCCCAACCGTAATCCTAACTTTAGCCCCAACCCTAACTTTAGCCCTAACCCTAATGGGAAAATGGAAATAAATACTTATGTTATTATTTTTCCATAAGAAGGTGATGGGGGGGTTGATTTACTATTTATAGTGGATTTTTATAGCGGGTTTTTATGTTTGGCAGCTGTCACACGCGAAGACGCTTTTTACTGCAAAAAATAGTTTTGCATCACCAGAGCAAAAGTCCAGTGCTTTGTCTCCTTGGTGCAAGTAAGACGCTTCTGGAATGGTCTATTGGTCATGAGTGGCTTGACACAAGTATTGCGACACTTGTAGCCCATGTCCTGGATACCTCTGTGTATTGTGGCTTTTTGAAGCAATGACTCAAGCAGCAGTCCAGTTATTGTGAATTTCCCCCAAATATTTGAATGGCTTTTTCTTAGCAACTCTTTCCTTCCTCTCAACTTTCTATTAATGTGATTGGATACAGCCCTCTGTGAACAGCCAGCAATGACCTTTTGTGGCTTACTCTCCTTGTGGACTGTGTCAATGACTGCCTTCTGAACATCTGTCAAGTCAGCAGTCTTCTCCATGATTGTTGAGCCTACTGAAACAGACTAAGAGACCTTTTTAAATGCTTAGGAAGCTTTTGCAGGTGTTTTTGTTAATTATTCTAATTTGCTGAGATAATGATTTTTGGGTTTTTATTGGCTGTAAGCCATAATCATCAACATTAACAGAAATAAACACTTGAAAGAGATCACTCTGTTTATTAATAATATAATTTTATTTCTATAGCGCCAAAATATTTTGCAGAACTTTACATTTTAGAGGGGACTTGTACTGTTTGTAATGACTCTATATAATATTTGAGTTTCACTTTTTGTATTGAAGAACGGAAATACATTATCTTTTTGATGACATTCTAATTTTGTGAGAAGCACCTGTATATAGCGTCATTAATTACATGGTGCTTCAGAGACAGTTTCGGCACTGTCCCCACTGGGGCTCACAAACTAAATTTCCTATCAGTATATCTGTGGAGTGCGAGAGAAATCCACGCAAATACAGGGACAACATAAAAACTCCTTGCAGGTGTTGTCCTTGATAGGGTTTTAACCCAGGACCCACGTGCTGCAAGGGTGCAGTGCTAACCACTAAGCCATCATGCTGCCTCAGCTACATACACTGATGCTGCTAAAGTATTTGCGTTGACGACTCAAAGTTACCGGGGTTGGAAGTCTATAACTGCGATGCACACTGTGTTTCACTGCTGTCTTGTAAAAAATAACTCTTAAGATTCTTTACAAGTGTGTTTTGATATTCCAGCATGCACCCATCCCGTTCGAGGGTGTGAAGCATCTAGCAAAATTTATCACGTCTCTAATAGAGTGACATCCCAGAAATCAGCACTATTTCTAATACTAACAATACGGCCAACAATCATGTTGCAGATAGTGCAGCAAGAAGGTGCTCATGTGTCGGTCGCTTCCATGCGGTACAAGTACATGATGTGTGGTTGGTGGGAAAAGACTTGAGCTTGCTTCCGCCGTCCTCTCCCACTAAACACTGACAGAGAGGGGATCATTATCCTCTTTATCTCCTGACTGTTGCGTGCCCATCACCTCTTCCTTCATTTGTTCCTCGGCTCCTGCACCTTTACCAACAGTTTGTTTAGTACCTGGAACCCCCCATCGATCACTAATCCACCCTCCCATGGCACCCGCCTGTGCGATGACAGTCCAAAAGTTAGAAATATTATTAGCACTTCCGTATCTTCCTCTGCTTCCTCCTTTTCCTCTGTGACAACCACCTCCTCCTGCAGACTATTCAAAGTATGCTTCAGCATATAGATCACTAGACTATTGATGTTGATGATGGCAACTAACCATCTTAGCAGCCATTTTGAAACTGTGCAAAATGGTGCAGAGGTCTTTCATCTGTGCCTACTCTGCAAGCGTGATTTGTTACTTGTTCATACTGCCAAACTATGCAAAATGTCATACTGTTCACATGATCAGGTTTTAAATACATTGGATAGGACTGCTCTGATGGGTATACCTTGGCATTAGTAGAGCAACTTAGCATACATTTTTTGCAAAAAACTTATCAACTAAATACCCTGTTTTGCTCTCATTGTTTTACTAGCACTTGCTGTTTATTGTTGAAAAAATTTTTTTACAGCTGAGTATTTTTTCACTTTTGTTGTATTGTGTTTCTCTGTGTTCCAGTCTCTTGGTGGTGTGAGCACTGTCTTACCGACTTGCTCACTGTATGTGCATGGCCCATGCATTTGTATTCTATTGGTTTCTTGCTTCTGCAAGTTTTTGGGAGGTCTCCACCCCTCTCATGTGAACCATGCACATACAAAGCCATCTCACACAGCATGTCCACATCGGACATTACCTCTCTGAACCCTGCTCATATAGGTACTGCTCACATGGTCAGGTTTTAAATACTTTGGATAGGACTGCTCTGATGGGTATACCTTGGCGTTTGTAGAGCGGCTTAGCATACATTGTTTGCAAAAAACGTATCAACTAAAATGTTAAGGGCTAGCGGAACGCACCAAATAAATATGATGGTAAGAGGTGCGTTCGCAACCCAGGGTCCACCGTGCAGAGATTTAACCTGCTGCTAGATAATGGCGGATAGTAGCACACTCGGTTTACCTCACCCGGAGTGTATGAGGTGAACCCTGTTACTTCACAGGGTCGCACTAATATAATATGAGCGCAAGCGATGTTGTCACAGAACTCTGCCCAGATGCACGGAGTCAGAGTCCTTCTAGATCCACTTGCGCACGGAGCCGGTGCAACGGCGCTAGAGAGTGACGCTAGGAAAATGTTGTGCCCTGTTAGCTGCCACAGGGTGCAGCGGATAGACTTGTATGGGCCAGAGGTATGGGAGATATGGCGGCACTATGGCGCTAATCTTTTTGCTTAGACTGGAGCACTGTGGCACATGCTTTGCCACCATGAGGCGCTGACTCAAGCTAAACTAACCCTAACACATACGTATCAAAGGGAAGGGTTATTTAATGAGTCAGTCACCAGTTTCATGCATCCATCACTCACACAAGTCTCAACAAAAGTCTCTTAGCACGTGGTCGTGTGGCCATGCGACCCTTCAGGGACCTTCCCTGTGGTCCAATCGGAATAACCACAGGACCTGAAAATGTGATCCCCGAGCTCAAATGAGAGGATAAGCCACGGGCATGCTCAGTAGTCCAAAAGAAGGACTCAGTCCCTGGAGCTGCTGGCTGCTGTCTAGCATGGATTGCTATAGCTGGACTAGGGGTGGCAGCAGCAACCAAGCTGACAGTGCTAGCCTGAGCAAGACGCTGTGATCGACGTCTTTGCTGAGCAGGGGACCCTCTGTGGCCAGGATTGAATGGGAGACCACAGAAGGCAAGGCTCGAGATTCCTCCTGTGCAGGGGCTGGAATCCAACACTGTATACCCTGTTTTGCTATAATCTTTTTACTAGCACTTACTGTTTATTGTTGAAAATTTTTTTACGGCAGAGTATTTTTTCACGTTTGTTGTATTGTGTTTCTCTGTGTTCCAGTCTCTTGGTGGTGTGAATAGGAGACCACAGAAGGCAAGGCTCAAGATTCCTCCTGTGCAGGGGCCGGAATCTGACGCCTAACATTACCCCCCCTCCCCTAAACCTCACTACACTCAAAAGCCGTTATGAGCTGAGGCGCATGGATGTTCTCCACTGGTTCCCAGGTCCGGTCCTCTGGGCCATGACCTCTCCAATCCACCAGATAGTACTTTTTGCTGCATACCACCTGACACCCCACAATGGCCTCTACCTCGTACTCGTCCAAGGAGGGACCTGATGTCCTGGGGGATGACTCGTAGAACCGGGACATGTGAACAGGCTTAAGGAGGGAAACATCGAAAGTGTCAGTGATATCTAAGTGTGGAGGAAGAGCCAGCCGATAGACCGCAGAGTTGATCTGTTCGAGGACCTTAAAAGGGACCAATGTAAGCGAGGAGCGAACTTAGTGGACACGATTCTCAGCCTGATGTTATGGGCGAAGAGCCACACTAAGTCGCCAGGGGAGAAGGTCAGAGCAGGACGCCGATGTGCGTCCGCAGAGACCCTCATTCTCTCCTTAGAGGCCCGAATGGCATACTAGGTGTGGTCCCAAATATCACGTGGCTCATCGCCCAGTCTGCCACCCTAGAGTTGTGGATGACACAGGCATGGGCACAGGGAGTCGAGGATGGTGGCCGTAGTTAAGGAGGAATGGTGTCTGGCCGGTGGAATCGGCCACAGCGTTGCTCAAGGCGAACTCTGCCCATGGCAACACGGATGCCCAGTCATCCTGCCTGGCCAAGACAAAATGTCAGAGATATGTGACCAGGGTCTGGTTGGCCCTCTCTACCAACCCGTTCATCTTGGGATGATAGGCCGAGGAGAGATTCAGCTGAATACTGAGCAAGCGACAGAGCTCTCTCCAGAACCGAGACGCAAACTGGCGACCTCGGCCACTGACAATCTTGTCTGGCATGCTGTGTAACCGGAAAACATGTTTAATGAACAACACTGCCAGGCCCCCGTGCAGAAGGTAGCCGAGAGACAGGCACCAAATGCACCATTTTAGAAAAATAGTCAGTGACGACCCAAATAACTGTGCTGCCAGTGGACTTGGGTAGACCCACGACAAAGTCCATGCCATCTCCCAGGGCCTGTCCGCCACCGGTAAGGGGTAAAGTAACCCAGCGGGTCGTTGCCGGGAAGCCCTATTCTTGGAGCAGGAGATGCAGGAGATAGTCTGACATCACGGACCATATGCGGCCACCAGTACGTCCTCGCCAAAAGCTCAGCTGTCCGCTTAGTACCAAAGTGTCCAACCACCCTGGAAGCGTGAGCCCAAGAGAGGACCTCCGGACGCAAACGGGCAGAGACAAAAGTCTTGCCCAGGGGTACAGACTCAAGGGTGACTGGAGCCACTGTCCTCAGGCTCTCAGATGGCACAATTAACCGAGGCTCCTCCTCTGCTGACACCACGGAGCGAGAGAGCGCATCGGCCCGGACATTCTTCTCACCGGAAAGGAAATATAGGGCGAAGTGGAACCGGGAGAAGAAAGACCATCAGGCTTGGGGGAGAATTTAACCGCTGGACGGTTTGGAGATAGACCAAGTTTTTCTGGACGGTGAACACCTGGAAAGAGAAACAAGCCCCCTCCAGGAGATGTCTCCACTCCGAGAAGGCCAATTTCATCGCTAGCAACTCCCTGTCCCCGATGGAATAGTTCCTCTCCGCCTGTGAAAAAGTTTTAGAGAAGAAGCAGTGGTGCTTCCGACCCTGAGCGTCCTTCTGGAAGAGGACTGCTCCGGCACCGACAGAAGAGGCATCTACCTCCAAGATGAAAGGTTTATCTACATCGGGACGATGTAGAATGGGAGCGCTAGCAAAGTGGGACTTAACAGAGGAAAAGGCCTTGGAGACCTGTTCCGACCATAATTTGGGGTTAGCTCCCATTTTGGTGAGGGCAACCAAATGAGCTGCCAAGGTGGGGAAGTGGTGAATAAACCGGCGAAAGTAGTTTATGAACCCCAGAAAGCGCTGCACCGCTTTGAGAGAGTTGGGATCCTGCCAGTCCATTACTGCCTGCAGCTTGGCAGGATCCATAGCCAAACCCTGGGCGGAGATGATATAGACCAGGAAAGGCAAGGACTCCTGCTCAAACAGGCACTTCTCCAACGTGGCATAGAGGGAATTTGCCAGAAAGCGGTCAAAGACCTTGCAAACTTCTCTCCGGTGGGAGTCCATATCTGGAGAGAAGATGAGAATATCATCCAGATATGCTCTCTACCTCGGTGGTTGTCTATCTCGAAAGATATCATTCACGAATTCCTGGAAGATGGCAGGAGCATTACAGAGCCCAAAGGGCATGACTAGATACTCGTAATGGCCATCCCTGGTGTTAAAGGCTGTCTTCCATTCGTCCCCCTCACGGATGCGTATTAGGTTATAGCCCCCCCCCGCAGATCCAGCTTGGATAAAAACCCTCGCTCCTCGTAATCTATCAAACAGTTCTGATATCAGGGGTAGAGGATACTTATTCTTAACAGTGATGGCATTAAGACCCCTGTAATCAATGCAGGGACGTAATTCTCCATTCTTCTTTTGGGCAAAGAAGAATCCCGCCCCCTCTGGTGACACTGACTTCCCAATGAATCCCCTTGCCAGATTCTCCCTGATGTATTGGGACATGGCCTCGGTCTCTGGGAGAGATAGGGGATAGACTCCACCCCGAGAAGGCTCAGCACCAGGCAAGAGGTCAATAGGACAGTCATAGGGACGTTGCGGTGGAAGACTCTCCGACGCCTTCTTGGAGAAAATGTCCACTTACTGGTGATAGTGCTTGGGGAGCGAGGAAAGATTTGCGGGAACCTCTGTGGTTGAGACCTGTATGCAGTCCCTCTAGCATGTAAGAAAAAACTAAAAACAGGCAGAGATGCTTACCTGTATAGACAGGCCTCAATACAAATGCACTATCATGGTGCAGTGGACCCAAGTAAAATGGCAACTGCACAGGTGCAATACCACCTAATGAAACAGCCAGCCTACAATCAGGGATTGGCCGTGTGGCACACCAGTGCAAAAAAATAATTACACGGGATGCATGATTGTTAGCACTGGGCAGCCCCCCTATATGGTGTTACTAAGAGGCTGTGAACCATATGCTCTGCATTCCCTGTGTGAACATTGCCACATACGGATTATGTTTTTGCACTGGCGTGTCACACGGCCAATCCCTGATTGTAGGCTGGCTGTTTCATTAGGTATTATTGCACCTGTGCAGTTGCCATTTTACTTGGGTCCGCTGCACCCTGATAGTGCTTTTGTATTGAGGCCTGTCTATACAGGTAAGTGTGGCACCCCTGAGGCTTCAGTCGCCACAGAGGTACTGCACCTTCTCCTAAGGTGTAGTGCCCCACCATCCAGGTGGGCTGGGAACTCCTTTCCGCATTCCAACACCTGCACCCCCCACACAGGATAGTTCACAGGGACCCATCCATGCTTTATGCTGGAAAGGTCATAGGGTGCCTTTTGTGGTCCCTGGCTTCGTAACACGAGAGGTGCTGGGGAGGCGGGTGGAGTTAGATATAAAAGAGAGGGAAGGTGTAGGATTTCAGGTCAGTCTGGGGTGAGTCCCAGAGAAGGAGAGAGAAAGAGCGCAGGCTGACAGCAGGTCAGCCTGAGAGGAGCTCAAGGCGGAGGAAGGCAGTCAGTCAGGAGAGGCTGAGGACTGGTCTTAGTGGAACGAGCTCCCTAGGGAAGGAAGAGAAGGAGAAAGAGACGTAGACTGGAGACTACAGATTCCATAAGAGAGCTAGAACAGAACTGAACGAAGGAGAATAGATTGATGGTGGGAAGCAGGTTGAGAAAGAGAGAGAACCCTTCCAGTCCAGAGAGCGCAAAGGCCGGGGCCCGGTCCCCGAGGTTGATTGGATCTTTATGTCCAGCAACAGACACCGGAGGAGTAGTGAGCCGCTATCGCCTTGCTCCCATCATAGACTTGGGACACAACAGCAACCGAATAGAGAGCCAGGACGCAGAGAGGAGTCCCCGAAGCAGGCTACAGCTGTCTGTCATACAAGTAAAGACTAGGAACACCTAGAGAGAGGCATTCCAGGGTAACTAAGTACTGGAGTGCTTCGCACCTTAAGGCGCATTGGAGGAGTCGTTCAGTAAGGTACATGTTGGCGGAGTGTGGAAGGGAGAATCCTATCCTGTCTGGAGGTTGGCTGGAGCCCTGACCTGGAGAACACAGTATGGAGGCAGGCAGTTGAGTGAACTGCAAACAGTGAGTAAAGCTTTGGAACTGCATACTCTGGTGTCCTCCAGTTATTCCCGCACCACTACACCTGGGTACCAGCCTCCATACCATTCTGCGCCTCTCCTCATCCATTGCACCTACACTGCCCTGGGACTACAGCTCCACCTGTGGGGAGCTACACCATCTCTGCTGCACCACACCATCAGTCCCAGCGGATCTGTATGCTGCGTTGGCTTACCATCTTACTTGCCAAACACCACGGGTGGCGTCACGAACTATTCTAATAAACTTTAACACCATTAATATCACCGCCATTGATATTGGGCGCCCAGGGCCACGGACCGGGTCACCGCTGCTGTGACACATCCCCCTGACACCGGCCCGGTACCGAGTACCCCGCTTCCCTGGGTGTGCGAGGGCGCCCAAATTTTGGCGTCACGAACAGGATGGCGAGACCCGATGCCATCGGCTTCTGTGTGCCTTGGATTTACAACTTTTGAAAATGTGCAGAAGACCAAATTTAATAGACAGTAAAATGGACATTAAAAATGTCCGCTGGCGCGGAGAAGAAGGGCGTGAAGAGATGGGAGGTCCAAAGAAAAGACCGCGAAGAGTCTTGGGCCGTCCCTGCCTGAATTACTATGTGACCGATGCATGCCCCCCCCCCCCCCCCCCCGAGGGGTTTGTATACTGGCTTGGCATGGAGGCGCTGGAAGAAGATGCCGCCCCCGGAAGGAGGGGCAGAGAAAGCCAGTGGCGAGCAGAAGGGCGGAGCAAGAGGAAGGACAGCAGAACGCCATGATGAAAGCAGATGAGAAGACAGAAGAACAAGGGGGGGAGAAGCCACTCACCTCTAGGCCGCCCCTGCGAAGGCTGCGACCGCTGATTCATCCTCCGCTGCGTCCGCCACCGCCTCACAACCGATACTGTCATTGGGTGAGCCCTGTCCGGAGAAGATACATGAGGGCTCTGGAACAGAATGGAGGACCGGGACCGCATCTCCGCCTGGACCGGGCGCGGTGGCACCGGCCTCCGCCGTCAACCCCAGCAGAGACCGGCCTGGTCCCGGCACGGATCCAACTGCGGCCTACTCCACCAGTCACTGCGGGAGTTGCGGCTGCTGCCATCTACCACCAGGAACCGGAGTCGGAACCGCGGCTGGAAATGCCAGGTATGATCGCTACCCCCGTTCTGACCTTGGTTTTGGAGCAGAACCCACAGATAGGAACGGGCCCACTGACCTTCGCCGACGATCCTCGGCTGCAGCACCATCCCCTGAGTTCCCTATGTGGTGCCCCTGAGGCTTCAGTCGCCACAGAGGTACTGCATCTTCCCCTAAGGTGTAGTGCCCCACCATCCAGGTGGGCTGGGAACTCCTTTCCGCATTCCAACACCTGCCCCCCCCATACAGGATAGTTCACAGGGACCCATCCATGCTTTATGCTGGAAAGGTCATAGGGTGCCTTTTGTGGTCCCTGGCTTCGTAACACGAGAGGTGCTGGGGAGGCGGGTGGAGTTAGATATAAAAGAGAGGGAAGGTGTAGGATTTCAGGTCAGTCTGGGGTGAGTCCCAGAGAAGGAGAGAGAGAAAGAGGAAGGCAGTCAGTCAGGAGAGGCTGAGGACTGGTCTTAGTGGAACGAGCTCCCTAGGGAAGGAAGAGAAGGAGAAAGACGTAGACTGGAGACTACAGATTCCATAAGAGAGATAGAACAGAACGGAACGGAATGAAGGAGAATAGATGGACGGTGGGAAGCAGGTTGAGAAAGAGAGAACCCTTCCAGTCCAGAGAGCGCAAAGGCTGGGGCCCGGTCCCCGAGGTTGATTGGATCTTTATGTCCAGCAACAGACACCGGAGTAGTAGTGAGCCGCTAACGCCTTGCTCCCATCATAGACTTGGGAGACAACAGCAACCGAATAGAGAGCCGGGACGCAGTGAGGAGTCCCCGAAGCAGGCTACAGCTGTCTGTCATACAAGTAAAGACTAGGAACACCTAGAGAGAGGCATTCCAGGGTAACTAAGTACTGGAGTGCTTCGCACCTTAAGGCGTATTGGAGGAGTCGTTCAGTAAGGTACATGTTGGCAGAGTGTGGAAGGGAGAATCCTATCCTGCCTGGAGGTTGGCTGGGGCCCTGAGCTGGAGAACACAGTACGGAGGCAGGCAGTTGAGTGAACTGCAAACAGTGAGTAAAGCTTTGGAACTGCATACTCTGGTGTCCTCCAGTTATTCCCGCACCACTACACCTGGGTACCAGCCTCCATACCATTCTGCGCCTCTCCTCATCCATTGCACCTACACTGCCCTGGGACTACAGCTCCACCTGTGGGGAGCTACACCATCTCTGCTGCACCACACCATCAGTCCCAGCGGATCTGTATGCAGCGTTGGCTTACCATCTTACTTGCCAAACACCACGGGTGGCATCACAAACTATTCTAATAAACTTTAACACCATTAACATCACCGCCATTGATATTGGGCACCCAGGGCCATGGACCGGGTCACCGCTGCTGTGACACATCCCCCTGACACCGGCCCGGTACTGAATACCCCACTGCCCTGGGTGTGCGAGGGCGACCCATAAGCATCTCTGCCTATTTTTGTTTTTTTCTCAAATATTTTTTCCTCTGTTCTGTGGTTTTCATGTTAGAGTAGGACTGGCAAGTGTAAGGAACTTTAACGTTAGTTTGCCAGCTTACGTATTATGGCCATAATATTAGCCAATACCTTACATATATTTATATGTTTTTGTGCACTTTTTATCTTTTCAGGGAGCAGTTAGGCCCAAATGGTTCTGTAAACTGTGGCCTCTGTTCACATGGGATGCATTATAGTTAGCACTGGGCAGCCCCCCTATATGGTGTTACTAAGAGGCTGTGAACTATATGCTCTACATTCCCTGTGTGAACATTGCCACATACGGATTATTTTTTTGCACTGGTGTGCCACACAGCCAATCCCTGATTGTAGGCTGGCTGTTTCATTAGGTATTATTGCACCTGTGCAGTTGCCATTTTACTTGGGTCCGCTGCACCCTGATAGTGCTTTTGTATTGAGGCCTGTCTATACAGGTAAGCATCTCTGCCTGTTTTTGTTTTTTTCTCAAATATTGGAGGATTTTTTCCTCTGTTCTGTGGTTTCCCTCTAGCATCTACCCTGACAGCACTTACTCCAACTGAGAATTTTTCCCGAGGACCACTATATGAGGAGAGTGGAAACGCAACCAGGGGACCCCTAGGAGGACCTGATTGATGCCCTCGGGCATAACAAGGAGGGATAACTTCTCCTGATGGGAAGGAGACAGGGAGAGACTCAGTGGAGCAGTCTGGCGGATAATCTGGGAGGGTAGTGTCACTCCATTCACCACTCTGATAGTGACAGGCTGAGGTAGCAAGACCAAGGGGATTGCGTGCCGTTGGGCGAAGGCGGAGGACATAAAATTGCCCTCTTCTCCAGAATCCACGCAAACCTGCACCTCCAGAGTTCAAGAGCTGAACTCAAGTGTCCCCTTAAAGAGAATCTGTCACCCTTTTTTTGGACTATCAGCTGCCAGCATTGACATCAGGGGCTTATCTACAGCATTCTGTAATGCTGTAGATATGCCCCTGATGTAACCTGAAAGATAAGAAAAACACGTTAGATTATACTCACTGGAGGGGGCGGTCTGGTCCGATGGGTGTCACGGTCCAGTCTGGCGCCTCCCATCTTCATACGATGCCATCCTCTTCTTCCCTTCCTGTCGTGGCTCCGGCGCAGGCATCGGGAGAGGTCTGACGCCTGCGCACTGCAATAAAAAAAGAGAAGAGCCAGCACTGCCAGTGGTCAGAACGCATAACATGAGGTGCATATGCACATATCTTACTGCATTCAAAATGAGACATTTAGCAAAATATTGATCAATATATTGAGCCACCCCGCAATTGTGCACCTGTGTCTGGACCAACATCGCCCTTCATCTATGTTTGCTGGTCAGGCAATGTGTGGAGGCCATTCCTGATATGTCTGTGTTCAGACCTGGTTGGCCTTCATCTGCACTGGCTTCATGGGAGCGATCCAGTAATGTTCAGGTACAGATTGCACTTGATGTGGTCATGCTCTAAAATGTATTTAGGAGGCCGTAATGGCACAGCATTTATTAAAAATATATAGAGTAGGACCCCCCATATGAGATTGCCTTGGTGCGGCGGAGTGGCTCAATTGAATTGATCAATTTTTTTGCTAAATATCTCATTTTTGAATACAGCTAGACATTATGTGCATATGCACCCCAATTTATGCGTTCTAACCTTAAGCAGTGCTGGCTTCCCCCCCTATTTTCTTGTTGTTGGTTTGTGGCTCACCACCACTGTTGCCGTGCACGCTTGGTTATGTCCGCCATAATTTTTCTGTGTTCATTGAGATGGATTAGGCTGCTGTGCACACACACGGCAGCCCCACCCTGCCCCAAGCTTTATTTAATTGTGCACCTGTGTCTGGACCAACATCGCCCTTCATCTATGTTTGCTGGTCAGTAGAGTTGAGCGATACCGTCCGATACTTCAAAGTATCGTATCGGATGGTATCGGCCGATCTTTAAAAAAAGTATCGGTATCGCCGATTCCGATACCGGAAGTCCCATTCAAGTCTATGGGACTTCCGGTATCGGAATAAGAAAAACCCTTTCCTGCCCTTGTACAGCCTCTCTGGGGTCTGTACGGGCCTTTCGGGGGGCTGTGCCGGCCTGCCAGGGGGTCTGTGCAGGCTCCGGTGGTCTGTGCCAGCCTGCCGGGGGGGCTGTGCCGGCCTGCCGGGGGGCTGTGCCGGCCTGCCGGGGGGCTGTGCCGGCCTGCCGGGGGGCTGTGCAGGCATCGTCCGATGGGACTACAAGTCCCATCGGGCGATGCCTGCTACCATGACAGTGATTGACACATTAGCCAATGATGGGACAGTAGTAGTCCCATCATCCGGCTAATGTGTTGAATGTAAAAAAAAAAAAAAAAAAATTACATGCTACATACATACAACATGCATACTACATACATGCTACATTCATAAGACATACTACATACATGCTACATTCATACTACATGCAACATACATACTACATATATACTACATACATACTACATATATACTACATGCATGCTACATACATACTGCATGCTACATACATACTACATGCTACATACATACCACATATATACTACATACATACTACATGCATGCTACATACATAACACATATATACTACATGCATGCTACATACTACATGCTACATACATACCACATATATACTACATACATACTACATACAATACATTCATACAATACATACATAGACATACAGTACATATAACATAGAGTAACATACTTACCAATACTTGTCACATTGTTCCCCGAAGCCATTGTCTTTTCCGGAATAAATATTAACATAACAAACCACAAAAATACTCACCCACGATCCGAAGCAGTCCACGAGTGTGTCCCACGACGATCTTGGGTAGAGAACTGCAGCATCAGCTGATGCTGCCGTTCTCTACGGGCTGCAGGAATCCAATGACGGAAGGTAGGTATCCTTCCGCACTGTATTCCTCCGCCACTTAAAAAAAAAAAAGTCCCTAGTCTCACTTTATGCCATTGCTGTGTGGGAATTTCTCACGCAGCAATGGCATAAAGTGAGACTAGGGACTTTTTTTTTTAAGTGGCGGAGGAATACAGTGCGGAAGGATACCTACCTTCCGTCATTGGATTCCTGCAGCCTGTAGAGAACGGCAGCATCAGCTGATGCTGCAGTTCTCTACCCAAGATCGTCGTGGGACACACTCGTGGACTGCTTCGGATCGTGGGTGAGTATTTTTGTGGTTTGTTATGTTAATATTTATTCCGGAAAAGACAATGGCTTCGGGGAACAATGTGACAAGTATTGGTAAGTATGTTACTCTATGTTATATGTACTGTATGTCTATGTATGTATTGTATGAATGTATTGTATGTATGTAGTATATATGTGGTATGTATGTAGCATGTATGTAGTATGTATGTAGCATGCAGTATGTATGTAGCCTGCATGTAGTATATATGTAGTATGTATGTAGCCTGCATGTAGTATATATGTAGTATGTATGTAGCATGCATGTAGCATGCATGTAGCATGCATGTAGCATGCATGTAGCATGCATGTAGCATGCATGTAGCATGCATGTAGCATGTATGTAGCATGTATGTAGCATGTATGTAGCATGTATGTAGCATGTATGTAGCATGTATGTAGCATGTATGTAGCATGTATGTAGCATGTATGTAGCATGCATGTAGCATGTATGTAGCATGCATGTAGCATGTATGTAGTATGTATGTAGTATGTATGTAGCATGCATGTAGTATGCATGTAGCATGCATGTAGTATGTATGTAGCATGCATGTAGTATGTATGTAGCATGCATGTAGTATGTATGTAGCATGCATGTAGTATGTATGTAGCATGCATGTAGTATGTATGTAGCATGCATGTAGTATGTATGTAGCATGCATGTAGTATGTATGTAGCATGCATGTAGTATGTATGTAGCATGCATGTAGTATGTATGTAGCATGCATGTAGTATGTATGTAGCATGCATGTAGTATGTATGTAGCATGCATGTAGTATGTATGTGGTATGTATGTAGCATGTAGTATGTATGTAGCATGCATGTAGCATATATGTAGTATATATGTAGCATGCATGTAGCATGCATGTAGCATGCATGTAGCATGCATGTAGCATGCATGTAGCATGCATGTAGCATGCATGTAGTATGTATGTAGTATGTATGTAGCATGCATGTAGCATGTATGTAGCATGCATGTAGTATGTATGTAGTATGCATGTAGTATGCATGTAGCATGCATGTAGCATGTATGTAGCATGTAGTATGTATGTAGCATGCATGTAGTATATATGTAGTATGTATGTAGTATATATGTAGTATGTATGTAGTATGTATGTAGTATGTATGTAGTATGTATGTAGTATGTATGTAGTATGTATGTAGTATGTATGTAGTATGTATGTAGTATGTATGTGGCATGTAGTATGTATGTAGCATGCATGTAGTATGTATGTGGTATGTATGTAGCATGTAGTATGTATGTAGCATGCATGTAGTATATATGTAGTATGTATGTAGTATGTATGTGGCATGTAGTATGTATGTAGTATATATGTAGTATATGTGGTATGTATGTAGCATGCATGTAGCATGCATGTAGCATGCATGTAGCATGCATGTAGCATGCATGTAGTATTTTTTTTTTTTTTTTAACATTTAACACATTAGCCGGATGATGGGACTACTACTGTCCCATCATTGGCTAATGTGTCAATCACTGTCATGGTAGCAGGCATCGCCCGATGGGACTTGTAGTCCCATCGGACGATGCTTGCACAGACCCCCGGACATCAGCACAGCCCCCCGGCAGGCCGGCACAGCCCCCCGGCAGGCCGGCACAGCCCCCCGGCAGGCCGGCACAGACCCCCACAGGGTGCACAGACCACCGGCAGGCCGGCACAGCCCCCCGGCAGGCCGGTACAGACCCCCACAGGGTGCACAGACCACCGGCAGGCCGGCACAGCCCCCCGGCAGGCCGGTACAGACCCCGGGCAGTCCACACAGCCCCCCGGCAGGCCGGCACAGCCCCCCGGCAGGCCGGCAGAGACCCCCGGCAGGCCCGAAATGACGGCGCATCATGATGCGCACACACCGCGCATCATGATGACGTCAGTCTGTCAATCAACTTTGAACTTCCGATTCCGATGCCGAATTCCGATATTGAAAAAATATCGGAAGTCGGTATCGGAATTCCGATACTTGCGGTATCGGAATGCTCAACACTACTGGTCAGGCAATGTGTGGAGGCCATTCCTGATATGTCTGTGTTCAGACCTGGTTGGCCTTCATCTGCACTTGCTTCATCTGGCTTCATGGGAGCGATCCAGTAATGTTCAGGTACAGATTGCACTTGATATGGTCATGCTCTAAATGTATTTAGGAGGCCGTAATGGCACAGCATTTATTAAAAATATATAGAGTAGGACCCCCCATATGAGATTGCCTTGGCGCGGTGGGGTGGCTCAATTGAATTGATCAATTTTTTTGCTAAATATCTCATTTTTGAATACAGCTAGACATTATGTGCATATGCACCCCAATTTATGCGTTCTAACCTTAAGCAGTGCTGGCTTCCCCCCCTATTTGCCTGCGCACTGCAGTATTCTGTTCTGCCCTCAACAGGGCAGAGCAGTGCACCTGCACCAGAGCCACGACAGGAAGGGAAGAAGAGGACGGCACCGGCGGTTGGAGAGTTGTGAAGAGGGGGTAAACAAGGGTAATTGGGGTGCCACTTATGAGGAATGTACAGTGTGTGATGTTAAGGTGGAGACAGAGGAGGAGATGTCAATTGACGCAAAGCTTGTTGCAATCCACTGGAGCACTATCTGGCCCTCATCTACAAGGCATACCCCTGTGCGGCTGCCAAAGAAAGGAAGTCCAGTAACAGAAGTTGTCAAAATGCTGTGCTATTTCTCACTGCCGCAAAACAAACCTACTTCTCATATCATCCCTGTCTCACAACACTAAACAGCTATGCAGTACTTTTCAATTCTCTCCTCTTGCCCCAGCTACCCCTCCCCATCAACTAATCTCAGCTGAAGACTTTGCCTCATTCTGTTCTTCAAGCAGAAGATTGACTACATAAGGCAAAGATTTTGCCTAAAGTTCCCATTGCCCCTCCTCATAACTACTCCTCCAAAACCAACTTGACTATCACGGAAGATCAGCTTTCCTCTTTTCTCTCCAAATCTTGTCTCACCACCTGTGAACTTCACCTAATCCCACCCCACCTCATTCCAAACCATACAACAGTCTTCATCCCCAAACTAACCCACCACTTCAACCTGTCACTGACAATTGTTGTCTTCACCTCAAGCTTCAAACATACCAGAACCAAACCCATCCTCAAGAGTTCTCCCTTGTCCCATCCTTTGTGTATAGCTATCACCCCATATAACTTCTCCCCTATGCCTCAAAACTAGTGGATCAACACGTCCATTTTGAACTGACCTCAAATCTATCCTCCTGCTCTCTTTGACCGCTTACAATCTGGCTTCCGACTGCACAATTTCACTTAATCTGCTGTAACTAAAGTCAACAACAACCTACTAATCGACATATCCAAGCGACATTACTTTGTCCTCCTTCTCCTGGATCTGTCATCTGCCTTCGACACAGTGGACCATTCCTTCTTGCTACAGACACTCTCATCTCTTGGCATCAGAGACTTGGCCCCATCTTGGATCTCCTCATACCTAACCGCCTGGACATTCAGTGTCTCCCACACACACCACCTTCTCATAATGCCCCCTATTTGTCAGCATCCCCCAAGGTTCAGTTTTAGGACCCCTGCTCTAGTCCACCTACACCTTCGGCCTGGGACAGCTCATGGAGTCTCACGGCTATCAGTATCACCTCTATGCTGATGACACACAGCTCTACCTCTTTGGACCTGATATCACCTCCTTACTTACCAGGATAATACAATGTCAGTCCTCTGTTTCATCTTTCTTCTCTGCTGGATTTCTAAAACTTAACATGGACAAAACCAAATTAATCATCTTTCCACCATCTCATTCAACCATCCCCCAACCGACCTATCCATCAAAATCAAAGGTAGTAACACAAGTTAAAAAAGTAATGTTCCATGTTCTTTGTGCTGGGGTGAATGCAAGTTTCTCTATGGTACACCCAGCTAGTAGTATCCCTAGTTACCATGCTACATGTAAGAATTCCAGGAATTGGCATACACTACGAATGCTTGTAGCGACAAAAATTAAATGTGTTTCTGATAATTTCTGTTTCCTATGTACGTGAGTAGCTCTGACCAGGCTGACTTGATTGGTTGGAAATCATGGAATGGACTTACATATTATTACATTACCCTCTGCATCATCTAAGACATAATCTATAGTGCTGTGTTCACTACATACATGTATTTATGTTTCAATGTATACTAATAAGTAGTGGTGAGCGAGCGTGCCTGTCATTGCTCGTAATTTGCGTGAACATCAGTGTGCTCGAGATGCTCGCTACTTGAGTATTTTTTGTTTGCTGCTTTTTAGACAGCCAAGAAACATGCAGGGATTGCCTTCCAGTCACTGTAATGCCATAGCCATCTTGACTCTGGCATTACTGTGATTGACTGGCAGCATAGCATCATTGGGTCTACATAAGATGCGTGATGCCATGCTCACCCCATTGTAGCAAAAGACACAGGCAGAGGTGCTGTGCTGTTCAGCTAGGGACAGAGTTGTAGCTGTGTGATGGCAGGGATTAGACACTTGTAATCTTTCTTTCAACTGCAATAACAGTCCTTATTATGGTTAATTATAATCAATATTCATACTGCTGTTAGCAGCACGTAGGGAGAGATTGTGCTCAATGGATAGTGTAGGATAGAATAGGGTTAATTGCACTTCCTTTCTGCTGAAAATCTTAACAAAAGCCTCTCAGGGCTAGTAATATTCTTTTTGCTCTGAATCCTGCAAATTTTTCTAAGCAGGGAAATATAATATACCATTCATACTGCGGCAGTTGTGCATCAAAAGCAAGCAGCCAGACTTTTTTGGTTATCAATAGTGTTACGTGTTACAGAACCACTCAGCACCCAGAATATGTTGTGCAGTTATATGTATGTATAATAGGTTCCATGTGAGATGCATGTCCCTAATGCATCAGTTCACAGGCTGCGCCCCTGGGCAGAGGGGACACGATATTCTCCTTTTGTCCGCCCTCCCCCCACCTTTGTAATTCCCACAGTAAACATCGGCAGGCTCCGGCCACCTGCGGCTTTTGTAATGTATGTCTGGCCTGCCGCTTTTCTATTGGCCGGCCCTCTGTAGCTGTGTGATATATTCTGTGTCCTGTGAGTAAAGTGTTGTCAGACTGGAAATACATGGAGAAGCAGTGATGTTTTATATGCGCCCATGTAACCAAGGAATTCCAGCCAGCGTCATTCATTCAGACTCCAGCCAACGCAGAGCGGACCTCCGAAAACACGGGGTGGTACTGAAAGAGGTACCCCAGCTTGGTAGACACCGTTACAATTAGCATCGCTATATCACTACTGGAGTGTAAGAAGCCCATCTGAGGTGGGCTAATTTATCTGTGATAGTAATACTGCAAAGTTTTTTTAGCAGTGAAATATTACACAACATTTATACTGCTCAATTTGTGCATCAAAACAGAAAAGCCAGACTTGGTTGGTTAGAAATAGCATCGCTTTATTGATACTGCAGTGCAAGAAGTCCATCTGAGGTGGGCAAATTTTCCTGCAATAGTAATCCTGAAAAGTTCTCAACAGGGATATATAATAGGTAATTTAAAATGGGCATGGTGCATGGTAAGGGACAGGGAAATGGACATGATGCTGATATGATGATACCATATTCAACGTCACTATCTGGCTTCTCTGTCTACTGAAATGCTCACTGCTCACAATTAGAGAGGAGACTTTGCAGGTGCAGCAAGTTGAGATGGAGCAAGAAACTATACTGAGTGATGCTACACAGCCCAGCCTCATCTCATCTTCCCAACGCGGATTGGATAATAAAAAGGAAGAGGAGGAACACGATCTGGTTGCCTGTGCTACAGATGGTGCTACCCATCCTGGCTGTTCAGCATGGATTGCCTGAAGACAAGGAGGAGATGGAGGACAGGATAAGGAGGAGGATGAGGACAAAATAGAAATTCTTCCTCTTGGTGGGGACAGGGAAGTGTTGGCAGTCTGGCACACATGGCTAAGTTTATATTCTGCTGCCTTTCCCATGACCCTTGCATTGTATGCATTTTGGCCAACATTAATTACTCATTAGTCACCCTTACTAGCCCACGCTATAAGGAGAACTTTCCATCTCTCCTTCCCGTTGTGGTGAGATATAAAGCCCTGGTTGAAGAATTGCTCCCATCAGACAACACTGGTGGCAGAGGTCACAGTTCCTTGGACAACTAAGGAGTGAAGATGAAGGAGACATACACCAGATGTAGCAGAGGCAGGCGTACACTCTCAAAGGTCAGAGACAGTTTCCGCACACCCTCCCAGCGCCAAGACCCTGATGCGCGGGGTATTCTGACAAGTAGGGAAATGTTTTGGAAGATGCTAAAGGCGTACCTTGCGAACATACCAGTAATAGATGCATCAACCTGTCAATTGAAAATGCGGATTGGCTTACTCTTATCAAAATTAATAAGGGCTGGTTTGGCCCAGACTTCTCAACACCACCAGATGACAGCAGTGGAACATAAACTCAAATCCAGTGTTTGAGGTTTTTTTTCTGGTCTATTCCCATACACCCCTTCCCACCCAAACGTGGGTAAGCTCTTCAGGATTTCGTTTCTTTTGTGTCATCCTCCTACTTCTCCTCCTCCTCTACCACAATATCAACAGGTGATCATGTTACCTTCGCTATAAATTTTTAAGGGTTTTTATCATTCCTGCATTAAGAATTTTTAGAGGCCTACCTCTGACATTACATTCTTTGCCAAATATGTATACCTCCAGGGGTAAATCTCTATCAGCCCATGCACTTAGTGCCTTGTGTGCATTACCTATCTAGGATACCCTTAATAGGAAAAAAATTTATGAGGCCCTCCTCTACGTCTCTTCAAAGGGGTATTGTAGTGTCTCCTGCTAAGTTTTGGCATCCCTTGCACTTAGTGCATATGCTTTACCAGTGTAGGAGACCCACTCCTTAGCAATGGGGAAAAATGCTGTTCTGAGGTTCCACCTTCTAGTTGAGGGAACATTTTTGGAAACCAAGCAGCCGGTGGCTCCTATTTGTATATGATTCAGTGCCTTGTTGTGGGCTGTCAGGTGGTCGTCACATAGGGAGTTCTCACACTGCATACAGGATTTCACAACAAGGACAAGAAACTTTGTACAGTAAGTACAGAAGATCCTGTTCTCCTCCCTATCAGGCTGAGTAGATGTGAACAGCCCACCTATATTTCCCAGGAGGGTTGATTAAATAACAGTCCTTGATGCTGCTACGTTAAACTAATAGCTTTTTTCAGGGCTCATTCAAATAGATTCTATTCTCTAATAATACCGCTCTTATCTGCAGTTCGTGTAGGATGAGCTGTTGCAGTAGAGATAATGTATTACAGGCATGTAGTCAGGGATTATTGTTTAATAATCCTTAGTGCTGCAACCTAAAAAAAGAAATATCAAGCTAACATCTATTCTATTCCCTATTAATACCACTGTTAGTTGTGTTTAGTCTAGGAATAGGTGCTAGGTATCATCTGCTGAAAATTAATGTTCATTAAGGTCACAAACATTTCTTCCACTTGCTATTTTCCCTATCAAAAAAAGATACTGTGAAACGTGCGTTGGGATTGAGCACGATCCTGTGGGACATCACCCTACACAACATGGGTAAGCACCCAAGCTAATGAGATATACAGGTGCTTGTCACAAAATTAGAATATCATCAAAAAGTAAATTTATTTCAGTTCTTCAATGAAAAAAGGGAAGCTCATATATTATATAGAGTTATTACAAACTGAGTGATCGATTTCACAGTGTATACCATTTTTTGTGAATTAAACATATGAAAACTCTTGATTAAGATTAGCTTGGGGATTAATTCCAGCTATTGACCATTGTGACTACATATAAGTTGTTTTGTATACTCAGGTCCTAGATTTTTATACTTTGTTTTTTGTCCTTGTTGTAATTATTGAAATAATTCTCTTATATTTTGTATTAATAAAATTTTGATATTTTTATAAATTGTATAGTATTCCATTCTTTTCTGTATTTAACATATTACAGAAGTTTACAGTTACTATCTATGCATTTAAAACTATATGGGGGGGATCATAAACTGTTTTCTATAACAATGTGCTCCCAGGCTTTTGGTGCAAATTAATTCTCTGTGAACTTATTAGTCAGGGATTATTGCCTTATAAATTATAATCCTTGCTGCAGCTTTTTTTTCCATGCACTCATTGACAAATTTGTGTTTTTTACTGTGAACTGTACTCAGAAATGCATCAAAGTAGTCAAAATTAACTGATTTAATGTCTCCATTCACAGTTTCTCTGTAGCATATGTGTGTAAGAGGTAGTGTAGTGGTGGGAGACTTTACGCTGCTAGAGCTGGAATTACCACTTCTGAACTAACCAGTGCTTCCTTCCAATACATTTCTGGGTGCTTCTTGAAGTAAGTTTGGAGTCATTGTCCTGCTTGAAGACCCATACCCTAAGATGCAAACCTAGCTTTCTGACACTGGACACTACATTGCAACCTAAAATCCTTTGAGAGTCTTCCCACCCAGTGCCAGAGGCAGGAAAACAACCTCAAAATATCTTTGAATCTCCACCATGTTTGACTGTAACTACAGTGTTCTTTTATTTGTAGGCCTCATTCCATTTACAGTAACAGTAGAATGATGTGCTTTACCAAAAAAGTTCTATCTTGGTTTCATCTGTCCACAATATGCCTGCTGGACTTCTAAAAATAGTGGGGACCACCTGCTGGCCCTCTATAAATTGTGAGGGCCAACTGAAAGTTTTAAACTTTATGGTATTAATACGAAAAAGATAATTTGGCCACCCCAGATGGATAGATTATATTTTAGTTGCAATATACGGCAATGCAAAACATAACTGTCTGCTGGCCCTTCAAAAATGCTTCGTGAAGGCTGGCTGCTGGTCCTCTAACATTAGAGTGAGGGACACCTGATGGCCCTCTAACAATAGTAAGGGCCATCTGTTAAGGCCCTTTTACATTTAGCGATGCACCAGCGATCCAACCCGGTCAGGATCGCTGGTGCATCGCTAAATGATCGCTAGTGAGCTTTCATACAGAAAGATCTCACAGCGATGCAGCAGCGACGCAGCGGACGATACTCACCTTTCACACACAGCGATCCTGCGTCCTCCCGCCCGCCTCCACGCGTCGCTGGACGTCACAGCAGGAAGTCTCAGCAGGAAGCGCCCGACGAGAAATGGAGCTGGACATTCTCGCGCGATCAGCGATGAGCAGCGGGGGAGCCGGTCGCTGGTAAGTATCACACATAGCGATATCGCTAGCAATATCGCTATAACGTCACAAAACCAGTGACGTTTTAGCGATATTGCTAGCGATATTGCTTAGTGTAAAACCCCCTTTAGCCCACTGAAAATAGTGAAGACCGCCTGATGGCCTTGAAAAGAAACTTTGTGACTTTGTGTCCCTCCTTCCTAAATGAAACAGGGTGTGTCTTATCATGTCTCACACACCACATGACCAGTTAAGGTATTGAAATGTTAATGTCAACAGCATTGTTTCCAGCAGCGAGCTGGGATTTATAGATGCTTCTAGGGGTCTTCCCCATGCTGTTTCCATGTCATTTCAGCGCTGTTTTTATCGATTACAACAATTTTTGGACCCCTTCATACCTCCTGATGGAGCTGCCAGAAAAATGCTCGAGTTTCCCATTGACTTCCATTATACTTGTTATTCGGGTTGAGCACCAGAGCATTACGATTTTCTCGACTCGAGCAATGAAAGTCCAAGCGTTTTAGTGCTCGCTCATCACAATTTATAAACTCAACTTTTTTTAATAGATAAAATTGATGATGTATAATATGTGAACAATGGTGTATACAGTATAATAAAAAATAAACATATATAAGTATAATATTAGTGATAATAGACCGATATATAGGCTACTCATGTTGCTTATAAAGATGTGTATTCCTGTAGTATATTTAATACTAAGGTTTAGACCAGGGGCTGATGAAGGGTTAGCGCCGAAACGCGCTTCGGGACTGGGTAGCTATCCCAGGAGAGGTTGTATTTTATATTCACTCACATTTTTTCACATTGGCTCTTTTTTTCCTGGTCGGAAGGCATCGTCATTTTATGGTGACACATATTGTGTCTTCCATTTTCTGATACTATATGGATGCACTATATGGGCATACTGTGATATATACTAGCTCATTATGGTAGTGGTTCACACCTATGTTTATGGTCACACACTGTTGTTTTATTTTGCATGTGTATTATATGCACTGTATTGTTTTTTATTATAAACAACAACATTTGAGTTTTGTTATTATCACTTATATTTCATATCTTTATTATTTTGTATTAATTTACACATTGTATGCTTTATATCTGGGTGGCATGACCCCTTTTTTTGGAATAATGGTTCAGTATATGTATCATACATCTATTTTAATGGAATGTTTTTAATAATTATTTTAATAATGACTTAATAAATAATATTTTCTTTGGGACTTATGGTCGTTTGTGCTTTTGTAATTTTTTTTGTTTCTAATACGACTGTCCTATAAACAGTCCAATATTGGTCAGCGATATACTATTACATATTATTGCTTATTAACACTATTACAAATATATAGGAAAATTTCGCTGTCTCTCCTTATCTTTTTCTTCTTATCTTTTTTTTTTCTTCTTATGTATTGTGAGGAAAGAGGGAGACAAGCGCAATATAGGGTCTTATCCCACAAATAAAGTAAGCGGTTTGACAAAAAACTGCTCACCTGGTAGTAGGTATTCAAAGCATGTATAGATAAGGGCTGCTGCAGATCCACAAGTCGGTCACCGACTGTATGAAACAGAACTCTGCAAAGGAATACGTGGATTTCGTCCACACTGCCCAAATGATGAAATTCAAGAAGGTTAATAAAGTGTGACAGTGGTTTATTCTACGCGTTTCAAGGTTTTTTGCAACCTCTTCTTCAGGAAATGCCACCTAGAATAAACCACTGTCAAACTTTATTAACCTTCTGGAATTTCATCTTTTGGGCAGCGCGGACGAAATCCACGTATTCCTTTGCAGAGCTCTATGACTTACTACATGGCACAAAAGAGTTTAGGTTAAAAATTCACCTGGACATCACTCACATTTTAACAATATAGTCTCCCCCCTATCCACACATTGAGGCGTTCTCTAGTCCTTTGAATGGTATCCCTTTGTAACTGCTGTTTTTTACCTCTGAAAACTGACAGGAGAAAGGGGTGGCCCTTAAATGCTTTTCTTTATATTATTAAAATGCTCCTTTTTATGACAGGAAAGGGACCTTTATGTGTGGCCAATGTATATTTCATTGCATGGGCATTTCATCGCATAAATAACTCCTTTGGTGTTGCACATAATGAAATACAAGAATGGGAACATTTTTGTCTCTCTTTAATTAGTTGTCTCTTATTGGTGTTATGACTGCGCAAGATATATAGTCCAAATGTGCATAATCATTTTGAAATCGCCAGGGAATTCCTGGAAGAATTAAGTATTTTCCCATTATTCTCATTTTTATGGCTGTGAGTTTGTGACTGGGTGAAATTCACAATAATAATTTTAACAGTTGGTGCTATTAAGTAATATCATGGCGGCTTTATGAAACAGGAACGTTGGATTCTCTGGTAGTTGTTCTCTGATTACATGGTCCTGTTTCACGACAGACCAAATTATATGTGTTACCCTCTTAAAGTATCTTGTTTGTGTGTTATATTACGTGTTGAATGGAATGTTAGCTAATTCTTCCAGTATAGATGTGGTTTCATCTTTGGATTTTGGCTTGCGAATCAGTGAGTTCCAGGTTTGTCCTTCATTTCTTGGATTAAATGATCTGATGAGACTGGATACTACACTCTAGTAGTCAATTATGACTTAAGAAAACAGAAATGGTGATGGCACTCCAAAAAAGATAAAATGAAAAAACGTTTATTGCGGCAAATCAAGCCATGATTAAAAAAAGAAAGAACCTGACGAGTTTCGGATGCGTCCAAGGATGCAGCTAGGCCTCTTTATGTTGGCTTGGTTTTTTCTGTGTGATGCATGTATATAGTGCAGAACAGCCCACCTGCTAATACTATGGGCATGATCAATAGGCTGTTCAGACACTTTGCACTGCACTGTGTGACTGATGTCCTATGCAAGCCTTATCTGTGTGCATTTTTCCCCACTAGGCAGCCAGCCCCTCTTGTGTTGGGCTACTGGCTGTCTTCATCAGTGGGTTGCCCCTGTACTGCCCTAAGCCTTTATCAATGGAGGTCTGCTGCACCCTGCTAGTGCATCAGTCAGGGTCTGGTGAGTTTACCTTTCATTTGTAAGTTTTTATGATGTTCCAATTCCCAAAATAAGTCAGCATAACCGAGCGTCAATTTTCTCCCCATGACAGTTCCTCAATCCTCATGTTTTCAAGTAAGTCTCCCCATAATACAAAAAGTAGTTATAAAATAATGCGGATACTTTCTATTATAAAATGTGCCTGTGTTGCTGGATATCTAGTGTCTTTTTAAGAGAAAAGTATTGTGGTAACTTCCAATGTTGTCGTTGTATAGTTTGTTTCCATTTGTCTGATTGTTAGTTCTCAATTATATGGCTCATATCATTTCAATCATGTTGGTATAAGGGAAATAAATGGTTGTGAATAGATATCTACATATCTGGATACATTTTATGCAAAAAAAATAAAAGAAAAGTACACTGTTCTGTCCTTACTAATGAACCGGGATTCATGTAGCTTATACAGGCAGCTAAACCGCTATACCAGGGGTCCAATAAGAAGACTGTAGGTTAAATCTGTGCTTTATTGAACATGATGGCATATTGGCGCGGTGAAACATAATACAATCAGTCAGTATGGCGTACATAGGAATACATAATATACATAACATAGATCAGTGGTCCCCAACCTTTTAGCACCAGGGACCGGCTTCAAGCAAAACCATTCTTCCATGGCCCGGCAGGGCGGGGATGGAGATGGGGCAGGGGCGGGGCTTTGGTCATATGGGGGCAGGGCTATGGACGGAGTTGTAGTATGCATAGCAAGATGGTCCCACACATATAATCCCCCCATGAATAGTATGATGGTCCAACAAAGTACTGATATACAGTGGGGCAAAAAAGTATTTAGTCAGTCAGCAATAGTGCAAGTTCCACCACTTAAAAAGATGAGAGGCGTCTGTAATTTACATCATAGGTAGACCTCAACTATGGGAGACAAACTGAGAAAAAAAAAAATCCAGAAAATCACATTGTCTGTTTTTTTTTTTTAATTTTATTTGCATATTATGGTGGAAAATAAGTATTTGGTCAGAAACAAGCAATCAAGATTTCTGGCTCTCACAGACCTGTAACTTCTTCTTTAAGAGTCTCCTCTTTCCTCCACTCATTACCTTTAGTAATGGCACCTGTTTAAACTTGTTATCAGTATAAAAAGACACCTGTGCACACCCTCAAACAGTCTGACTCCAAACTCCACTATGGTGAAGACCAAAGAGCTGTCAAAGGACACCAGAAACAAAATTGTAGCCCTGCACCAGGCTGGGAAGACTGAATCTGCAATAGCCAACCAGCTTGGAGTGAAGAAATCATCTGTGGGAGCAATAATTAGAAAATGGAAGACATACAAGACCACTGATAATCTCCCTCGATCTGGTGCTCCACGCAAAATCCCACCCCGTGGGGTCAGAATGATCACAAGAACAGTGAGCAAAAATCCCAGAACCACGCGGGGGGACCTAGTGAATGAACTGCAGAGAGCTGGGACCAATGTAACAAGGCCTACCATAAGTAACACACTACGCCACCATGGACTCAGATCCTGCAGTGCCAGACGTGTCCCACTGCTTAAGCCTGTACATGTCCGGGCCCGTCTGAAGTTTGCTAGAGAGCATTTGGATGATCCAGAGGAGTTTTGGGAGAATGTCCTATGGTCTGATGAAACCAAACTGGAACTGTTTGGTAGAAACACAACTTGTCGTGTTTGGAGGAAAAAGAATACTGAGTTGCATCCATCAAACACCATACCTACTGTAAAGCATGGTGGTGGAAACATCATGCTTTGGGGCTGTTTCTCTGCAAAGGGGCCAGGACGACTGATCCGGGTACATGAAAGAATGAATGGGGCCATGTATCGTGAGATTTTGAGTGCAAACCTCCTTCCATCAGCAAGGGCATTGATGATGAAACGTGACTGGGTCTTTAAACATGACAATGATCCAAAGCACACCGCCAGGGCAACGAAGGAGTGGCTTCGTAAGAAGCATTTCAAGGTCCTGGAGTGGCCTAGCCAGTCTCCAGATCTCAACCCTATAGAAAACCTTTGGAGGGAGTTGAAAGTGTGTTGCCAAGCGAAAAGCCAAAAACATCACTGCTCTAGAGGAGATCTGCATGGAGGAATGGGCCAACATACCAACAACAGTGTGTGGCAACCTTGTGAAGACTTACAGAAAAACGTTTGACCTCTGTCATTGCCAACAAAGGATATATCACAAAGTATTGAGATGAAATTTTGTTTCTGACCAAATACTTATTTTCCACCATAATATGCAAATAAAATGAAAAAAAAAAAAAAACACTGTGATTTTCTGGATTTTTTTTTCTAAGTTTGTCTCCCATAGTTGAGGTCTGCCTATGATGTAAATTACAGACGCCTCTCATCTTTTTAAGTGGTGGAACTTGCACTATTGCTGACTGACTAAATACTTTTTTGCCCCACTGTATATACTCGAGTATAAGCCAACCAGAGTATAAGTCGAGGCACCTAATTTTGCCACAGAAAACTGGGTAAGCTTATTGACTCGAGTATAAGCCAGATATGCATTGTCCCCTCATTCCTATCCCGGAATGTGTGGCTCCCACCCTTGTATACATGGCTCCGCTCCCACCCTCCCATCCTGGTATACATGGCTCCGCTCCCACCCTCCCATCCTGGTATACATGGCTCCGCTCCCACCCTCCCATCCTGGTATACATGGCTCCGCTCCCACCCTCTCATCCTGGTATACATGGCTCCGCTCCCACCCTCTCATCCTGGTATACATGGCTCCGCTCCCACCCTCTCATCCTGGTATACATGGCTCCGCTCCCACTCTCCCATCGTGTAGTGTTATGAATGAGTCACTGAAGGAGGAAAAAACAAAAATAGCCAAGTCTAGAAAACCAGAGAAGTTGGCAGCTATCGGATTGCAGACCCCTGAACCTATCCACAACAACTAGCAGTAGCCGTGGGGGGTTCCTACGGTGCCCTAGTCCCCTTGATCACAGTCGGAGAACTAAATTAGCCTAAAGACAGAAAGGGGAAATCTAAACTGCCCCAGAGCAGACCCCAAAGCAATAGGCAGCCCCCAACATATAATGACTGTGAAGCAAGATGAAAAACACTAACAGATAGAAAGATAGGTTGAGCAAATAATAGGGCCCAAGCTAACTAAAAAGGACAGGACAGAAAAGCCGCTGTCTGCAATCCGCAAAAACGCTAGACAAAAATGTACCAGACTGATAGGAAAAACAGGCCCTGAAGTCGCTAGGCTTCAAAAAGGACTATATCAGCACTCAGGTATATTCTGAAGACAGAGATCAACTGATCAGAGACAAAAATGGAATTCAGCTCACCCCCGGCCGGGGATGGCTGAACTCAAAAAAACAAGGCAAACAAAACCCAAACTAAAGTGTACAAAAAGCAGAGCAAAAAACTTAGCTTTGAGAAGCAGGAATCAGACTGGTCTCCAAGAATCCAGCAGGAAAATCATCAGCAAGGCTGCCTTATATCCAGTCATCAGTTCCTGTGACCCAGTCATCATCTACCTGCTCAGCTGTTTGGTAATCAGCCTCACCAGAAGAGGGAGTTCATCAAACCTCACAGGTGAAGGGAAAAATGAACTCACAACACTGTAGACATGGCTCTGCTGTCCCACCCTGCCATCCTGTAGACATGGCTCTGCTGTCCCACCCTGCCATCCTGTAGACATGGCTCTGCTGTCCCACCCTGCCATCCTGTAGACATGGCTCTGCTGTCCCACCCTGCCATCCTGTAGACATGGCTCTGCTGTCCCACCCTGCCATCCTGTAGACATGGCTCTGCTGTCCCACCCTGCCATCCTGTAGACATGGCTCTGCTGTCCCACCCTGCCATCCTGTAGACATGGCTCTGCTGTCCCATCCTGCCATCCTGTAGACATGGCTCTGCTGTCCCATCCTGTAGACATGGCTCTGCTGTCCCATCCTGCCATCCTGTAGACATGGCTCTGCTGTCCCATCCTTGTATACATGGCTCCCCTACCATCCTAGTATGCATGGCTTCGCTGGGCTCCCCCTTCCTCCCCCATCATACTTACCCTGACACCGTCACTGCACATCCCTGCATCTCTATCCCGGCGCGTCAGCTTCTTCCTGTGCAGTGCGGTCACGTGGTACCGCTCATTAAGCTCATGAATATGGACGCCACACCTATGGGAGAGGAGTGGCGTTCATATTCATGAACCTTAATGAGCGGTACTGCGTGACTGCACCGCACAGGATGAAGCTGCCACGCCAGGGATGCAGGGACGTGCAGCGACGGAAGGTGAGTATCAATGACTTCTGGAAGCCGGCGGCTGCAGCTGTCACTACAGTGCTACAGCCGTCAGCTCCCCTGTGTCCAGCATTTGAGCCTGGCTCCGCGGACCGGCAACAGTAGTGCAACGGCCCGGTCCTGGGCCGCGGACCGGTGGTTTGGGACCCCTGACATAGATTATCTGCGCTAATAGATAACCAGGGGAGATCTAACTAAGCGGGATGATCTAGGACAGGAATTAGATGTGGGAAATCGTGATTACCTACCGACGATGCTGACACAAGGGGAGTAGATAAATGAGATGTTCACATGAAGCAGGCTTGATAGAAAATGGCAGACTGGAGAGAAGAATGGGGCTGGAATAGACCATGATGCTTTGCAAACTTACCCAGGATACATTGTGGATTGGAGGGAAAATATAGAAGCAAAAATGAAACTAAGATAGAATAACACTGCAGTTATTATTTTGTCCACTAGATGGAGCCAAGAAAAGTATACATTAAACTATATAGAAATCTGAACATTCTATACATACAGCAATCATTGCATGTTATCAAATAGACAGTTAAAAGGTTGTGAATTATGTCGGAGACAGAACATATACATATTTGGTATCACCGTGTCCGGAACACCTTAACCTATAAAACTGTCACACTAGTTAACCACTACAGTGAACATCGTGAAAGAATATTTAAATAAAAACAGGCAAAAATCTTTGCTTTTTCTTCATGCCACCGAACAAAAAGTGGAACTAAGACAACTGTAAATAAAAATTAATATGAAAACATTATCGTGTCCTGCACAAATGAAGCCACCATACAGCTCCATCAGTGGAAATTAAAAAGCTATAGCTGTAAGAATATGTAAGGACATCGACGAAGCAGCGTATACCTATGTGCTTGGTCAGGAACTAGAGAGGTTGCATCCACTGTTCCCGGGGAGGAGCCTGAGTGAGGCAGACCTTTCCCTGTTGCCTGGGGGAAGCTCTAGAGAGGAGGAGCTTCGTGGTGTTGGAGGAAGGCAGAAGAGGAAAAAGAGAGCGCGAAGGAGACAGTTTGGCCCCAGGGCAGAGCAGCGCGCATACAGGTGAGCGGTGCGCTCCGCTCCGCTCCCCATCCTGACACCGGCGAGTACCAGCGCTGCGACAGGCCGGGCTGCTGGTGATCAGAAGAGCAGGGACTGCTGTGCTGAAGGAAGCAGTGTGCCCAGCAGTAATCCAGAGAGAGAGCCGTGCAGAGCAGAGCCGTGCAGACCAGAGCCATGTAGAGTCATGCACACAGAGCAGAGCCGAGCCGAGCCGGGTGTTGAAGCAGCCACAGAGAGTAGTGCTCTGGCCGGGAGCACCAGCACCAAGAAGATGAGCATCTCCTGCCACCAACAGTGGGGACCAGGGAGAGCAGGAAGTGCGGTGTGTGTCCAGGGACCAGAGAGAACCAAGTACCATACACTACGTGACCATGAGTAGCGCACACGCGCTGCCCAGGAGGGTCCGTGTATTAGAATGACACTTGCGCCCTGACATTGCCACCAGATAGTTACCCTGACACTTGTGACCTGACTGCACCAGTGAAGATAGTTTAGGAGCCATGTTGGGCTCGTACAGGTCTGTGACCCATGCCTTTGTTAGCCACCTGCAGTATATGGACTAGGGGCAGTGGAAGGTACCGGAGACCGACCACTGCTGCCAGAAGATGGATCATCTTCTACAGTATATTTCTGGAAAAGACACTGTGCCCGTCGTTGCCGGCGCTATCGTGTACACAGCAGGAATTACAGTTTAAGGACTTACTGATACAAGTGCTACCGAGCTGCTGTTATCTGAACCGTTGTTCTTGATCTCACCATGTCTTTTGCCATTTATTCTGTTTAACCCTTTACCTCCCTGCATGGAGTATTCCTCTGTAAAAAAAAAAAAAAAAACTGGTAACCCTTGCTCTGCCTCCCATCCATCACTGCATCCCACGTTCCTGCTTTAACCTTACAAATACAGTTGTGACGTCCGTGTGCGGTTCTGGGCTGCAGCCAGACAACACCCCGAGAAACACTGATACCCTTTACCCCTATACAGTGATCTGGATTTATAACAGAGCCCAGGAGGTAACTGTCTAAATATGAGCAGCGGCCAGAGCAGGACAGTCAGAGAGGGGTTAAAAAAATGGGACCAAAAGCGTAGTCAGGAATCCGAGTCTTAACCAGGTAAACAGCAGAAGTACAAAAACAGCAGGCAGTAGCAGAGTCAAATTCAGGCCAAGGTCAGAGTCATAAACCAGGACGGCGGCAGAGGTACAGAATCGTTAGGCAGTAGCAGAGTCAGGATATCCAGGCCAAGGTCACAAACCGGGAGAATAGCAGAAGTACAAAATCGTCAGGCAATAGAGGGGTCAGAAGTCCTGGCTGAGGTCAGAGTCAAACAATAGTCAATCACCAAGTAGCACACAGGGGAACCAAGAATATATCCAGCGGCTTGCAAGACCAGTCCCAAGGTATTTGAGGGATTAGGTCACCCCTCACAGGTTCCTGGACTGATGATGTCATCAGTACCGTCCCCAGGACCAGGCCAGATGATGATGCAGTAACCTGCTGATGACTGACAGAGCCTGCGCCCACCAGATGCCTGTGCAGGTGCCCTTACTCTGTCAGCACCATAACTCACGGGCAAGCCATGGTGCCTCCTAGTGACCGGAACAGCAGGCCCCGAATTTAAAGGCAACGTGACAGACCGGCGCCTCCTATAGGCTAAAGTCGGGACACTAGGCCCTGAGTCTGATGTGACGGA
The DNA here is from genome assembly GCF_039654945.1 of Dendrobates tinctorius. Classification (NCBI taxonomy): domain Eukaryota; kingdom Metazoa; phylum Chordata; class Amphibia; order Anura; family Dendrobatidae; genus Dendrobates; species Dendrobates tinctorius. Next base: position 16,987,734 of record NW_027361704.1, on the reverse strand, counting down.
ACCACGGCCCCTCCTAGAGGCCAAGGCAGGAACAGCCGTCCCTGAGTCTGACGACAAAGTGGCGGTCCGGCGCCTCCTAGTGGCCGCGACCGGAACAGCAGGCCCCAAGTCTGACGGCGACGTGACAGTACCCCCCCCCCTCCAAGAGGGGCCTCCGGACCCTCAAAACCTGGTTTGTCAGGGTGAAGGAGGTGAAACCTTCTAATCAACCCCTTGGCATGGATGTCACTAGCGGGAACCCAGGACCTCTCCTCCGGGCCGTAGCCCTTCCAATGCACCAAATATTGCACAGACTTTCTCACTAAATGGGAATCATGGATACCCTGGACTTCGTATTCCAAGGCACCCTTGACCAAAACAGGAGGAGGAGGGGACTGGACGGGATGAATTGGGGAGCGGAACACCTTGAGGAGGGATTTGTGGAAAACATTAGGTATTTTAAACAACTGCGGGAGCTTTAAACGAAAGGCTACCGGATTAATTACCTCTAAAATCTCATAGGGACCAATAAACCTGGGGCCCAGTTTGGCAGATGGCACCTTAAGCTTAATGTTTTTGGTAGACAGCCAAACTTTGTCCCCAACTCCTAGATGCGGCCCCGAGGACCTCCGTTTATTTGCGGCCGAAGTCTGCCTGACCTGGGACTTTTTCAAGTTTGTGTTCACCTCCGACCAGATTGTCCTTAAGTGACGTATGGAATTCTCTACTCCCGGGAGTTCCGACATCTTGGCCGAAAATAAACAAAAACGTGGGTGCAAACCATGATTGCAGAAGAACGGGGTGGTTTTGATAGATTCCTGGTATTGGTTATTTAATAATAATAATAATTAATAATAATTTTTATTTATATAGCGCCAACATATTCCGCAGCACTTTACAATTAAGCGGGGACATGTACAGACAATAAATTCAATACAAGTTAAGACAATTCAAACAATGACATTAGGAGTGAGGTCCCTGCTCGCAAGCTTACAATCTACAAGGAAATGGGGGGACACAGTAGGTGAGAAATGCTTGTTAATTCAGGTCTGGCAATTATAATAGGGATTTTCATATAAAGCTGCATGATCCGGTCATCAGCCCGTGTGTTTAAGTGCAATAGACAAGTATCAAGTGCAGTTATGTGCATGAAGGGTGTGGAGACAGATGAATAGTAGGGTGCAGATTCAGAATAATATTTGGAAGGAGGGAACAGGGCAAAGTTAGCTTGCTGAGTAGTTGATGTGATAGGCTTCTTTGAAGAGATGGGTTTTCAAAGCGCGCTTGAATAGGTCAGGGCTAGGTATCAGTCTGATCGTCTGGGGAAGTGCATTCCAGAGAGCTGGAGCAGCACGAGAGAAGTCTTGGAGACGGAGGTGCGAGGTTCGGATTACGGGGGATGTTAGTCTTAGGTCATTTGTAGAACGGAGGGCACGTGTAGGGCGATAGACAGAGATGAGAGAGGAGATATAAGGCGGTGCAGAACAGTGGAGAGCTTTATGGGTGAGAGAGATGAGTTTATACTGGACCCTGTAGCGAATAGGTAGCCAGTGTAATGACTGGCATAAGATGGAGGCATCGGTGAAGCGGCTGGACAGAAATATGACCCTGGCTGCCGCATTCAAGATGGATTGGAGAGGAGAAAGTTTGGTAAGAGGGAGACCGATCAGAAGAGAGTTGCAGTAGTCCAGACGAGAATGAATAAGAGCGACAGTAAGAGTCTTAGCAGTTTCAAAGGTGAGAAAAGGTCGGATTCTGGAGATGTTTTTAAGATGCAGGTGACAAGAGCGACTGAGTGATCGGATGTACGGAGTAAAGGAAAGTTCAGTGTCGAATATGACCCCAAGACAGCGGGCATGCTGCTTGGGAGTTATGGTTGAACCCTTTTAGAGCGAATTCAGCTAATGGGAGATGTTCCGCCCAATCGGACTGATGTTCCGAGACATAGCAGTGAAGATATTGCTCTAGAGCCTGGTTGGTACGCTCCGTTTGACCATTGGTCTCAGGGTGGTAAGCGGAGGAGAAGGATAATTCAATACCAATACGTTTGCAGAATGCCCTCCAGAATCTAGAAACAAACTGGGTACCTCGGTCGGACACGATATTCTCTGGAGCGCCATGCAGTCGTATTACATGAACAATAAACAACTTACTCAAAGTTTCTGAATTAGGTAATCCAGAGAGGGGCACGAAATGACATTGCTTACTGAACCTGTCCACCACCACCCAGATACATGTCTTCCCTTCTGAGGGTGGTAGGTCAGTAATGACGTCCATGGAGATGTGGGTCCATGGACTCTCTGGAGCGGGCAAGGACTGGAGCCAGCCGGCAGGCCGATTATGAGGGGACTTGGCGCGAGCACAGATTTCACAAGCTAGTCCTTAACTACCATTGGCCACCAAAAATTCCTAGTCACAAGTCTGACGGTATTATTGACACCAGGATGGACTGCCAGGACAGAGTCGTGCGACTCCTTTAGAACTTGTAGGCGAAATGGCGCTGGAACAAACAACTTCTGGGGGGGGGGGGGGGGGGGTTGAATCAGGGGCTGGTTCTGGGGACCTACGGACCTCCTCCAGAAGGTCCAAAGACACGGCCGACACAACAATCCCATTGGCCCATATTGGAACTGGTTCCAAGTCCTCAACCTGTGAGGGGCAGAAGCTTCAAGAGAGAGCATCAGCCCTCACATTTTTAGTACCAGGACAAAAGGTGATTAAAAAAAAATCAAACCTAGAGAAGAACAAGGCCCACCTCGCTTGTCTAGGATTTAATCTTTTTGCTGACTCCAGGTAAGTCAGATTCTTGTGATCTGTAATCACAGTGCTCTTATGTTTGGCGCCTTCGAGGAAGTGGCGCCATTCCTCGAAGGCCCATTTGATCGCCAATAATTCCCGATTACCTATATCGTAATTTTTCTCTATGCAGGGGGGTTTAACCTTAACTTGGTTCACTGCTAGGGATATGCAATTTTCCTGACACTGTGGACTCCAGCGTACAACGTCACCCAAGTGCCAGTCGATGACAGGATTACGCTGGCGTAGCCATGGCATACCCAGAATAACTGCAGAGGATAAATTGTCCATCACAAAAAATGACACAAGCTCAGTGTGTAATGCTCCCACAAACATAGCAACTTTGGCAGTAACAAACTTAACCCCCTCCTGAATAATAGACGTGCCATTAATAGCCGTGGTTTTAATAGAGGCGTTAAGTTTTAGTAATGGTACACCCAGATACCTAGCAGTCAAAGAATCCATAAAATTTCCTTCAGACCCACTATCCACATACACGTTTAAACAGAGTTTTCTGACCAAATAAAACTGAGATAGGTAATAAAACTTTCACCGCATCTGCGGGCAATACCTGAGCCTCTGGACAACCATAGCCAGAGTAGTTGCCCAGAGGCCGACATCCCAGGAGTATGGATCTCTGACGTGCAGCTCTCTCCCTGAGGACTCCAGACTGCAGCATGCTTGTGCAGGAGAATGAGAGTGATCTTCCAGGCTGTGCAATGCAACAGGTGTTCAGGCCAACAATCAGCTCAGTCAGGAGAAAGAAAAAAAAAGTTCAGGGAAACTGCCTTTACATATGTTAGGAATACACATAAGAAGCAGTTTTATTTTATGTCCGGATATAATGTGACATCCATCTGCGGTTCTTGGCTGCAGCCAGACAACACCCCGATGCGGTATCGCATTGATCCAATAAAAAGCGTCTTTTAGTGTGTAATAGCAGCCAAACATAAAAACCTTATATAAATCTGGTATCGCTGTAATCGCACAGAGCCAAAGAATAATGCTGTCTAATTACTTATACCATGAACACCACAGAAAGAGGAAAAAAAACCTCCAAAAAATTGGTTAAAACCAGACAGGCCCAAATGCATCTGCACTAATCCAGGGTGCAGTGGACCCAAGTAAAAATGGCAGCTGCACAGGTGCATAAATACCAAATGAAACAGCCAGCCTACAATGAGGGATTGGCCGTGTGGTACACCAGTGCAGAAAAAATAATCCATATGTGGCAGTGTTCACACAGGGAATGCAGGGCTTCTGGCTAACAACCTCTTAGTAACACCATATAGGGGGGCTGCCCAGTGCCAACTAAAATGCATCCCGTGTGAACAGAGGCCACAAGTTTGCAGAACCATTTGGGCCCAACTGCACCCTGGAAAAAATATAAAAAGTGCACAACAAACATAGCAATATATGTAAGGTATTAGTTTATATCAAGGTCTTAATATGGAAGCTGACAAACTGCGTCAAAGTTCCTTACACTTGTCAGTCCCTACTCTAACATGAACACCACAGAAAGAGGAAAAAAACCTCCAAAAAATTGGTTGAAAACACCGCATGAGGAACGGCGTAAAAAAATAAATAAAACAAATTCTTCACCTGCTGAATTCAGACAAAACCTCCGGTTGAAGATTCCCTATAATGAAGCAGATGGAGGCACTCTGGGCGCATGATGGAGTACAGAGTAAGGCCGGAATCACACTAGAGAGAAATACGGACGAGTGCTATGTGAGAAAAAAATCTCATATCACTCGGACCAATGTTAATCTATGGGGCAGCTCCCATCATCCGTTTTTTTCTCGCCCATATTATATGCCGTACAGTCAAGTCCCACACCGCAATCCATCTCAAGGGGTTAAATAGTTTACAACCGGGACTGGTGCTAATGCGACCGACCCAGCTGTAAACCATGGAGGAATGACTGAGTATCTGCCTGCGCAGCCTCCCTGCCTGACCCGGAGATGAACTTATTAGCGTGGGAAAGTTTCTGAACATTTTTCCATGCTGGTGAGTTCACCTCAGGTCAGGCTGGGAGTCTGCACAGCCTCACTGACATCAGCAGTAGCCACTGAGGCTGCGCAGACTCCCTGCCTGACTAGCGATGAACTGACAGTGTAGGAAAATGTTCAGAAATTTTCCCACGTTAATCAGTTCATCTCCGGTCAGGTGGGAAGGCTGAACAGGCAGCTTCTCAGTCGGTCACATTAGCACCAGTCCCGGTTGTAAACTATTTAACCCCTTGAGACAGATTGTGGCGTGGGATTTGACTGTACGGCGGACAGGTATGGGATATTGTTGTTTTTTTATTGTGGATTTTTTACAGGAGAACGATGGCTTTGAATGGATTGGGAGTGTAATAAAGATGGAAAAAATGTGTGTTTATTTATTTCATTAAAAGTCTTTTTTCTTAATGTGTGTGTTTTTTTAATCCCTTTCAGACTAGTGGATTAATAATGGATAGGTGTCTTATTGACACCTCTCCATTATTAACCAGGCTTAATGTCACATTAACCCCTTATTACCCCATATGCCACCTCCTACAGGGCAATTTGAGGAGAGCGGGTAAGTGCCAGAATTGGTGCATCTTACAGATGCGCCTTTTCTGGGGTGGCTAGGGGCAAATTTTTTTTAGCCGGGGGGGTCAAAAACAATGGTCCCTTGCTAGGCTATTAATATCTGCCCTCAGTCACTGGCTTGCCCTGTCTGGCGGACAAAATTGGGCAGGAGCCCACGCCAGTTTTTTCTGTGAATTAATCCTTTAATTTAACACCTACAGCTCCAACATTTTACACACATACACTACTAACATTATTAGTGAGGGACATATAAATAAATTATGGATATACAATGTGTCACGGTCCCGGCTGCTGCGCACTCCTCCCGGCACGTCCCTGTGCCCCGGCGCATCCCCGCACCCGACTTCTGGGTTCCTCAGCGTTGGGCACCTGCGCACTGTGGGGATCCCGGCACTCTGCCTCCTGGGAGTGATGATGCGGTGGCGCCCCCCCCAACATGGCGGCGTCCACCGGCTATTTAGGATCTGTGTCTAGTCAGGTAAGGTGCCTGACTGTCGACTTCAGTGATGCTGTCTCCTGCAGCGTTCACTGTGTCTCAGGCCATGCCTCTTGTCTGCGCCTTGCTGCGCCATCCCTGTCTTGTCTGCGCCTTGCCTGCACTCTCCCTGTCGGCTCTCGCTCTGTCTCTTCTGCCTGCCCTTGCCTCTGTTGTCTCCTGTGTCTGCCTCTGTCCACTTGTCTCCTGCCTTGTCTCCCAGTCTGTGCCTTATCCATTGACCCTCTCTATTGCAGCCTCCCGCCTATGCCATCCGCTGAGTCTGTCTCGCAGCCCCTTCTCCGTTATTCCAGGTCCTTCTCTGCATCAGCCCTGATTCCCTGTATATCCTCTCCAGGCGTGCCCCAGTCGCCCCTTTGGTTCCGGCCATCACGGTTCTACCCTCCGTGGGCCTGCCCCTAACACTCCCTGTATAGGGGGTGGCCACACCTGGGCCGCTCGCCCTCGGGGGCTCTGGAGCCGTGACCCAGAGGGTCCACTTCCAGGTTGTTCCTCATGGCCCCTGTAACAGCAATCGTAACAGTATAGTCAGGCCATGGACCCCGCTGGAGCATCGGCTGCGCAAAAAGAATTAGTTTTCCTTCGGGAGAATCAGACACGCATTATGTCCTTTATGAAAACCATGGACGTCTGTCCGCTCTCCAATCCTCTGATCCTGGTAACGCCGCCCAGCTGGCGGGCTTACAACAAGAATTAGCTCAGCAGCGTGATACTCAGACCCATATCCTTAGTTAAATGGCGTCTGTGGACGCCCGATTACTTTCCCTGCAGTCGGCCGCCTCTGCCTCCTCCCCAGCTCCAGTTTCTCACCCACCTCCGTGGCTAGCCAAGCCACCTCGGTATAATGGTGACGCCAAATTATGCCGGGGTTTTATTTTTAACGGTGACGCCAAATTATGCCGGGGTTTTTTTAACTAGTGCCGTCTCCATTTTGAACTACTGCCCCAGCAGTATCCAACAGACCGATCCAAAGTGGCCTTCATCATCTCCCATTTTAAGGGGGACGCCTTGGCTTGGGTCAATCCCCTCTGGGAGCGTGAAGACCCTGCGGTCACCCAGCTATCTGTATTTTTGGACACTTTTTGGCAAGTTTTTGATCAACCAGCAAAGCAGCCCAAGAACATAACAGAGCCTCCTCCATGTTTCACAGTAGGGACAGTGTTCTTTTCTTGATATGCTTCATTTTTCTGTCTGTGAACATAGAGCTGATGTGCCTTGCCAAAAAGTTCAATTTTTGTCTCATCTTTCCACAGGACATGCTCCCAGAAGCTTTGTGGCTTGTCAACATGTAGTTTGACAAATTCCAGTCTGGATTTTTAATATTTTTTTTTGACAACGGTGTCCTCCTTGGTCGTCTCCCATGAAATCCACTTTGGCTCATTCAACGACGGATGTTGCAATCTGCCACTGATGTTCCTTGAGCTTGAAGTTCATCTTTAATCTGTTTAGAAGTTTTTCTGGGCTCTTTTATTACCATTTGTATTATCCATCTCTTTGATTTGTCTTCAATTTTCCTCCTGCGGCTACATCCAGGGAGGTTGGCTACAGTCACATGGAGCTTAAATTTCTGAATAATATGTGCAACTGTAGCCACAGGAACATCAAGCTGATCAAGCTGCTTGGAGATGGTCTTCTAGATTTTACCTTTAACATGTTTGTCTATAATTTTCTTTCTCATCTTCTGAGGCAACTCTTTCCTTCACTTACTCTGGTCCATGTTGAGTGTGATACACACTATGTCACAAAACAGCACAGTGAGTATCTGTAGCCCTCTATACCGGCCCACTCTCTGATTCCAAGATTGTAGACACCTGTGATGCTATTTACCATATATACTCATGTATAAGCCTACCCGAGTATAAGCCGACCCCCCTAATTTTGCCACGAAAAACTGGGAAAACGTATTGACTTGCGTATAAGCTGTTAAGGACGGCGGAACACGCTAAATAAAAATATAAATAAAGCGTGTTCGCCGCCCGGGGTCCACCGAGCGGAAGGTGACAAAATCGCTGCTGAGAGAGGCAGAGCACTAAGGCGGTAAGTGCACAAGGTTGACTGCACCTAGTGCACAAGAGCAAGCTCTGTTGCACACACAGAGCTGCAAGCATAAACATATGTTGCAAAAGCAGACTGTTTCACACACAGAGCTGCAAGCGTGAACACAAATACAAACTCTGAGTCTGTTAGAACTTCACAGAAGCTCAGCGACACAGACACTGTATAAGGTCACAGGAGTCGCCAAGACTGATGGGACTGACTCCGTCTAGACCTACCGTTAGACGTCTGGTGCAGAGGCGTTGCAACCACGAATGCACACTGTGCTGCAACTGCAGCGTGGCAAGCATAGAGCCGCTGGCAAGGCACTGCCAGAAATCCTGCGCAATACAGGACGCTTTAGCTGCTGCAATGGATGAGGCTTGAGCGCGCTGGCGCTAGCGCTGCTACTGGCTGACCCAATCACTCACATATTCGTAATAACCAAGGAGGGGGATATTTAATGAGTCAGTCACCAGTCCAAGCATCCGTCATCAAACATACAGCAGCAAGTATGAGAATACTAGCGCATGGCGGAACGGCCATGCGTACTTTTTATAGCGTACGGGACCTGCTGGAAATCCCCAGAGCCCTGAGCATAACCAATGGAATCAGGAGCAGGACCTGAGCACCTGACTCCCGAACTCCAATGGGAGCTCTTCCCACGAGCATGCTCAGAAGAAGGGACGAAGGACTTAGCCTCTGGAGATAAATGTGAGAATCTTGATTCCTGCATAGGCATTGTAGAAACCAGATTCCTAACATAAGCCTAGGGTGCAAAATGCAATAAAAATAGATACCAGTAAAAGTAAAATTAATTGAGACATCAGTAGGTTAAATGTTTTTGAATATCCATAATGAATCAGGAGCCCCATATAATGCTTCATACAGTTCATGATGGCCCCATAAGATGCTCCATACAAAATACACCCCATATAATACTGCACAAAGATTAATAATGGCTCCATAAGATGCTCCATAGAATAATATGCCCCATATGCTGCTCCATAAAGGTTATGGCCACATAAAATGCTCCACAGATTATGCCCCCATAAGATGCTCCATAAAATGCTCCATAGATTATGCCCCATAACATGCTCCATAGATTATGCCACCATAATATGCTCCATAAGATGCTCCATAGAATATGCCCCCATATGCTGCCCCATAGAATAGACCCCATATGCTGCCCCATAAAATGCTCCATAGATTATGCCCCCATAAGATGCTCCATAGATTATGCCCCATAAAATGCTCCATAGATTATGCCCCATAAGATGCTCCATAGATTATGCCCCATGAAATGCTCCATAGATTATGCCCCATGAAATGCTCCATAGATTATGCCCCCATAAGATGCTCCATAGATTATGCCCCATAAAGTGCTCCATAGATTATGCCCCATAAGATGCTCCATACATTATGCCCCCATAAGATGCTCCATACATTATGCCCCCATAAGATGCTCCATACATAATGCCCCATATGCTGCTGCCATTTAAAAAAAATGGCATACTCACCTCTCGTCACTGGGGGCCAGGTGCCGGCGTCTTGAGCAGGCGGAGACAGCGGCGCTCTCTGTCTTCTGGGTCCTCTGTCAGTGATGTTCAGGTAGCAGAGGGCGCGGCACGCACTATGTCATGACTGAAAGATGACGCGGAGGACAGAGCGGCGCACAGCGATGGACTGGGAACAAGTGAATATCGCATATACTTACCCCCTCCTGACGCGGTCTCTGCAGCCCCTGTGTCTCTGGCAGCTCTTTCTTCCTTCAGCGGTCACATGGTACCGCTCATTAAAGTCATGAATATGTGCATATTCATGACTTTAATGAGCGGTACCACGTGACCGCTGAAGGAAGGCGTGGGAGAAGCAGGGGGACTGCAGAGATTCACCAGGGGGGAAGTATGATCTGACACCCCCGCTCCCCCTCCCCCGCCGACCCCTGGTGTATATCACTCACGTGTAAGGCAAGAGGGGGACTTTCAGCCCCAAAAAAAGGGCTGAAAATCTTGGCTTATATGCGAGTATATAAGGTAGTGGACACACCTTGATTAACATGTCCCTTTTGTCACATTATTTTCTGGGTACCATCACTTCTGTCAAGGCCTATTTCATGAGTTTTATTTGTAAAAAATTCTGTGGAAGAATGGTTGAAAAGCAATGTCTGACTTTCATTTTTCATTTTCATAGATTTTTTATTTATTATTACTTTTGTCAGATTCAAGTTATTTCTGTCACCATTGTGGGTTTTTCTGTCATTAAAAGAGGTGTACCAACAATTTTGACCACATGTGTATAATTCTGTGAATCACTTGAGGGTTATAAGTGCTCACTACACCCTTAGGTGAATTCCTCAAGTGGTTTAGTTTTCAAAATGTGGTCACGTTTGGGGGTTTCTGATGTTTTGACATGTCAGATTGGCACTCACAATCTGTTCCAGCCAAAATTGCACTCTGGAATTCAAATGCCCTCCTTTACTTCTGAGTCCAGTAATGTGCCCAAACAGTAGTTTTTCACCACACATGGGGTATCAGTGTACTCAGGAGAAATGTAACAGCAAATTTTTTCATCCATTTTCTCCTGTTACTCTTGCAAAAATGAAAAATTTGGGGTTTAAGCAACATTTTTGCAGGAAAAATGTATTTTTTCATTTTCAAGCTCAACGTTACAAAATTCTTTGAAGCACCTGTGGGTTCAAGGTGCTCACTACATGTCTAGATAAATTCCTTGAGGGGTCTAATCTTCAAAATAGGTTTACTTATGGGGGGCGTTCACTGTTTAGACATATAAGGGGCTCTGCAAACATGACATGGTATCTGCTATCTATTCCACACAATTTTGAGCTCCAAAAGGCAAATGCCCTTTTTCTGTTCTGAGCCCTGTCATGTGCCTAAACAGTAGTTTTCCACCACATGTCGGGTATCAGCATACTCAGGAGAAATTGCAGAAAACACGAAAACACTTTGGGGCAAAAGAAACATTTTTGCGGGGAAAAATGTTTTTTTTTTTCATTTTCACAGCTCAACGTTGCAAAATTCTGTGAAGCACCTGTGGGTTCTAAGTGCTCACTACTCTTCCAAATAAGTTCTTTGAGGGGTGTAGTTTAAAAAATGTGGTCACTAGTGGGGGATTCCACTTTTTAGGTACATCAAGGGCCCTGCACACGCAATATGGCATCCACTATCTATTTCAGACAATTTTGCATTCCAAAAGTCAAATGGCGCTCCTGTTCCAAACCATGCTGTGCACCCAAACAGTAGTTTTCCTCCACGTATTAGGTATCAATATACTCAGGAAAAATTATACAACAAATTGAATGGGTGATTTTCTCCTGTTATCCTTGTAGAAATGCAAAATTTGATGATCAATTAGAATTTTTGTCGGGAAAATTAAAATATTATTTTTTTTTTGCAAATTGCTTTAATTCCTGTAAAGCTCCAACAGGGTTAATAAATGTTTTGACTGCAATTCTGAGTACTTTAACAGGGTGCAGTTTTTAAAATGGTGTCACTTTGGGGTATTTTCCGTCATAGCACCCCTCAAAGTCACTCAAATTTGATGTGGTCTCTAAAAAAATGTTTTCTCTAAATTCTGTTGGAAAAATGAGAAATTGCTGATCGACTTTTAACCCTTCTAACTTCCTAACAAAAAATGATATTTAAAAAATAATGCAGATGTAAAGTACACATATGAGAAATGTTAGTTATAAATTAATTTATGCAGCATGACTGGTTACAAAAATTGAAACTTTGAGAATTGCAAAATGTTTCAAATTTTCTCCAAAATTCCAATATTTTCACAAATAATCGCAAAAAAATTGACCTAAGTTTACCGCTAATTTAAAATACTATGTGTCACAAAAAATATTATTAGAATCACTATGATTCATTGAAGCTTTTCAGAGTTGTTACCACATAAAATAATACTTGTCAGAATTGGAAAAAAATGGCCTGGTCAGGTAGGTGAAAGCAGACTGGAGGATGAAGGAGTTAAAATATCTTTTAATGGTTATCCCTTATTTCCCATAACTTCTCTGATGCACATGCATGGGGATAACCTTCATGAGACTAGAAAAGGATAAGCCAGAAATAAAAATGCAATGGCCAAGCTCTTTAAGCAAGGATGTGGTGAGTTGCGTGCTTTTGTAAAGAGAACAACCCCTTAAAATGTCACCATAGGTTTGGATGTTCCATGTCTAATGAGGTGTCTCTACTGACTCAGGTCTAATCATAATGAAGCCTATTGCTTTGTCCATAACTCTACTTTATGGACTTATTGCACCTTGTTGAGAGTGATGATAGTCCTTTTTGCCAATACTGTTGGTAAGTTACATGTACATTGTGTTCCTGATACTTGAAATTTTTAAATAGAAAAAGCTTTGAAAAAAAAGTATTGTGATGCCATCTTAATTTATTTGGTTGGCTGATGTAATAGCGTTAGAGATGCTGGTTGCAGTATGTGAAATAAAAGGTTTGATGCTTTATGTAACGAGGTCCGAGATGGCTGTTGTGCAGGTACAGCGTCTCATATACACAAACCCTTCAGTGTCCTCCAAACACAGTGTGCTGCCCCTACAACCATTCACAAACAGTATGATGTGCCCTACAGTCCCCCACACAGAGCATGATTCTGCCACCACATTCCTTCACAAAGTATGATGCTCCCAGTGTCCACCACACAGTATGACAGAATGATTCCCCCACATTCACTCATTTACAGTAAGATGCTTCTCTCTGTTCTCCCCACACACAGTATAATGCCAACATAAATATTTACTCTGTGTGTTCTGCTTCTCTGCTCAGCTGGTCTCTACAGTTGAGCAAATTTTTCAAAATTCGGTTCCGATTACGATCGGTGGTGAACATTGTTTTTGCAATATTCGCTGAATGTAATTGGAGTCAATGGGAGTAGAAATTAATTACTGAATATGTTCAGAACCGATCATCAAACATAAATTCGGCACAAATAGGATACCAATATGGCACGAATATAGCAAATTCAGATTCCAAACATATTCGCTCAACTCTACTAATCTCTACTGCCAGTCATATGACCTAAGAATGTCACGTGACCTGAAGATCCTTGCAGGTCCATTAGTATCTACCTTGCCTGAACAGTGGAACAGGGACCTGACGATTTCCTGCTCCATCGATTTACTGTATGTAACTGCATTTGTGTCTTGTGGACCCAGCTACAGTTCTAGTCAAGACATACATTCAACTTTGAAGGACAGGTCCATAAACTTGGGACTGTCCCGTTGGATCTGGGATTGTAGGGAGGTTATAATACATCTCAGCTGTACTGGATTCTTTTAGACACAAATACAGTTGAACATAATGGTGGAGCAGAGAACAGTAAGATTTATTCTCCACCAATTCTATGTGGAACCTTAAAGTGAGCCTGACAGCAGGATTGTGCTCAGTAACCTACAGACAGTGTCAAGTTGGTCCGTTATACTGATTAAAATCATACCTGGGTTGATGAACTCTGTCTTGTGGTTGTTATTTAATCTTTACTTGTGGTTTTCAGTTAATGAGATTCTTGTGCACAGCGGCCTGCGGGCGAAGCTATGGGCTGGACTTTATGTGGTGCTCTGCTTAGATATTCATCTGTATGGTTTATGACAGGTCACTGATCCTTCAGTGACCTGCCACCCTATTTTACATACTGCATAGTATTATGGTTTGAAAAAAAAAATTAACATTCATCAGGCGGTTCCTGTGCTGTAGCATGATAAGATGGATAATATGTCTGTTTTCATGTTATTTAGACATATAGTTTTTTTGTAAAAAAAAAATGATCTGAATCAAAATGGCATCTGCAGCCGCACCTGCGCAGTAGCATTTATTGCGTTCGTAGATGCTACTGTGCATGCACCGCCACCGCCATTTTGGTGGAGAGAAAAAATTAGGCTCCACCAAGATGGCACCGGTGGTGTCTGCACATTAGCAGCCATCGGAAAGCGATAGATGCTACTGCGCAGGCACCATTTTGATTAGGATATATTTTTTTCTTACAATAAAACTATATGTCTAAATAACATGAAAACAGGCATATTATCCACTTTATCATGCCACAGCGCAGGTGCCACCGCCTGCCTGATGAATGTGACTTTTATTTTTTTTAAACCATAATTCTATGCAGTATGTATATAGAAGGCAGGTCACTGAAGGATCAGTGACCTGTCATAAGCCCATACTGATGCATATGTTAGCAGAGCACCATATAAAGCCCACCACAGACCGCCCAAAGCACGAGAATCTCATTAACTGAAAACTACAAATAAAGATTAGACAAAAACCGTAAAAAGTATTTAATCAACCCATTGTCACGACTCTGTTGTCAGGTGTCCCGGGACCTGGAGCTCCTTCCCTTTCACTAACGCGAGGGGAGCACTAGCTCACCCCATTCCCCAGATTACTTTTGATGGTGAAGACGCCAGGGCCGCATACCTTGCCTTAGCTCCTGAATCCACCCTCAGTCTGTACCATTCCCACACCCAGGGAAGATTGAATATAAGTGGACATGACACCTACAATAATCAACCAGTCTAAATTATCCAGGACCCGTGGAAGCGCTCGAGTAGCGTGAAACGGCCGTAGTCAGCCATTTGACACATTCTCCTTCACATCTCCGACGTGACATGTAATTCAGTGTCAATAAACATTCATCATTATCCCGCAGAGTGCGACCTTTTTCTCTTGGAAACTAAATTATAAATGAGCCAATGTTTAAGTGAGTCCGTCACCTCCAAAATTCATTTTAAATGGGCTATACAGTGTAGTAGGGAACTTAGCTACTACAACAACTATACTAGCACTATACTTGTTACTGGTACATTGCCTCAGAAAATAACTTTTAATTCATATGTAAATGATGAGGCTTCAGTGAACCTTTATTCCTCCTCATTTGCTTGTTGTGGCCCTTCTTCTGCTTTTTCTCCTCCCTGTCTATTTTTTTTAACTGATGCCTCTCATTGCAATTCCATGAGTATTAATGTGGTGAGTGGCGTCAGAAGAAAAGAGACAGGGAGAAGACACCCAGGTGCACACACGCCGCCAGCATTCATACAGTGCTCGCTCTGGAAAGCAAGCCAATTCTCGATATGATCTAAGCCATAATGGTGCACCAAACTCTTGGCCACACCAAAACAAGACATATGAAATAAAAAAATTTTGCCTGTCACTTTGCTAATAAAAGATACAGTACTAGTATGGTTGTTATAGGAACTATGTCCATTACAATAATGTATAGACCTTTTAAAATGCATTTCGGGGTGATTGACACTCTTTAAGCCAGGGGTGCACAGCATTTTTTGATCCAAGGGCCACAAAAAATGTAAATGAGAACTTACATGAATATCACCAGAACCATCAACAGTACATTAATACATCACCAGCTAAAGAGACAGTCAGTACATGAATACAATACCAGAAACACCTTCAGTCCATGAATTCAGCACCAAAATCTATTGTTAGTATATGAATACATCACCAGAACATCCATGAGTATACGAATAAATCACCAAGCTTTGTAAAGCGATCAATTCAAAATGTCAAATCATCCCCATATGCAATTTTGTCAAATAATTCTACTACTCCCAGCAGAGGCATAGCTAGGGATTTTGGTTCAGGGGAGGCAAAACTTCTCAATAGGTCCCAAGCCAGGTATCCTTAATTACAGCTGAGTGACGCACCCTAATAGTGGATGCAGGAGAACCTCAACAGGTGACCGCGCTGTTGCTAAAAATAATTTCTATATAAAGACCAATAATGATATTACCGTCATATGGTGAGAGGTAGATTCCAGTCCTACAGAACATATAAGAGATCACAGCACAGTTACAGATAATGACTTACCGCTGACATCCTTTCTGATGGAGTTGTTCACTTTTTCCGTCTTTTCCATCTGGCCCAGACCAACATGACAACTTCTTCTAGCCAGGACTTGGCTGCAGAGAATATAACAAAGACACATTTCAAGTCTCATATTTTCAGCACTGTCTCCAATGAGACTATTCCCAACGTGCACAAACTGCTCATCCTTCTGATACCCAAATGCTGAGTCTCTGCTGCCATATGTGTCCCTATTACTGCACCTCATTTTAGATTGTAAGTAGTTATGAGCAGGATTGTTTGTACAATGATATTACTGAGGTTAGTTCTAAGTGTTGGAGGCCTGAGGACAATGAGGAGGAGGAGATCATGGTCAGTCATCCTCTTGGTGAGGACACAGAAGTATTGACTGTTAGCAGTCTTGTAGGCATGGCTGAGTTTATGTTACGCTGCCTTTCCCGCCACCCTCACGTTTTCAAAATTTTGGGTGACAGGCAATACTGATTGGTGACACTTCTAGACCCACACTACAAGTAGAATTTAACATCTCTTATTCCAGAGGCAGACAGATGTACTAAAATGTTGAAATAATAGAGGGTCCTTCTTCCGGAATTATTAAAAAATTTCACATCTGAAAACAATGGCAGGAGAGGTCACAGTTTGTTGGCCAGGCAAGGAGTACAGGTGAGAGAGACACAACTCCAAGCCAGCAAGCAGTGGAACACTGGCAAAGTTTGGGGAGAGTTTTCTCAGACCCTCCCATCGCCCTGTCCTTTGCACTCTCACAAGGAGTGCAAAGTTTTGGAAAATGCTGAGGGAGTACCTTGCTGATCGTACCAACGTCCTCTGTCATTCCTCCGTGCCTTATAATTATTGGTTATCCACGCTGAACATGTGGCATGAACTGGCTCTCTCTACTGCGCACATGCGCTGTAGTCATGGTCAAGGAGCGCACGATGCCTCGCTCTCTGGCGGCTACTGGACAAACGGCGCTTTTCTAAATGGCAGTACCACTTTTAGTGGAGAGAGACAACGGGAACAGTCCTTTGTAGCGCCACTGATACTCAGCCTCCTATGTGCTGCTAGACCACGACAAAAATCTTTGCTGTCTTGTCCGCTTTCTCTTAAGCTGGCCCCCTGCCTCTTGGTCACTGGGTCTGTCTACTGCATTTTGCTGCAGCGTTGGCGCTTCGGGTGCATAGTGCACTGCCCCCCTTGCTGCTCACACGTTCACAGCTGGGTACTCACTCCAGCTTTGCTTTTTTTTTTGTCTCAGCTTCTTGCCAGGCTCCCTGTCTAAACATAACCCCTCTTTCTGTGTAATGGGGCCTGTCCATTCCCATATTCCTTCTGTCGGGAAACAGGGGATGCAGCCTTGACAGTTCCGGACTCGGCGCAGCACAGATACCTGTAGCCCAATCATCCTGACTCTGTACATATCTGGCAAATCAGTTCTTTAATGCAAGCAGCATAGAAGGCATGTTCTTCCAATTTTCTATAGAACAGGTTCAATTTGAAGGACTTTGTGGCTCATATAATTCCACAAGATGACACTAGTCTCATGCATAAAATTTTCAGTGAAAAATAATTTCCCCACTGATAGGTTGTGTATGTTCAGAATTACACAGATATACCCCACTGTAAAATATGGCCTGTTTTTTAATATAATGGAATATAGTGCTGTATATAACTTGAGTAACAGACAGGAAAACACTGGAATACAGGCCTAAAATTCACAAATTGTAATCACACGGATGTATGAGGCGTGTAGATTAGAGATGAGCGACTTTGACTTTTTTCGGGTCGAGTCGGGTTTCGTGAAACCCGACTTTCGCAAAAGTCGGGTCGAACGAAATCGGCCGACTATCGTGAAAAGTAGAAGAACGGCTGAAACACGAAACCCAATGCAAGTCAATGGGGAAGAAAAGTCGGCAGTGAGTGGAGGACAGGAAACACACTTACAGTGCCCATTATAATGCCAAAAACATCAATTCTTATTACTTAAGCTTGTCAACCTTAATTTACTTTATAATAATAGATAGGCATTGAAAACTGGGGGTTATTTGGCTAAAGTTGTGGGGGGGGTAGGGCTGGCTCCAGATTTTCGTGGGCCCAGGGCCAAAGAGTGTCAATGGGCTCCTTTAACACATGCCACAATTCATGATCCTCTGATACGGCAGAGAAATAGCAGTATAGTACAATGAAAAATACTTCACTTCTTACATCACATGACTGATATCCATTTTAAATTCTCAAATAGCTCCAAAAATGGACAGTATATTACTCCATACAGTATTATGGCCACCGCATAGTGCGCTATACATAGTAATGAGGCCAATATATTTCTCCATACAGAATCACTGGTCCCATATAATGTTCCATACAGTATATGATGAGCTCCACATAATGCTACAGTATATGCTGGTCCCCATGGATGAAGCTCCACTGTCTTATGGGCCCAAATAATGCTCCATATATAATGGGCCCCATTTCTAATGCTCCAGTGTATAATGGGCCCTGTAAATGCTGCTCCAGTGTCTGATGTCCACCTTTGGAATGCTCCAGAGTATGGTGGTCCCCATATATCATTCTCCAGAGTATAGTGCTCCCCAAAAATTGCTCCCAACCTTTAAAACAATTAAATAAGTCTCCTCGCTAGGGAATCCCTGTACTAGTCAGGACTCCTCATCGTCCCCATCTTCCATCTCTCTGCACTTGAACTGTTTAGGCAGAGGGCATACAGACGTGATGTCATCGCGCTCTCTGACCAGAATGTCACTGTCAGGAAACGCGGAAGACGTCACGGCGGTGGAGCAGGGAGAGGTAAGTATTTCAACTTTGCAAGTGCTGTGATCCTGAGCAAGCAGGGGGGCCCACTTGTTGGCAACGACACTGGCACAGGGCCCCTCATAGTACGGCGGTGTGTCTGATGGCGGGTGGGCCCTCCCACTCCCACTCCCACCGGCAGAGACACTTTTGTGTACTATGAGGAGCCCTGTGCCAGTGCCGTCACCCATGAGTATGCCCCCCCACCTGCTCAAGCAACCTGCACTTTCATCTGCATCTTCCTCTTTGTCACCGTGTAAGGTGGTATAGTATGCGGGAAGGGGAACCCGAGTTTCATCAGGCTCAGATTCCGGCTGTGTAGAGTGTGAGGGGAATGTAGTGGTCTGGGTCAATGTACCAGCAGAATCATCTAGCAGTGGCTGGGCATCAGTGCACTTGTGGCGCCCCCAGGAGTACGATCACCACAGTGGCATTACCTTCCTTCTAGGGAGTGTGATGTCATGCTTGGGAGCAACGAAGGATCTCTCTAGCAGTTAAACCAGCACACAACACAGTTCCCACTCCAGGCCATCAGGGAGAGCTCTGAAAATGACTGCTAAGGAGCTGCTCTCTGTGGTCAGGAGGAGGGAAGTTAGGGCAGTCTGTGAAGGGTAGGGGAAGTGTGTGGATGTGAGAAGGGGAGCTGGAGGATGAGAGTTAAGGCTCACTCCTAGCTGGACCGCATGGTCCGGATTCCGGTCTACGAGTTTGTAGGGACACTGACGGTCCTGCAGCAGAAACCGGAGTAAGTAGCAGCTGTAAATGCTCTGTTCCCAACTAAGGCTCGGAGGCCCCAGCAGCGACTTGTGTGAGCCAGAAGGAAAGGCTACGGCTGCCTGCCATACGAGAAAGTTTCAAAAGAGAGTCAACAGGGGGAACTTCAGTGAACTCAGTACTGTGAGTACCTCAGATAAGCGCTAGAACAGAGGCCACACTACCTATCTGCAGAGACAGAATTCCTAATTTGCTTCCAGGCTGACCAACTCCTTCTCCATCTGTACTCTGGGTCCTGTACGGCACTTACCAAGTACAGGTTAAGTAACTGCACGACTGTGTCTGTCAACTTTCTCCTGCACCTGGCGTACGGCTCTGCTACATCCTGCACTGCACACCATCTACCAACTCTTTCATCTGCCCTGTGACTATGGCCCTACCTGTGCAGTGCTTCTACATCTTAGCTGCACCACAACATCTGTCCCAGAGAAGAGACACTGCAGCGCTGGTCAATCTGATCAGAAACCACAGGTGGCGTCATGTATCATTCACCTATAAATGTTATTCACCCCTTTGCTTGGATGCCCATGCCCACGGACCGGGTCACCACCTCCATGACACATCCCTCTAAGACACCGGCCCGGTACGATTAACCCCACTGCCCTGGCTGGCCACCAACACTCGATGTCACATTCATCTTGCACTGGGGAATTCACGATTTGACTTGATAACCCAGGCATGGTATGTAGGAAAGAGCTACATGGACTAATGTGAAGTTTGGCCTGCTGCATCATTCACTTTTGGTGGGGGTGAAGGACACAAGGAAAGGGGTTCTTCCTGACCAGGAGCCAGCACTTGACGACTTAGTGCTTGCATTTTTTGAAACTTCAGAAGAGGAGGGCATATTTGCTGGAGTCTGTTTCGGCAATGTAAGCCAAAACCAGTTCCTGATGCTCCGGCTTTAAAAGCGGTTAACCTACTCCCAGAAAAGGTAGCCTTCCAGATGTCACAGAGCCAGACTATGACGCAGGCTCAACACGTCCTGCCTTAGCTGCTATTGTGCTTTTGCCACTACCAGCAGATGCACCACCACCATCAGTACCAGATGGCCCCCCCACGCCTACGTCCGCGGCCTCTTCCACCATACTTCCAAATTTTGGAGAAAATGTACCCAAAATAACATCAGATATATGGTACTGTATCAGAAGCGTACAGCTCTATACAGTCAAAGGAAAATTGTCAATCTCCCTATATATTTCATGAGTCACGCAGAGATGCTCACAGGCTCAGTATGGATTAGACAAGAATATAAAGCGAAGAAAAAGGGTACAGTATCATCAGATACCAGGTATATATAGTATAGTTTAAACATTCTAAATCTCTGTAAATATTTCAGGAGGCAGACACAGACGCTCTCAGGCTCAGTATGGATTACAGCACAATATAAAAAGCCGTAAAACGGTAATGGATCTGAAGCGTTCAGCTGTACACAGTGTAGGGGTCATTGTGAATCTCAGTATTTATTTCCACAGTCAGAAACAGACTCTCACTTGGTCAGTTTGGATTAGACCAGAATATAAAAAGCAGTAAATGGGTTATGTATCACAAGCGTAGAGCTGTATACAGTGTTGGGGTAATTTTTAAATCTACATATAAATTGCAGGAGTAACCCACAGACTCTCACACGCTCAGGATGGATCACACCACAATATAAAAAGAAGATCCGCAAGAAATAATCACACATGTGGGCCAATGTTCCAGGTGTCAATGATACACTTAGAGTGGTGGGTGGAGGAGGACTTCCTGGCAGAAAGGGTACCGTATCACCAGGTACCAAGTATATATAGCATAGTTTAAACATTAAAAATGTACATCTATATATCAGGAGTAGTGTTGAGCCACCCCGCTAGAGTTCGGTTCGGTTCGTCAAAAAGGAGGCAAGTGTCATGATGACCCGTCCTGTGTGAAGCGACCCGCAGGCCGGTAACTAAAACAACAAGACGCGGCACGTGATACTGTCCTGTGTGACACGGCCCGCAGGCCGGTAACTAAAACAACAAGACACGGGGAAACAGTTACAAAGGTGGGCCCTGCGATAGGGAAAGGGGACGTGGAGACCTCCTGCACTCCCCTGAGTCAGTGTCCCTAACGCTCCTAACGTTCCCTATGCCGGTTCCGCACCGGGTGCCGATCAGGAACCTGTCGCCCTAGCACACCCTACATCTATCCCTTGCTAGGGAGCTGGGTGGCGCAGGCACTGGCCCCACCACTGTACTAATACACACTAAGGAAAAACACAAACAGGGAAACACCACTTAGCTTTACTCTGTTGCACTTGCTCATGGCAACAGAGTCCACCACCAGAATGCAGCTCTCCTCCTGAATCACTGCCACCAAGCTCTGTCAGAGCTACAAGGAAATCCCCTATGACTCCTTCCACACCAGGGCTAAGACAGTGCTGCAAGGAACGCTCTCCAGCTCCTTCCTCCACCAAAGATGGTTGAAATGAACACTATCACCAACACTGATTGCAACACCTGTGACTCTTTTATAGCAGAGCCAGAGCAATCACACCTGCATTATAATCATGTGCACTTAACTAAAGAAACCAGAGTGCAATGACGCTCACCACCACCAGGGGCAAACTTAGAACAAAAGACACCACAGTGCAATAATCCTAATTGCCACCGGGGGCAAAAACCAAACTTAAGCACAGCTTAAGAAAAAAAAAGGTTACCTGTGCTCTTTATCAGTCCTGATCCAGCATGGATCATGACAGCACCCTCCCCTTAAAGAGGGGCCTCTGGACCCTCAAGACCGCTCATCAGGGAACCACCTACAGCGGGGACGCCCAGACCCAGAGTTCACCCCAGCAACTACCTGCACGTCAGGTGGATGACAAACGAGCCTGCTGGTTTTGGCAACGTTTCTGGAGGCACCACACATCTCTGAAGCGCTGACTTGGGGAACGAGTTGTGTATGTGTATGTTTGGTATGAGCTAGTAACACTCCACAACACACTTCCACTGGATGTTTTTTGGTGGCCACCCATACACGCTCGTTCACACACAGGTCCGGACCTGAATGTTTATTGCCACTCGTTCGTTTGTCACCATTTGGAGAACTCTTTCTGGGATTGACAACAGAGGCGTCCCCCTGTGACACCACACTCACACCCTCGCACTTCACCAAGGGGTACACCACCCTCCAACCCCTTCCACCACGAGGTCTGCGCCTCCCAGGGTTGGCCAATGGCGAGGGTTGAAACTTGCCCCTACTCTCTTGCAGCACATCTGCTGCTCTCACCGGAGAGGAAGGGGTCCATTGAAGAGAGACGTCAGAGACAGTAGTTCCTAGGCTGCAGCCCTCACACGAGTGCCCCCAGCTGACCACTTCCCTCGCCCGCCAATCTATTACTGGGTTGTGTCTTTTCAGCCAAGGGAGGCCTAAAACAATAGGTACTGGCATTCCCTCCAAGATGTAGCATGACAAGGACTCCTCATGATGTCCTATACGCAGATGGATATTCTCTATGACTTGGGTCAAGTTCCCCTGGCTCAGTGGAACAGAGTTTATGGCCTGGACACTTATATGCTGGGCTAGCATCCTACACCTCAGACCATGAGTCTGGACAAAGTGAGCATCCACCAGACTGACTCCTGCTCCGCTGTCCACATGCACCGGTATCACCTCCAGTACCCCGCCAGCCAAGACCTCTACTGACATGGTACCTTGGGAGGGTAAAATGGAGGAAATGTATACTCCCTGGTCGCCTCCCTCCAGCGACCAGGGGAATGCGGCTTCTCAGATGGCACAGATAATTTGGCGCGCAACGGGCAAGCCTTCATGACATGACCAGTCTGCCCACAGTACAAACATGCCGACTCCATTCCCCGAACCGTAAGCTGCTCCGAATACAAACTAGCTCCTCCCACTTGCATAGGTTCGTCAGGAGACTTGGCATGAACTTGGCAGGCACTCATAAAATGGCCAGGCTTCCCACAGGCAAAGCATACCCCCCACCAGGACGAGCTGCAGATACCCCCTTTTTTGTATCAACAACACCGGGCTGTCTGGGTTCCTCCGTCCGCACTGGTGGGTCCTCCTCCCTAGCGAGAACATCGGGGGCAATTTTTGTATATGTCTTTCCCTAAGAGGTCTATCCACCCAGATGGCAAGAGACATGGCAGCCTCCAGCGACCTGGGGGCAGCGTACTGCACCAGAGTATCCTACAACTTTGGAGACAAACCCTGCACAAATTGACTCCTAAGCGCAGGGTCATTCCACTGAGTGTTAGTGGCACATCTCCTAAACTCTGAGCAGTACTCCTCAGCAACCCGGGCTCCCTGTTTACACCTACGGTTTCGGGATTCTGCCAAGGCGACGCCATCAGGATCTCCATACACAAGCGCCTAAGCCGCAAAAAACTCGTCCACGGATACCAATGATGGAGAATCGTCAGGTAGGGAGAAGGCCCAGGATTGGGGATCCCCTTTAAGAAGGGACATAATGATTCCCATCCAATGCTCTTCACTCCCTGATGAACGAGGGCGCAGCCTTAAATATAATTTACAGGCTTGTTGAAAGACCAAGAATTGCTCTCTCCCTCCAGAAAATCTGTCAGGGAGGGATATCTTGGGTTCTGGCTGAGCCTGATCCTGAACCAAGCCCCCAGAGCCCACCAACAGCCGCAGCTACCGCACCAACCCTCCGCGCAGCCCCCTAATCTCCTCAGTAACGGTCTGCAGCATTTGGACAAAGGTCTGAACTGGGTCCATGGCTCAGCAGAAAAAAAAGTTAAGGGTTGGTGATAATGTCATGATGACCCGTCCTGTGTGACGCGACCCGCAGGCCGGTAACTAAAACAACAAGACGCGGCACGTGATACTGTCCTGTGTGACACAGCCCGCAGGCCGGTAACTAAAACAACAAGACATGGGGAAAGGGGAAACAGTTACAATGGTGGGCCCTGCGATAGGGAAAGGGGACGTGGAGACCTCCTGCACTCCCCTGAGTCAGTGTCCCTAACGCTCCTAAAGTTCCCTATGCCGGTTCCGCACCGGGCGCCGATCAGGAACCTGTCGCCCTAGCACACCCTACACCTATCCCTTGCTAGGGAGCTGGGTGGCGCAGGCACTGGCCCCACCGCTGTACTAATACACAGTAAGGAAAAACACAAACAGGGAAACACCACTTAGCTTTACTCTGTTGCACTTGCTCATGGCAACAGAGTCCACCACCAGAATGCAGCTCTCCTCCTGAATCACTGCCACCAAGCTCTGTCAGAGCTACAAGGAAATCCCTTATGACTCCTTCCACACCAGGGCTAAGACAGTGCTGCAAGGAATGCCCTCCAGCTCCTTCCTCCACCAAAGATTGTTGAAATGAACACTATCACCAACACTGATTGCAACACCTGTGACTCTTTTATAGCAGAGCCAGAGCAATCACACCTGCATTATAATCATGTGCACTTAACTAAAGAACCCAGAGTGCAATGACGCTCACCACCACCGGGGGCAAACTTAGAACAAAAGACACCACAGTGCAATAATCCTAATTGCCACCGGGGGCAAAAAACCAAACTTAAGCACAGCTTAAGAAAAAAAAGGTTACCTGTGCTCTTTATCAGTCCTGATCCAGCATGGATCATGACAGCAAGTTCGTCGAATGTTCATCGAACGTTCAACGAACACCGTCGAGCCCCATTGAAAACAATGGCAGGCAAATGCAAACACATACAAACATATAGAAAGCAACTGCAAAACACCTTGAAAGGTGTCCCAAAGCAGACACAATGCTCAGAAGACAAAAATAACATGGAAAAGGGCAACTACATATAGAAAAGAGGTGGAGGAGTAAAAGGAGGAGGAGGAGACACAGATATAGGCATGTCATGCCCTTATAAAGTCAAGAAAGGCTGGACTAAAAATCTAAAATAAAAAAAATCTAAAATTCTAAAATCGAAGACGATCATATACCGTTGGACTTCCCACCATAAATTATGCCAACTGCCGATTGGGCAGCATTAT
Source organism: Dendrobates tinctorius (assembly GCF_039654945.1). NCBI lineage: Eukaryota > Metazoa > Chordata > Amphibia > Anura > Dendrobatidae > Dendrobates > Dendrobates tinctorius. The sequence goes on along the minus strand of NW_027361704.1, from coordinate 16,962,439 downwards.
TCCCACAACCCTCCGAACAACGTCCTTGAAGGCAAAGTGTTTGGTTTCCGGGGGCAGTATGGTTGCAAAGCTGAACATTAAAGGAATGTCCAGAAGGGCACCATCAGGAGTGGAGCCTGCGGCTTAATTGGACTCCACATGGGCAACCTCAACCATGCCAGCTACGGAAAAGATGGACAGATTGCAAGCTTTGTCGATTCTGTGGGTGGTGGTGCATGGCCATTTTTAGTTGTGCTAGCGATTTGTCAGCTTAATTCCATTAACGAACGAGACTCCGGCATGACCCCGCGGTCCGCGTCCAGCTTACTAGAGGGACGCGTGAGGCTCTGGCACGTGAGATCGAGCAATAACAGGTCTGTCATGCCCTTATATGTCCGGGGCTGCATGCGCGCTACACTGAAAGGACCAGCGTGTTTCGCTTACAGGTGCGGATAACCCGCTGAACCCCGTTAATGATGGTGATCTGGGATTCCAATTCTTCCCCACGAACGAGGATTTCCCAGTAAGTTTAGGTCAACCGGAATTCCGGAATTAGGCCTAACCGGCATTCCAGAAAGAATGTGAAAAAATTAATTGTCCAAATCACAGGTGCTGTAGCTTGTTTAACAGCTGGGCTCCTCTGCTGAGTAGCACGCAGTTCTTACATAAACAGGCGGCATAGCTTGGTTCACGGGCGGGCAATTCTGCTGAGCAGTAGACACAGGTACTAGGCCCAAAGTATTGACTGGGCTAAATGGAGTTAAAAAATGGTTCTTACATAAACAGGCAGCACAGCTTGGTTCACGGGTGGGCTCCTCTGCTGAGTAGCAGACACAGTTACTAGGCCCAAAGTATTAACTGGGCTAAATGCAGTCAAAAACTGGTTCTTTCATAAACAGGCGGCATAGCTAGGTTCACGGGTGGGCTCCTCTACTGAGTAGCAGACAGTGCTACAAGGCCCAAAAGGATTTTCTGGACAAGATGCGGTAAAAAATTATTAGAAACACACACGGTGTAGCTCCTTGACAGGTGCACTACACCGCTGGCTACCAGACACCGCTACTATGCCATGAAACTGTCTATTAACATTTAAAACCATTATTAATGTGAAACTAAAGTTACGCTTTTGGTGAATGAACCGTTCTCGAACGGAACCTCGAACAGCCGAATTTTAAGCAAAGTGTTCGAGTTCGACGAACGTCTCGAACACCGCCCAAAACAGCTCGAAATTGAACTTGGCGAACAGGTCGACTCGAACACTGCTCATCTCTAATCAGGAGGCAGACTCAGACGGTCTCGGGCCAGTATGGATTCGACAAGATTGTAGAAAGTTGAGAAAGGGTACAGAATCACCGGATAACAGGTATATATATATAGCAAAGTTTACACATTAAAAATCCATGTCTATATATCATAAGGCTGACTCAGACGGTCTCAGGCCCAGTGTGGATTCAACAAGATTGTAGAAAGTTGAGAAAGGGTACAGTATCACTGGATATGAGGTATATATAGCATAGTTTAAACATTAAAAATCTCTGCGTATATTTCCGGAGTCCGACAAAGACACTCACAGCCTCAGTATGGATTAGACAATAAAAAGTAGAAAAAGGGTAATGTATTCGAAGCGTACACCAGTATACACTGTTGGGGTATTTTTCAATATTCATATATATTTCAGTCTCAGTAAGACAGTCCAGACTCTCCTCAAGAGGAAATGAGATGGATACAAGTACAGACGGAAAGTCGAGTGAGTGCAGAAATTTTGGAATTACTAATCACGGGAAAAACTCCCGGGAGAATTCTCAGAGGCAATGCTGACCCTCAATTACTTTGTCTGTGGAGACAGCGAAAACAGTTCTTTGTGAAGAAAGGTTTGCTGTATCGCAGTACCGTGGATCCCATCACCGTTACTCATCTTCATCAAATTGTGATCACAGGGAGAGATGTAGACAATGTCCTCACTGCCTATCATGATCTGTCAGGTAACTTTGGAGTGCAAAAGACAGAAGCCACAGGCCGTAGGCGATTCTATTGGATTGGCATGAGAGGACACATTTAAAAATGTGGGCAGGAATGTCACACGTCTGTGAGTAAGAAAACCATGAAAGCTGATGATAAACCACCACTGCATCTCATTGTGAGTCGACGTCCATAACAAATGGAAGCCATTGATCATCTGAAGATAGAGCCCAGCAGGACAGGGCATAGCTACGTCTTAACCATCATCTATCAGTTCACCAAATTTGTAGTGGCAGTCCCAGTGAAGGATTTAACAGCCCAGACTACACAGCGGTGGAGCAGGGAGAGGTAAGTATTGCAAGTGCTGGGGCCCTGAGCAAGCAGGGGGGCCCACTCGTGGGCAGCGGTACTGGCACAGGGCACCTCATAGTACGCCGGTGCACCCCCGCCGTCAGAGACACTTGATTGTACTATGAGGGACCCTGTGCCAGTGCCGTCGCCCAAGAGTGGGCCCACCCACCTGTCCAGGGCAACTGCACTCGCACAGGTGCGTGCGCCAGGTGGTGACCCCGGCCCTGGGGGGAGGCAGTCCAGTTAGGGAGGTTGAAAAAATGGCATATGTTGATGTTGGATATTCAGCAGCTGCAAATGGAGGAATTGGAGACGTCCGAGGAAGAGGAGGACAAAAGCGAGCCATTTTTCTGGCAACCTACGTGTCAGCAGGGGAAGGTGGGTCAAAATCCTTTGAAACCCATGCATGGTTCATTTTAATGAAAGTTAGATCATCAACATTTTGTGTCGACAGACGGGTCCTTTTTTCTGTCAGGATTGATCCAGCAGCACTGAAGACTCTTTCGAATAGCACACTAGCAGCAGGGCAAGCGAGCTCCTGTAAGGCATATTGTGCCAATTCAGGCCAGGTGTCCAGTTTACAGGCCCAATAGTCAAAGGGGAATGACCTCTGAGGAAGAACATCGATATGGGAGGAGAAGTAGTTTGTAACCATAGTTGATGTAACGGGGTCTTCCAAGCTGGGGTACCTCTTTCAGTACCACCCCGTGTTTTCGGAGGTCCGCTCTGCGTTGGCTGGAGTCTGAATGAATGATGCTGGCTGGAATTCCTCTGAGTGCATGGGCGCATATAAAAGATCACTGCTTCTCCACGTATTCCAAGTCTGACAACACTTTACTCACAGGACACAGAATATATCACACAGATACAGAGGGCCGGCCAATAGACAAGCGTCAGGCCAGACATACATTACAAAAGCCGCAGGTGGCCGGAGCCTGCGGATGTTTACTGTGGGAATTACAAAGGTAGGGGGAGGGCGGACACTGCTGATACATGAGGGACATGCATCTCACATGGAACCTATTATATATACATATAACTGCACAACATATTCTGGGTGCTGAGTGGTTCTGTAACACGGCTCCCCTTTTCAGCGACGCGATCGGCACACACAGTCTGATCCTCAACGGATCGGTTTGGGGATGACCGAAGTTTATGGGGTTGGTACAAGTTCCGTTTGTCAACTTAGTCCATCGGCGTTACCATTTTGTTTGCCGGGTCTGTAGTGGATGGTGAAGTCCAGAGGTTGTAGGGCTAAACTCCACCGCAGCAATCTGGCGTTGTCTCCAGAGACGAGACCCAGACTAGGGGATTATGGTCCGTTAGGAGGGAAAACTGTCGTCCATACAAATATGGTTGCAACTTCTTGAGTGCCCATACTACCGCCAGGCACTCCATCTCGATGGTCGCATAGCTTACTTAGTTTCCGACTCAGGTAAGCTACCGGGTGTTCTTGGCCGTCCGGCCCGACTTGGCTCAGTACTGTCCCCAATCCAAACATAGAAGCGTCTGTATGGACAAGGAAATGTGTAGTCGGATCGGGTGCGGCCAAAACAGGGGTATTGGTGAGGGCGTCCTTTAGTTGGCGGAAGGCTTCCTCACACTCTGAGGTCCAGGTTACCTGGCAGGGTTGGTTCTTACGGGTCAAATCAGTGAGGGGCTTGGCTACGCCGCTGTAATTGGGAACGAATTTCCTGTAATACCCCGCTGTCCCTAGAAACGCCATGACCTGGGTTTTAGTGCGTGGCATGGGCCATTTGGCTATGGCCTCAATCTTGTCTGGTTCTGGTCGCTGTTTCCCACTTCCCACCCAATGCCCTAAATACTGAAACTCTGCTTTGCCCACGTGACACTTGTTTGGGTTCAAGGTGATTCCGGCCTGGTGGATCCTGTCCAATACTGTGTCTAGGTGATATAGATGCTCTTCCCATGTCGCACTGTAGATGGCGATGTCGTCCAGGTAGGCACAAGCATAGTCCTGGAGACCATCCAGAAGCCGGTCAGCCAGCCTTTGGAAGGTCGTCGAGGCATTCTTCATCCCGAATGGCATAACTCGAAACTGGAATAAGCCGAACGGGGTGACAAATGCCGACTTGGGAATAGCGTCAGTACTAAGGGGAATCTGCCAGTAGCCTTTGCATAGATCGATGGTGGTCAAATACTTTGCCCCCGCCAGCCGGTCTAACAACTCATCCACACGCGGCATGGGGTATGCATCCGTCACTGTTTTCTCATTGAGCCTTTGATAGTCTACACAAAACCATGTAGTCCCATCCTTCTTGGGCACTAACACTACGGGGGATGCCCAGGGACTATCTGACTCTTCAATGACCCCTAAACGCAGCATCTCTTGTATCTCTTGTCGCATCCCCTCTCGTACAGACTCAGGGACGCGGAAGGGGTTTTGTCGCAGGGGGGTCTGATCCTGGGTCTCAACCTTGTGTTGTGCCAGGCGAGTGTACCCCGGTGTCTCTGAAAACATCCTCTGTCGCAGCCTCAACAACGCCTCCGCCTGCTGTCTCTCCCGGGGGCCTAGGTCTTCACCCAAGTGTACCTGGTCCCATGTTTTAGACTGAGTCCTTTCCCCTAAGACATCCGGCAAGGGAAGTCCGGCTAAATCCTCTGCTTCAGGTGCACAGATGGCCACTACCTCTTCAGGGCGCTCCCGGTAGGGCTTCAGCATATTCACGTGGAACATGCGGATAACCCTGGGGTCGTCACAATCGGCGACATTATAGGTTGTGTTGGCTATTTTCCCCACTACCTGGTAGGGCCCCTGCCATGCAGCTTGAAACTTGTTCTGCTTAGTGGGCTCTAACACAATGACCTTCTGTCCTATTTCCAAGGTGCGCTCTCTGGCCCTCCGATCGTACCATATGCGCTGGCGCCGCTGGGTCGCCTGCATGTTCTCACGTACAGCCTGAGTCAGCTCCTGTAGGCGGTCCCGGAATTCCAGCACATAGGGTACAATAGGTACCCCTTCTATGAGGCCCTCCCCTTCTCAGTGTTCCAGCACTAAGTCTAGGGGTCCCCTTACCCGTCTCCCGTATACCAGCTCGAACGGGGAGAACCCCGTGGATTCTTGGGGCACCTCCCGATAGGCAAACAGGAGGTGTGGCAAGAATTTCTCCCAGTCCCTGTAGGTCCTGGTAAAAGTCCCAATGAGCTGTTTTAATGTCCTGTTAAAGCGTTCACACAACCCATTGGTTTGCAGGTGGTACGGGGCGCTTCTAATGGACTTTACGCCGCACAGCTTCCACAGTTGGTTGGTCACCTCTGCTGTAAACTGGGTACCCTGGTCCGAGATAATCTCTCGGGGAAATCCAACCCATGAGAAAACCTGGAGCAGGGCGGCCGCCACCGTCTCTGCCAGTATGTTAGGTAACGCAACCGCCTCTGGATACCGTGTGGCATAATCTACCACTGTCAATATATACTTTTTCCCGGACGGACTGGGTTTGGCTAACGGCCCTATCACATCGACCGCTACTCGGCTAAATGGTTCCTCCACAATGGGGAGGGGGCGTAATTTGGCCTTGCATCGATCCCCCCTCTTGCCAATGCGCTGAAAACTGTCACAGGTCTGGCAGTACTGACGAACATCATAGGTTACCCCCGGCCAAAAGAAGTTTTGTGTCAGACGATGCCTGGTGCGACTGACGCCGAAGTGCCCGGCCAAGGGTATATCATGAGAGATTTGCAGCAGCTCCTGCCTATACTTCTTGGGAACTACCAGCTGTTGCTTTATAGTGGGGCTCGTCCCTGTGGGGTGCTGCTCTGTGATCCGGTAGAGGAGTCCCTGCTTCCATATAAACTGTTCCCCTTCTAGTACTCCTCTCCCCTCCTGTGCCTTCCCAAGATATCCCTCCAATGAAGGATCCTCAAGTAACTCCCTCTTAAATTCATCTGGGGTTGCCCAAGAAATGTGTCTGGCTATGGGAATACATGCAGGGCTGGGATGTCTTACCTGGGCCTCCTCTGAGTGTGATTCCGCCTCCGCAGCTCGAGCTTGTCTCCGGGTGGTCACAGGATAGGTCTCAGCCAGAGGGGCCACCGAGAATGCAGACAACATGGGCCCCAAGTCATTTCCCAGCAAGACGTCTGCAGGCAAATCCACCATCAAGCCGACCTCAACAAGGCCATCCCCCACTCCCCAGTTCAGGTGAATCCTGGCAGTGGGTAGTCGATGTAGGGCTCCCCCTGCTACACGGACTGCCACTGTCCGGTCCGTCTTCTCTTGGTCCCGGACGAGATGAGGCCTCACAAGGGTCAAAGTTGCTCCGGAATCTCTTAGTCCCTGCATACGTTTCCCATTAACCCACACGACCTGTCGATGCTGTTGTCGATTATCTGCCCGGGCTGCCTGCACGGGGTCTACTTCATGCAGCACTTCCTCCATCTCTTCCACCCCTTGGTTAATCATAGCCCCCAATGCCGGGTCAGCTTCGCCTTGGTAGCAGTGTACAGCAGCCTGGCTGAAGGTAGCTGTTCCCGCCTTTGGCCACTGAGTATGCTGAGTCCGGTTGGGGCATTGTCTTTGCAGGTGGCCCAGCTGACGGCAGGTGTGGCATCGCGCCCCAGGGGGACTGTGGTAGGCCGGGTTTCTAGCTGATCCCCCTACAATCTTCAGTGGTTTAGGGCCCTCCAGGTCCATGGGCAGGCCCCTAGTGACTACCTTTGATCTGGAGAACTGCGGCCTCCTGGCATCATGATGTTCATCGGCCAGACGAGCGGCTTCCTCGAGAGTCGTTGGCCGCCTGTCCCGAAGCCATTCCTGTGTCTCGTGGTTTAGTCCATTAAAGAATTGTTCTAACAGGAAGAGCTGGAGGACGTCCTCCTTAGTGGTTGCTTGGCTCTCTTGTACCGACTGTAGCAGTGACCGCCGTAATTTACAGGCCCATTCAGCGTGGGTATCGGTTACGCGTTTTATAAGTCCGCTGAACTTTTCGCGATAGGCCTCTGGTGTCAGCGCATACCGGGCCAAGATCACTTCTTTGATCCGCTCATAGTCCATACAGTCCTCATCAGGTACCGTGCGATAGGCGTCCGCTGCCCGGCCTGTCAGCTTGCTGGCCAGAATCTGAACCCGTTCCTCCAGCTTTACTTGATGAAGGGCACACTGCCGCTCAAAGTCCTGAAGAAAGCCATCAATGTCTTCCTCTGCCTCCTCCAACTGTCGGAAGGCATTGTACTGGATCTTTTTGTGGCTTACTGTTGAAGGTACCTGGTCGAAGGCCAGAGATCCCCCTGCTCACTGACTCTCCTCTCTCCGCGCTGCCATCTCCATCTTGGCCAGCTCCACTTTGGTCCGCTCTGCCATCTCCATCTTGGCTAGCTCTATCCTGGTCCGCTCGGCCAACTTTTCCTTCAGATCAGTACGCACATGAGCCATCACCTCTCGTATGATCTCTACTGCAGGGTTTGGGCCATAGAACGCCAGTCTGTTCTTTACCTCCCTCTGGAATTCGGTCTCCTCCACGTTCACATTGGGGGGCGCTGCACTGTCGTGTTCCATGATGGCTGCTATCAAATCCGCTTTTGTTTTGTTGCTGGCGATCAACCCTCGGGCTTCCACCAGATCTTTTAATGTAGTCCTCGTTAACTTCTGGTAGTTATTTTCCATTCATTCCTTTCCTCCTGTAGAAGGGGTATCAAATCCCACTGTCTGCCACCAGTGTAACGGGGTCTTCCAAGCTGGGGTACCTCTTTCAGTACCACCCCGTGTTTTCGGAGGTCCGCTCTGCGTTGGCTGGAGTCTGAATGAATGACACTGGCTGGAATTCCTCTGAGTGCATGGGCGCATATAAAAGATCACTGCTTCTCCACGTATTTCCAGTCTGACAACACTTTACTCACAGGACACAGAATATATCATACAGATACAGAGGGCTGGCCAATAGACAAGCGTCAGGCCAGACATGCATTACAAAAGCCGCAGGTGGCCGGAGCCTGCGGATGTTTACTGTGGGAATTACAAAGGTAGGGGGAGGGCGGACACTGCTGATACATTAGGGACATGCATCTCACATGGAACCTATTATATGTACATATAACTGCACAACATATTCTGGGTGCTGAGTGGTTCTGTAACAGTTGACAACTGCTGTCTCCTGTCACTTTCAATCGATGCAGTATTACCAGACGTGTGAGCCATACTTGAAAAATCAGTCAACAATATGGTCATGAAACCCCCGTGTCCAACGCCACTTCGGCTGTGTGCACCACGAACACCCCTTCTATGTTGCCCCCTATGGCACGTGGGAGAACCATCACCGCCGCTGTGTGCTGGGAATGCCTCAAACAAACGGTTTACCAGAGTTGCTTGTTTGTTAGCCAATATTAGCTCTAGGTTCTCCTGTGGCATGATGTTTTGGAATTTGCCTTTATAGCGTGGATCCCGGATGCTGGCCAACCAGTAGTCGTCATCGTTCATCATTTTGGCAATGCGGGGGTCCCTTTTTAGGATCTGCAATGCATAATCACACATGTGTGCCAATGTTCCAGGTGTCAATGATGCACTGCGAGTGCTGGGTGGAGGAGCACTTTCTGGCAAATCAACATCCCTCCAGTCATGCACAAACCCTGTACCTGACCTTGCCTCGCCAATATTTTCTCTTGCCCCCTGAGATGCATCCTCTTCCCCTAAATAATCATCCCCATCATCCTCCTCCTCTTCTTCCTCCACGTCATCCAGGAGAGTTCCCTGAGCAGACAATGGCTGACTGTCATCAAGGCTTCCCTCCTCCTCTTCCTCCTCGGCTGCAGACGCCTGCTCCTTAATGTGCGTCAAAGTTTGCATGAGCAGACGCATAAGTGGGATGCTCATGCTTATGATGGCGTCGTCTGCGCTTACCAGCTGTGTGCATTCCTCAAAACACTGAAGGACTTTACAGAGGTCTTTCAGCTTCAACCACTGCTCACCAGACAACTCCATGTCTGCCCTTAAACTGCCTGCCCGTGTATCCTCCCACAAATGCATTACAGCCTGCCTCTGTTCGCACAGCCTCTGAACCATGTGCAGGGTGGAGTTCCACCTTGTTGCAACGTTGATAATTAGGCAGTGCTTGGGAAGGTGGATCTATCGCTGCAGCTTCTGCATAAGACTGGAGTGTACGGGTGACCGGCGGATGTGCGAGCACAGTCTTCGCACCTTATGGAGCAGAGCTGTTAACTCAGGATAATTATTGAGGAAGCACTTCACCACCAGATTTAAGGTGTGAGCCAAGCAAGGTATGTGGCTGAGTTTTGAAAGGGCAACTCATGGCCTATGCAGTACCATGCTATGACCTACCCAGTCGCCACTTCTTCTCTCGCAAAGCCATCCCAGCCCTCCACCATCATGTGAAAGACCGCATTGTCCATGCATTCAAGCAGTCAGTGAGTGGAAAGGTGCACCTCACAACAGATGCATGGTCCAGTCGGCATGGCCAGGGCCGTTACGTGTCCATCACTGCGCACTGGGTTAATGTGGTGGATGCAGGGTCCACAGGGGACAGCGGTGGTGGGACAGTGCTGCCTAGCCCACGGTATAGGAAACAGTTGGCTGTAGGCGTTCGACCCTCCTCCTCCTCCTCCTCCAGAACCGAAAGCTCGTCCACAGAGCGCAGTCGTACGAGCACTCCATCTGCAGCTGCCACTGTTGCACACGAGGTGTCCCCCTATTGAGCAGCTAGTGGAAAGCGTCAGCAGGCTGTGTTGCAGATGATGTGTTTCGGCGACAGACACACCGCCGAGGTGCTGGCTGAGTACTTTCAGCGACAAACTGAGTCATGGCTGGGCAGTATACATCTTGAGGCAGGCAAGGTAGTTAGTGATAACGGCCGTAATTTTGTGGCAGCCATAGCCCTTTCAAAACTCAGCCACATACCTTGCTTGGCTCACACCTTGAACCTGGTGGTGTAGTGCTTCCTCAACAATTATCCGGAGTTAACAGCCCTGCTCCATAAGGGGCGAAGACTGTGCGCGCACATCCGCCGGTCGCCTGTACACTCCATTCGTATGCAGAAGCTGCAGCGATTGCTCCACCTTCCCAACCACCGCCTCATTTTCGACATTGCAACAAGGTGGAACTCCACCCTGCACATGGTTGAGTGGCTGTGAGAACAGAGGCAGGACATAATGCATTTGTGGGAAGATACACGGCCAGGCACTTTGAGAGCAGACATGGAGTTGACAGGTGTGCAGTGGTCGAAGCTGAAAGACCTTTGTAAAGTCCTTCAGTGTTTTGAGGAATGCACACGGCTGGTAAGCGCAGACGACACCATCCTAAGCATGAGCATCCCACTTATGCGTCTGCTCATGCAAACTTTGATGCACCTTAAGGAGCAGGCGTCTGCAGCCAATGTTGACGAGGAGGAAGAGGAGGAGGGAATCCTTGATGACATTCAGCCATTGTCTGCTCAGGGACCTCTCCTGGATGAGGTGGAGGAAGAAGAGGATGAGGAGGATGATGATGGGGTTGATTACTTAGGGGAGGAGGATGCATCTCGTGGGGCAAGTGAAAATGTTGGCGTGGCAAGGTCTGGTACAGGGTTTGTGCGTGACTGGAGGGATGTGGATTTGCCAGAAAGTGCTCCTCCAACCAGCACTCGCAGTGCATCATTGACACCGGGAACATTGGCCCACATGTCAGATTATGCCTTGCAGATCCTAAAAAGGGACCCCCGCATTGCCAAAATGATGAATGATGACGACTACTGGTTGGCCAGCATCTTGGATCCACGCTATAAAGGCAAATTACAAAACATCATGCCACACGAGAACCTTGACCTAATATTGGCTAATAAACAAGCAACTCTGGTAAACCGTTTGTTTGAGGCATTCCCAGCACACAGCAGCGGTGATGGTTCTCACACGAGCCGTACGGGCCGGGGGCAGCTTGGCAGAGGTGTTCGTGGTGCACACAGCAGAAGTGGCGTTGGAGACAGGGGTTTCATGACAATGTTGTGGACTGATTTTTCAAGTACCGTTCACACAACTGGTAATACTGCCTCAATGGAAAGTGACAGGAGACAGCAGTTGTCAACTATGGTTACAAACTACTTTTCCTCCCATATCGATGTTCTCCCGCACAGGTCATTCCCCTTTGACTATTGGGCCGCTAAACTGGACTCCTGGCCTGAATTGGCACAATATGCCTTACAGGAGCTCGCTTGCCCAGCTGCAAGTGTGCTATCGGAAAGAGTCTTCAGTGCAGCTCTATCAATCCTGACTGAAAAAGGACCCATCTGTCAACCCAAAATGTGGATGATCCAACCTTCATTAAAATGAACCATGCATGGGTTTCCAAGGATTTTGTCCCACCTTCCCCTGATGACACATAGGGTGACAGAAAAATGGCTTGCTTTGGTCCTCCTCTTCCTGGGACTTGAACAATTTCGCCTTTTGCATCAGCTGAATGTCCAACATCAACATATGCCACTTTCTAAAACTCCCTAACTGTGCTGCCCCCCCCCCATGGCCGGGGTCACCACCGAGCGCACGAAACCGTGCGAGTGCCATTGCCCTGGACAGGTGGGTAGGCCGACTCTTGGGCGCGGGCACTGGCACAGGGTCCCTCATAGTGCAATCAAGTGTCTCTGACGGTGGTGGTGCATACCCGCCGTCAGACACACCGCCGTACTATGAGGGGCCCAGTGCCAGTACCGACGCCCACGAGTGGGCCCCCCTTGCTTGGGCAGGGCCCCAGCATTTGCAATATTTACCTCTCCCTGCTCCTCCGCTGTGTAGTCTGGGCCGTCAAATCCATACTGGGCCTGACACCGTCTGAGCCTGCCTCCTGATCTATACACATATATTTTGAATGTGTACACTATGCTATCCATACATGTTATCTGGGGATACGGTACCCTTTCTCACCTTTGTGCAATCACGTGTAATCCATACTGGGCCTGACACCGTTTGAGCCTGCCTCCTGATCTATAGACATATATTTTGAATGTGTACACTATGCTATCCATACATGTTATCCAGGGATACGGTACCCTTTCTCACCTTTGTGCAATCACGTGTAATCCATACTGGGCCTGACACCGTCTGAGCCTGCCTCCTGATCTATAGACATATATTTTGAATGTGTACAATATGCTATCCATACATGTTATCCGGGGATACGGTACCCTTTCTCACCTTTGTGCAATCACGTGTAATCCATACTGGGCCTGACACCATTTGAGCCTGCCTCCTGATCTATACACATATATTTAGAATGTGTACACTATGCTATCCATACATGTTATCCGGGGATACGGTACCCTTTCTCACCTTTGTGCAATCACGTGTAATCCATACTGGGCCTGACACCGTTTGAGCCTGCCTCCTAATCTATAGACATATATTTTGAATGTGTACACTATGCTATCCATACATGTTATCCGGGGATACGGTACCCTTTCTCACCTTTGTGCAATCACGTGTAATCCATACTGGGCCTGACACCGTCTGAGCCTGCCTCCTGATCTATAAACATATATTTTGAATGTGTACACTATGCTATCCATACATGTTATCCGGGGATACGGTACCCTTTCTCACCTTTGTGCAATCACGTGTAATCCATACTGGGCCTGACACCGTCTGAGCCTGCCTCCTGATCTATACACATATATTTTGAATGTGTACACTATGCTATCCATACATGTTATCCGGGGATACGGTACCCTTTCTCACCTTTGTGCAATCACGTGTAATCCATACTGGGCCTGACACCGTTTGAGCCTGCCTCCTGATCTATAGACATATATTTTGAATGTGTACACTATGCTATCCATACATGTTATCCGGGGATACGGTACCCTTTCTCACCTTTGTGCAATCACGTGTAATCCATACTGGGCCTGACACCGTCTGAGCCTGCCTCCTGATCTATAAACATATATTTTGAATGTGTACACTATGCTAGCCATACATGTTATCCGGGGATACGGTACCCTTTCTCACCTTTGTGCAATCACGTGTAATCCATACTGGGCCTGACACCGTCTGAGCCTGCCTCCTGATCTATACACATGTATTTTGAATGTGTACACTATGCTATCCATACATGTTATCCGGGGATACGGTACCCTTTCTCACCTTTGTGCAATCACGTGTAATCCATACTGGGCTTGACACCGTTTGAGCCTGCCTCCTAATCTATAGACATATATTTTGAATGTGTACACTATGCTATCCATACATGTTATCCGGGGATACGGTACCCTTTCTTACCTTTGTGCAATCACGTGTAATCCATACTGGGCCTGACACCGTCTGAGCCTGCCTCCTGATCTATAGACATATATTTTGAATATGTACACTATGCTATCCATACATGTTATCCGGGGATACGGTACCCTTTCTCACCTTTGTGCAATCATGTGTAATCCATACTGGGCCTGACACCGTCTGAGCCTGCCTTCTGATCTATAGACATATATTTTGAATGTGTACACTATGCTATCCATACATGTTATCCGGGGATACGGTACCCTTTCTCACCTTTGTGCAATCACGTGTAATCCATACTGGACTTGAGAACGGCTGGCGAGCTGTTAAGCAAGCTACAGCACCTGTGGTTTGCACGCGTAAGTTTTTCATTTTTTCAGGAATGACGGTTAGGTCTAATTCCGGAACTGCGGTTGACCTGCACTTACTGGGAAATCATCGTTCGCGGGTAATAATTGTAATCCCAGATCCCCATCACTAACGTTGTTCAGCGGGTTATCTGCACCTGTAAGCGACAAACGCTGGCCTTTTCAGTGTAGCGCACATGCAGCCACGGACATGTAAGGGCATGACACACCAGTTATTGGCCAATCTCACGTGCCAGAGCCTCGCTTGTCCCTCTAGTAAGCCGGACTCGGACCACGGGGCATGACGGATTCTCGTTCGTTAACGGAATTAAGCTTGCAATGTGTGCATCTTTTTTGTGGCTGGATGGTTGAGGTTGCCCATGTTGAGTCAAATTACGCCATAGGCTCCACTCCTGGTGGTGCCCTTCTGGACATTCCTTTAAGGTTCAGCTTTGCAACCATACTGCCCACGTAAAACAAACACTTTGCCTTCATGAACGCTGTTTGGAGGGCCGTGACTCGTGGGAATAACGCCGCCCAATAAGTTAACCTGCTAGTGAGATCCTTCGTTGCTCCCAAGCATGACATCACACTCCCTAGGAGGAAGGTAATGCCACTGTGGCGACCGTACTCCTGGGGGCGACACAAGTGCACTGATGCCCAGCCACTGCTCGATGAATCTGCTGGTACATTGACCCAGACCACTACATTCCCCTCGCACACTACACGGCCTGAATCTGACCCTGATGAAACTCAGGTTACCCTTCCCATATACAGTTCCATCTTACACGATGACAAAGAGGAAGCTGCAGATGAAAGTGCAGGTTCGGCACGCCCGCCGTCAGGCACACCACTGTACTATCAGGGGCCCTGTGCCAGTGCCGTCGCCAATGAGTGGGCCCCCCCCTGCTTGCTCAGGATCACAGCACTTGCAAGGTTGAAATACTGTGCAGTGAGATGGAAGATGGGAACGATGAGGAGTCCAGACTAGTACAGGGATTCCCTAGCGAGGAGACTTATTTTATTGTTTTCACTGTTGGGACATCAATTTTTGGGGAGCACTAAACTCTGGAGAATGATAGATGGGGCCCACCATACACTGGAACATTCCAAAGGTGGACATCAGACACTGGAGCAGCATTTACAGGGCCTATTATACACTAGAGCATTAGAAATGGGGCCCATTATGTTTGGAGCATTATTTGGGCCCATAAGACAGTGGAGCTTCATCCATGGGGACCAACATATACTGTAGCATTATGTGGAGCTCATCATATACTGTTTCAAACATTATATGGGACCAATGATTCTGTATGGAGAAATAGATGGGCCTCGTCATGAGATGTAAAAAGTGAAGTATTTTTCATTGTACTATACCGCTATTTCTCTGCCGTATCGGAGCATCATGAGTTGTGGTATGTGTTAAAGGGGCGCTCTTTTGCCCAGGGCACAAGAAAACCTGGAGCCAGCCCTACCCCCCCACAACTTTAGCCAAATAACCCCCATTTTTCAGTGCGTAACTAGTATTATGAAGTTAATTAAGGTTGACAAGCTTAAGTAAGAAGATTTGATGCTTTTGGCATTCAAATGGCACTGTAGGTGTGTTTCCTGTCTTACATCCCATTATTGAACTCCGGGAGAGCCAAGGAGCATACCACACCCTCTACAGAGAGCTACAGGCCAACCCGGAGAAATTTACGGATTATACCCGGATGTCCCAAGAAACCTTTAACTATTTGCTTGGTCGGGTCCAAGTAGTCATCCGGAGACAGGACACGCAGCTCCGGCGTGCGATTACTCCTGAGGATCGGCTCATGGTCACATTACGGTATGTAGTTTTGCAAAACCAATGCCTGCCTAATTTTCTTTGTTGTGACATGTACTCTTCCAAATCTGGTAGAATTATAGTTCTGCCATGCAGTTAACAAAAGGCTGCGGTAATTTTTTTATGGCATGTATTGAACAAAAGGCTGCAGATATTTTTTTTTTTTATTGAATTTTAGGTGTTTACAAAAATCCCTATACACAAATATTAATTTTTTTTTTCTTTGTGTCACAGATTCCTGGCTACTGGAGAGACCCTCTCTTCACTACACTTCCAGTACCGTACAGTATTGGAATCTCCACGTTGTCTGGAATTGTAGTGGACACCTGCCGGGCTTTGTGGAATGTTTTTTGTCCAGAATTCATGCCCCTGCCCACCGCAGAAAAGTGGTTCGAAATCGCCAAAAGATTCTGGACTGTCTGCAATTTCCCTAACTGTTTGGGAGCGGTGGATGGGAAACACATCCGGATTATCAAGCCCAAAAGAACAGGCTCTGAGTACTACAACTATAAAAAGTACTTTTCTACTGTACTGATGGCCATTGCGGATGCAGTCTGTATGTTTATTGCTGTGGACATTGGGGCATTTGGCCGTGGGAATGACTCCCAGGCTTTTCAGAACTCGGACATGGGCAGGAGGTTGTATGGCAACCACTTCAATTTCCTCATGCCACGGCCTCTTCCCAACACTGAAGGTCCGCCTCAGCCCTTTGTAATGGTTGGTGATGAAGCATTCCAGATGTGCCAAAACCTGCTCAAGCCCTACTCCAGCCGGGACTTGGACCACAACAAAAGAATTTTTAATTACAGGCTGACCAGGGCCAGAAGAACAGTAGAGTGTGTATTTCGTATACTTGTATCTAGATGGCGCATTCTTAGCACAGCCATTAATCTGAAACTGGAAACAGTGGATGAGGTGGTGAAGGCCTGTGTTGTTCTACATAACTTTGTACTTTCTCGAGAGCACCCGAACTTTGATCTTGATGATGTTGCTCCTAATCCATTGCCTGAATTTACTCAGCACCCTCTCAGTTCATCCGTTGAAGTTGACCAAATGAGGGACCAATTTGCGGCATACTTCAACTCAGATGTAGGACGGGTGGAATGGCAAGAGCAAATGGTGTAAAAAAAATTGTCTTGTTGGTATGTTAATAAAAAAACACTGTTTTGATACCTGTACTGAGTGCATTCTGTGTTTTTACACTCCCAATACTATTAGCAAGTAGCCAGGTGTATCAGTGAATTTATGATGCTGTGTTTTGTGCTTCATGAATTCACTAATACTCCTGAGTAGGTAACTGTAAATACACACACGTTGTATTACCTTTATAATCTCTACAGTGTGTGTTCAATTAACAGCGACCGTGGAGATAATACAACTAATATTTGTGTCACATGGGGCAATTTTACTAATAGTGATTTTTGCATTCACTGGCATACTTGACTTTTTATGACACCGAAACATGTGACTATAAATATTATTTGTAGCATCAGCACTGTGGCTTGGATTTTGAAAGCACACTGGTAAAATACCCAGGCCTGGTGTCATGCTGAAGTGATGACTACTTCACAAATTTATCACAAATGGGCAGGAGAATACACATTAAACTGCAGCATCACTACACTGTTCTTCAAATATATGGAGAGTTAAGCAACGCTGCAGGTTCAAACTCATGTGTATTCACCTGCCCAGGTGTGATAGTGATGATGATACAAGGTCAGGGTATTTGTGAAGTATATATAACATTTATTTTCACCATCATTAATCAGTTTCTTCAACACACACGTAATAGAGTATGTGGTTAATTACAAGGTATATCTATAGTTCCTTGCCTTATCTCTAATAGTTAAATGATGATGGTACAAAATAGGCAAGGTAACAATAGATATGCCTTGCACTCAACACCATCCTCTATGCCAGGGTTTCCAAAATCTAGACCTAAATGTCCACCAACAGATCATGTTTTAAGGATTTAATTTTATTTTTCCTCAGGTGATGCAGTTATCACCAGAGTAATGGAATTACTTAAAACATGATTTGTTTGTTGGCCTTGAAGTCTGGAGTTGGGGAACCCTGCTCAATTCAGTCTGTGCAATACACTAGATATCTCCATTACTGATGTTTCTTGTGTCAGTCTAGAACTAAATTGTTGTAAAAATAAAAAAAAACAATCTACATGACATGTCTTTTCTACAGCAGTCCCTACATTCTTGTAATATTGCACAGACTGGATCCAGCAGGGTTCCCCAACTCCAGTCCTCAAGGGCCACCAACAGATCATGTTGTAAGGAAATCCATATATCCGTTGATAACTGCTTCACAAGAGCAAAAAAAAAAAGGAATTCCATACAACATGATCTGTTGGTGGCCCTTGAGGACTGGAGTTGGGGAACCCTGCTGGATCCAGTATGTGCAATATGACAAGAATGTAGAGACTTCTGTGGAAAAGAAAAGTCATATAGATTGGCTGTTTTGACAACACATATCTCCAAGTCTGACACAAGAATCTCCAAGACTGACACAAGAAACATGTCTCAGTAATGGAGATATCTGGTGGCAAAAACGCAAAGTGTACGGCGCAGTTTGTGTAGTCGGCGATTGACACAGTAACCAATCAAAATATTTTGCAAGCAGAATTGCACATTTATTTTTACAAAAAAAAAAGATTTTATTAGGAATGACGTTTGGGGGAAGATTGGGATACTTTGGGGGTGTGGAGAGACGAGGAACGGCTGGAGGTTGAGGAAGGGGTTCTAGGAGAAGGGGCGACGAAAGTACTGGGGGAAGGGAGCTCTGGAATGGACATGGAGGCAGGTTGAGACACATTAGGAGGAGAGGGTGGATGGACGAACAAAGTTTTCTTTTTTCTTTTCTTTGGCGCAGGAGTATCCTGCCTGGACCGACTTCCACCATGTGACCGCCTTACTTTGCTCGACCGCTTGGAGATGGTGGACCGTGGCATTGACCTGTAAAATATCGAATGCGGGTCACCACTCTGCTGCTCTGTGGTGGCGTGGCGGTGGCGGTGCTCCTAGAAGTGGCAGTGGCGGTGCTCCTAGAAGGGGACAAAGTTGTGTCGGTGCTCATAGAAGTGGCGGCGGTGGATGTCATACGAGGAGACGAAATCGTGTCGGTGCTCAAAGAAATGGCGGTGATCCTTGGAGATGTAGTCGTGTCGGTGCTCCTAGAGGGAGGCTGCGTGTCGGTGATCTGAGCAGAAGTTCTGGCGGGACTCCGAAGAGGAGAATTGGTGGCGGTGCTCTTTGGATGAGGAGTGCTGGTGGTGCTCCTTTGATGAGGAGTGCTGGTGGTGCTCTTTTGATGAGGAGTGCTGGCGGTGCTCCTTTGATTAGGAGTGTTGGTGGTGCTCCTTTGATGAGTAGTGCTGGCGGTGCTCTTTGGATGAGGAGTGCTGGTGGTGCTCCTTTGATGTTGACTGGTGGTGTCAGTGGCCCAAGCAGGTTCTGTGGTGGTTTTGCTCCAAGCAGGTGGTGCTGTGGCGGTGGTGGTGCTCCATACAGGAGCAGCACTTGCCATAGTGGTGGTGGCGGAGGAGTGTCCAGCAGCACTCAGACTTGGGGTGGTGTAGTGGTGTCCGGCTTCGCTAGGAATACAGGTGGCCGTGCAGTGGTATGCAGTAGAAGTCGGTAGGGAGGTGTAGCGAGTCAGCGGTGGCACTGTTGGAAATTACACCACTGACTGCTGCACATACCGATTCTGCTGCATAGCCTGCAAGTAAGCAGTGTTGTAGGCCTGTCACACACTCAGCTGTTGCTCAGGACTAAGGTGTTCCGCCATGCCCTGTTCAATTTTACTGAAAAAATGGTGCGCTGGTCTGTTGAGGTCGGCCTCCAGACGGTCACGGTGCTGGTCGACAGAGTGGAAGCGGTGTTCCATGTGGTTAAAACCACGTTCCATCAGGGAAAAACCAATTTCCATTCTGGCGGACAGCGCCTTGAGGCTGGCCTGAAAGGCCTCGCTCAAGTACATGAACTCGTGCATGACAGGCCTGTCCGAGGCACTCTGCCGCTGGCAGGTAGTGCCCGCATAACCAGTGACAGAGACCTGGGACAGGGGAACACCTGATGGACCAGCTTCCTGGTCAACAGCTGTCCCTGTTGCTGACCTGCAAGATGCTTCCTGGCTGTCGGATGGCTGGGACGGGTCCGAGGTCGATCGATGAAGAACCGCTCCCGGGACAGGTTGCAGGGTGCTGCTCCAAGTGCTGTGGAAAGAAAGGGAAAACATTAGTATCATGCATTAACAAGAAGCATCAGCTGTGGAATAGAAAAGCACATAGTAATAAAAAAAAAAAATACTTACACTCTGCTGGCAAGGACCGGTCTCAGGAAAGCCAACGTGCGATGATAGCGGTACTTTCTTCTGCGCCTTGCCGCTGAACCACTGCGAACCTGTCCCTCAGCATGAACATCAGTGTTGAAGCGGTCCTTCATCGAGCGCCAACGTGTGCGGATTTTGTTCACTGTTGGGAAAAAAAAAGAAAAAACGTTAGACAATGCACTGAAGGCAACATAATTATCAGCAAACACACCTGATAGAACTTTGCAAACAGTCGATGCTGCAGCACAAAAAAATTCTATACACAATGCAGTTACTGTTGATCCTGAGGACACTTATGTTTCCTGCTAGAATATATGTAGCAGCCAAAACAACAGTATCATCAGGAGCAAGAGTGAAAACAGGTTCAAGACAGCAGTTCAATACAAAAAGCAATCATTGTTTTCCAGAAGGCATTGGTGTGTTTGATGCAAGAATATATCTTGCCACAAACACACCAGCACCATCAGGACCATAAATCAATGCAGCTCCAAGACAGCAGCTCAATACAAAAAGCAATCACTGTTTTCCAGAAGGCATTGGTCTGTTTGATGCAAGAATATATCTTGCCACAAACACACCAGCGCCATCAGGACCATAAATCAATGCAGCTTCAAGACAGCAGCTCAATACAAAAAGCAATCACTGTTTTCCAGAAGGCATTGGTGTGTTTGATGCAAGAATATATCTTGTCACAAACACACCTGTACCATCTGGAGCAAAAATCAATGCAGCTTCAAGACAGCAGTTCAATACACAAAGCAATCATTGTTTTCCAGAAGGCATTGGTGTGTTTGATGCAAGAATATATCTTGCCACAAACACACCTGTACCATCTGAACCAAAAATGAATGCAGCTTCAAGACAGAAGTTCAATATACAAAGCAATCACTGTTTTCCAGAAGGCATTGGTGTGTTTGATGCAAGAATATATTTTGCCACAAACACACCTGCACCATCTGGACCAAAAATCAATGCAGTATCACAGAGCATTTTTATACTTACTGAACGCCCTTTTTGAAGTTGGAGAGGCGCTGTCCCAGGCATCCATCATCGCTGCGGCCACCTCATTCCAGACCTGCCGGGTCACCACTGTGTCTTTGTACTGCTGGTCACGGCTGTCCCACAACGGGATACGATCCTCAACAAGGCGGATCAGGTGCTCGTTGTCGATGTAGACTTCTTCGTCATCCCGTTGTGGAACCTAGAAAAAAAAAATTAGAATCTTTGTAATTTTGGAGAATGAAAAAGATAGAAAAAGAAACAGAGAAGAAGCAAGATAAAAGATGAAAATAAAGACAGAAAAAAAAAAAGTAGAGATTATATATTAACATTGCGTCTCCTCCCCATGACTTGGCTACGCTGCTCCCGCTCAGACTGCTCCTGCTCAGACTGCTCCCACACTTCACCTTCAATGGCCGTGTCCGATGTCTGTAAAAGAGAAAAAAAAATTATAACACATTTCTAGAGGCAGGTAAACTTACCCAAAGGCAGCAACATCCTCACCTCACGATCAGCTTGGGCCAGTTCTTGCCGAGATGGCGAATAGACCGATCCAGAAGAAGACATGCTGAAATTTAAACAAGAAATACATTAGTACATTATAAAATTGTACAGGACACACAGACATTATGTTGAAGAATACTCACATTTTGGCTTCTGAAGCTTGAATCCACAGTTGGAAGGCTCTTTTATGTTCTTGTCTGGTCTCTGCAAGGCTGTCTGTAGAGTATTGGTCTGGCCCTGAAGACACCTTCTTTTATCAACACTCCTCCCAAACAGTGTTGCTTGTTTAGGGGGAGGTGACAAGTGTCTAGACATTGTTTACTGAAATTGCATGCGCGCACAAAGCGCTGATGTGCACGCATCCAAGCGCATGTCAGCGACCCCATAGACTGTAATGCTATTTTTAACGATGTAGGCGGAACAAAAAATACAACACGTAGCGTACGGCGCTTCTGGGCGCACACCTGTAAAATGTGCAGCGCACACTAAGCGCTGATGAGCGCGTGCAATCGCAAGACCCTGCGACCTCCATGTTAGAGACAGGGGAACATTGCACGTGCGCCCGATAGAGCACGATGCGCTGCGCGATAAAACGCTAATGTGAAACCAGCCTAACAGACAGGAAATCACTGGAATAACGGCCTAAAATTCACAATTTGTAATCACACGGATGTCAGATATACCCCGCTGAAACATGTGCCCTGTTTTTTAAAATAATGCAACATAGTGCTGTATATAACTTGAGTAACAGACAAGAAAACGCTTGAATACCGGCCTAAAATCCCCAAATTTTAGTTTCAAAAAGCTTTATTTAAGCATTTTATAAACATGAGAACACAACTTTGTTTAAGGCCAAAAAAATTTCCCTCGCAGTGGAAATTCTAATATATTTAACAAAATAGGACTAACAAGGGGGGAGACTGGACATTGACAAAGACAAGAGGGTGTAATACATTAGGGAAGAAGGGAAGAAGTAAATCCACAGTTTAAAGTATAATGGAAGTCATTGCACTTATTGTCATAATGTAGTATTAGCAAAGAGAAAGGTGCGGTCAGGTCCGATCCAGGGCCCCCCGGTCCTCTCCCCCACCCCGCCAACCCCAACCATTAAGGAGAAAGTTGCAGTATCCGGTCTAGTTGTGTGCTGGGGTCTAGTTCCAACCAAGGCCTCCAAGTGTTAAAAATGTTAGTCCACATGTCATTTCTTGTAGCCTCTATTCGTTCGTAAAGCATAATGCTATTCATTCTTTCTTTAACAAGTGCAATTGACAGCACTGGAGATTTCCACAAACACAGCAGGGTCCAACCCCACTTTCTTGCCCGACATCTGCTCTATTAATAGTCCAATTTTTTTGCCAAAGACTTTGGACTACCTGGCAGGTCCACCAGATGTGTCCCATGTCACCTTGAAGGTTACACCCTCGGAAGCATAAGGCAGACACATTTGAATATATATTATGTAGTTTAAATGGGACCATGTAGGTTCTATGGAGAACTTTCAGTGAGGTTTCAACAAGAGATGACTGGTGGCTACCTTTAGACAGTGTATCGCAACAAGATCTCCATTCTTCTAAAGACAAATTAAACCCCATTTCCTCCTCGCACTGTGACATATATTTCAATTTTTCTTCATTATGGGGAGAGTTAAAAATGGAGTACAACAAGGAGATCGTTCCCCTTCCCATAGGGTCATGTATACGTTTCTGATCATAGCTTGAGGTCCTCAAAGGAGTTCTGTTTGGGAGAAGGTGATGAACGAAATGAAACAACTGGTTCATGCGCCAAGTCTCGCCCACCGGAGGTGCACATTTTTGGGTGAATTCTGATATGTCTAATAATATATTGAAAGGGGAGCATAAATGTTTTAAAGTGGAGATTCCTTTCGAGATCCACCAGGAGAAGAGATGCGGATCCAGACCTGGAAGGAACATCCAATTGCAAAACAGGGAGGTTAGCGGGGAGGGCATGGATTGCAGTTCAAATTTATATCTGGACTTCCTCCAAAGAGCGAAGGAATGAGCTGCGAAAGGTGCGATGGTGTGTATGGTTTTTGGCAGCTTCTCTGTAGTCCACATCAAACCAGGTAGGGACAGAGCCTGAGGAGGAAAGATTCTACGTGTACCCATCTTGGTTTACTGGTTTGTGAACATATACTTGTTAGTTGCGCTATGTGTGCTGCTCTAAAATAATGCATAAAGTTTGGTTAGGATATACCTCCGTGTCTCCTATGGAAATGCATAACTTTTCACGAGATTCTAGTTTTTTTTTCCTTGCCATATGAATGTGAGTATTGTAGAATGAATCTTAGAGAACGTTGTAGCCGTTATTGGTATTGGTAAGGAGCGAAATAGGTATAGGAAGTGAGGTAATGTCACCATTTTTATCGAGAGTATTCTGCCCAGCCAGGATAGGTTCAACGATGACCACCTGGACAAGTCAGATTGGAGATTCTGGAAGAGTGGTGGATAATTCCATTTGAAGAGAGATGTTCTGTGTGAAGTTAAGTTGATGCCTAGATACAGTGCCTACAAGTAGTATTCAACCCCCTGCAGATTTAGCAGGTTTGATAAGATGCAAATAAGTTAGAGCCTTCAAACTTCACACAAGAGCAGGATTTATTAACAGATGCATAAATCTTACAAACCAAAAAGTTATGTTGCTCAGTTAAATTTTAAGAAATTTTAAACATACAAGTGTGGGTCAGTTATTATTCAACCCCTAGGTTTAATATTTTGTGGAATAACCCTTGTTTGCAAGTACAGCTAATAATCGTCTTTTATAAGACCTGATCAGGCCGGCACAGGTCTCTGGAGTTATCTTGGCCCACTCCTCCATGCAGATCTTCTCCAAGTTATCTAGGTTCTTTGGGTGTCTCATGTGGACTTTAATCTTGAGCTCCTTCCACAAGTTTTCAATTGGGTTAAGGTCAGGAGACTGACTAGGCCACTCCAACACCTTGATTTTTTGCCTCTTGAACCAGGCCTTGGTTTTCTTGGCTGTGTGCTTTGGGTTGTTGTCTTGTTGGAAGATGAAATGACGACCCATCTTAAGATCCTTGATGGAGGAGCGGAGGTTCTTGGCCAAAATCTCCAGGTAGGCCGTGCTATCCATCTTCCCATGGATGCGGACCAGATGGCCAGGCCCCTTGGCTGAGAAACAGCCCCACAGCATGATGCTGCCACCACCATGCTTGACTGTAGGGATGGTATTCTTGGGGTCGTATGCAGTGCCATCCAGTCTCCAAATGTCACGCGTGTGGTTGGCACCAAAGATCTCGATCTTGGTCTCATCAGACCAGAGAACCTTGAACCAGTCTGTCTCAGAGTCCTCCAAGTGATCATGAGCAAACTGTAGACGAGCCTTGACATGACGCTTTGAAAGTAAAGGTACCTTACGGGCTCGTCTGGAACGGAGACCATTGCGGTGGAGTACGTTACTTATGGTATTGACTGAAACCAATGTCCCCACTGCCATGAGATCTTCCCGGAGCTCCTTCCTTGTTGTCCTTGGGTTAGCCTTGACTCTTCGGACAAGCCTGGCCTCGGCACGGGAGGAAACTTTCAAAGGCTGTCCAGGCCGTGGAAGGCTAACAGTAGTTCCATAAGCCTTCCACTTCCGGATGATGCTCCCAACAGTGGAGACAGGTAGGCCCAACTCCTTGGAAAGGGTTTTGTACCCCTTGCCAGCCTTGTGACCCTCCACGATCTTGTCTCTGATGGCCTTGGAATGCTCCTTTGTCTTTCCCATGTTGACCATGTATGAGTGTGTTAGCGCGGGTGGTCAGGAGCGGGAACTCCGAGAGTGGACCCTCTGGACCGTGGCACCGAGGGACCCCGGGCGAGCTGCCAGGTGGAACCGACCCCTATACAGGGACCGTTAGGAGCAGGCCCAGGGGTTCGAGTACCACGGTAGCCGGTACCGAGAGGGGCGGCTCAGGATGGACCGGAGTAAGACTGAGACTGGAGTAGGACGGCAGGAGCACTGAAGACAGGACTGGAGTAGGACGGCAGGAACACTGAAGGCAGGACTGGAGTAGGACGGCAGGAACACTGAAGGCAGGACTGGAGTAGGACGGCAGGAACACTGAAGGCAGGACTGGAGTAGGTAACCAGGAACACGGGTAGCAGGACTGAGAAGCTGCTGTGAGGAGCAGCCGAGACAGGAACTGCAGGAGCAGAGTGTGCACGATGGAGCGAGGCCAGAGTGTCAGGAAACACAATGATCAGGCGCCTCCCTCAGGGGGAAGCGGCCTAATATGGCCCCATCTGGTCAGCCATTGGTCCAAAGGTGCTTCCGGGTCAGGGCACAGCCGGAGCATAAGAAGCAGGAAGGAGGCGCGGCCGCGGCCTATGGCGCATGCGCATAGCATGCAGGGAAGGCATCGGTCGCGGGCCTGTCTCAGGTGACCGCCGCGGCCGTCGGGTGGAGAGAGGCTGCGGCGTGGGAGCGGAGGGCGACTGCGGCGTGGGAGCGGAGGCCGGGTGAGTATGGCGGAGCGGTGTAACAGTACCCCCTCCCCTAAGCCGCCCCCCCGGAGGTTAACAAGAAACCTCTTGAGGATACGGGGAGCATTAATATTCTCCCGAGGCTCCCAGGATCTCTCCTCAGGACCAAAGCCCTTCCAATCAACGAGAAAGAAAGTCCTACCTCTAACCCTTTTCACAGCGAGGATGTCCTGCACTTCAAAAATGTTGTCGGCACCCACCGGCTGAGGACCAAGATCAAGCGAGGAATGGAAACGATTCAGCACCACAGGCTTCAGGAGAGAGATGTGAAAGGTGTTCGGGATCCGGAGCGAAGCAGGCAACCTCAATTTGTAGGCAACTTCGTTAATACGTCCCAGAATTTCAAACGGACCAATGTAGCGTGGACCCAACTTGTAGGAGGGCAGTTTTAGTCAGACGAATTTGGAGGAGAGCCAGACCTTATCGCCAACACGATACGGAGGAGAATCCAACCTCTTATTGTCTGCATAGTTCTTCATCTGATCAGCGGATCTCTTGAGTGATGTGTTGGTCTCAGCCCAAATCTTAGAAAATTCCGAGGACAAGGCATTGGCCGCGGGTACCTCAGAGGCAGGGGTTATCGGAAGAGGAACACCAGGATGTCTGCCAAAAACAATGAAAAACGGAGACTTGGCCGAAGACTCACCAGCATGGTTGTTATAAGCCAACTCTGCCCAGGGGAGTAAGTTGACCCAATCATTCTGGTGGGCGTTAGAGAAGTGGCGTAAGTATCCCGTAAGCGTCTGGTTGGTACGCTCTACTTGTCCGTTGGACTGTGGATGGTAGGCCGAGGAGAAGTCGAGGGAAACGTTCATGAACTTACAAAGTGAACGCCAGAACTTGGAGGTAAACTGAACCCCTCGGTCAGACACAATGCGTCAAGGTAGTCCATGAAGCCTGAAGACTTGATGAATGAAGATTTCGGCCAGCTCTGGCACTGAGGGAAGACCGGGCAGAGGGATGAAGTGAGCCATCTTGGAAAAACGATCCACCACCACCAGGATGACTGTGCAGCCCGCAGAGCAGGGTAGGTCGGTGATGAAATCCATGGCGATGTTCTCCCAAGGAACCGTAGGGACAGGCAACGGAAGCAACAAGCCGGACGGAGATCTCCGTGGCACCTTGTTTTTTGCACAGGATGGACAAGAAGCCACAAAGTCGAGTACATCTTGGCGAAGTGAGGGCCACCAGTAGTGACGTTTGATAAGGTCAAGGGTCTTCTTAGTTCCGGCATGGCCGGCCAGTTTGGAGGAGTGCCCCCATAGAAGAACCTTTTGCTTGAGATTCTCTGGCACAAGCGTCTTGCCAGGCGGAGGAGTAAGCCAGTTCACTGGAGCCACGGTGATGATCCTAGTGGGATCAATGATATGTGACGGTTCCTCCGTGGATTCGTGTGGTTGGAAGACCCTGGACAGGGCGTCGGCTTTGGAATTCTTGTTGCCGGGACGGAATCGGAGCTCGAAATCAAATCGGGCAAAAAATAAAGACCATCTGGCCTGGCGAGGGTTTAGTCTCTGGGCAGACTGGAGATAGGCCAGATTCTTGTGGTCCAAGAAGATGACAAAAGGATGGACAGCTCCTTCCAGGAGGTGGCGCCATTCCTCCAAGGCCAACTTGATGGCCAAAAGTTCCCGGTCACCGATCGAGTAGTTACACTCGGATGGAGAAAAGGCCTTCGAGAAGAAGCCACAAGGGTGCAGGCGACCGGAGGCGGTTCTCTGGGACAGCACCGCCCCGGCACCAGTCGAGGAAGCGTCCACCTCGAGTACGAAAGGTCGATCGCTCTCAGGGCAATGCAGGACCGGAGCCGTGGAGAAAGCCCGTTTTAGGGTCAGAAAGGCCTCCTCTGCCTCAGGAGACCAATCCTTGGAAGTAGACCCTTTACGGGTGAGCACAGAAATGGGTCTTGTGATCGCGGAGAAGTGGGAGACAAATTGCCGGTAATAGTTGGCGAACCCGAGGAATCGTTGTATCGCTTTTAATCCGACGGGGCGAGGCCATTTGAGGATGGCAGACAACTTCTCGGGATCCATCCTTAGACCAGCGTCGGAGATAATGTATCCCAGAAATGGCAGAGAGGTCTGTTCGAAGAGACATTTCTCGATCTTTGCATACAGACGGTTCTCCCGAAGACGCTGAAGCACCAGGCGGACACTCTTTCTGTGGGACGAGAGGTCCGGCGAGAAGACGAGGATGTCGTCTAAGTACATGACCACACAGGAGTACAAGAGATCCCGGAAGATCTGATTGACGAACTCTTGAAAGACTGCAGGAGCATTGCAAAGACCGAAGGGCATGACCAGGTACTCGTAATGGCCATCTCGAGTGTTGAAAGCGGTCTTCCACTCGTCTCCTGCACGGATACGGACCAGATTGTAGGCTCCTCTGAGGTCCAGCTTGGTAAAGACCCGAGCCCCTCTGAGACGGTCAAACAGTTCTGGAATGAGTGGAAGAGGGTACCTGTTCTTGATGGTAATCTCATTCAAGCCCCTATAGTCAATGCATGGCCGTAGAGTCCCGTCCTTCTTTTTGACGAAGAAGAACCCGGCTCCCGCGGGCGAAGAGGATTTCCGTATAAAGCCTTTGGCGAGGTTCTCTCGGACGTACTCAGACATGGCGGTGGTATCCGCGGGAGACAGAGGGTAGATTCTGCCCCTTGGGGGGGTTGAACCAGAAACAAGTTCAATTGGGCAGTCAAACGGCCGGTGTGGAGGGAGGACCTCTGCTTCCTTCTTATCAAAAACATCGGCGTAAGATCTGTAAGCTGGAGGAAGACCCGGGAGGTCTGGAGGTGACCGTGGAGCGGCCACCAGGCGGACAGGAGTCAGACAGCGAGCTTGGCACGGGTGCCCCCAGCGGAGTATCTCCCCAGAAGACCAGTCGAGAACAGGCTGATGAGTCCTTAACCATGGAAGACCGAGTAGAATGGCGTGAGAGAGCTTAGGTAAAACGTAAAAGGCTATCTTCTCTCGATGTAAGGCTCCGATTTGCAATTCCACCTCTTCAGTGACCAAGGTGACGGTCACCTGTAGCGGTTTGCCATCCACGGTGGCAATCTGAATTGGGTTAGATAGAGTGACTACAGGAATTTGGTATTTGTCTACCTCTTCCGGCCGAATGAAGTTACCCGCTGAGCCCGAATCCACATAGGCCACCTCGGAACCACGCCTCCCTCCTGAAACCAAAAGCACAGAAATCGTAAGGGGTTGAGAGGAATCATCATCATCACCTAGGAAGGCCTCTCTTACCTGACCTAGGTGGAGTCGTTTCCCTGTCTCTTAGGACAGGTGCGGATATAGTGTGACGAATGACCGCAATAGAGGCACAGACCTTGTGCCCGTCTCTCTCTCTGACGTAACTCGGCCAACCTGAGATGATCTATCTGCATGGGCTCACCCGAAGAGAGGGAAGAAGATCCGACTGAACGTGAGCTGGCCGACTGAGTGAAAGGAGAAACTGACCTGGAGGAGCGCCTGTCTCTCACTGACTCCCGAGCGCACTCCAGGAAGCGCAGGTCAATGCGGGTAGCCAGCGAGATAAGGTCCTCTAAGGTGGACGGGGTATCTCGACCTGCGAGTTCATCCTTTATTTTACTAGAAAGACCGCGCCAGAATGCCCCCACCAAAGCTGCGTTATTCCAGCCGAGCTCGGAGGAAATAGTGCGAAAGCGAATAGCGTACTGTCCGACCGTGAGAGAGCCCTGGTGTAAGTTAAAGAGTGACTCAGTGAGAGAGGCTAACCGGCCCGGCTCATCGAAAACCTTACGAAACGTATCCAGGAAAACCGGGAGACTCGAAACGACCGGGTCGTCACGTTCCCAGAGCGGGTTTATCCAAGAAAGGGCCTCTCCCTCCAGATGGGACATGATGAAGGCCACTTTGGCCTGGTCCGAGGGATATTGCTGCGGCAGCCATTCAAAGTGGAGACTACACTGATTTAAGAACCCTCTACAGAGCTTGGGATCCCCGGTGAAACGAGGCGGCTTGGCGAGGCGGGGCGTCGGAGGAGCAGTAGACGCAGGGGGAGGAGTCGGCACTGCAGCGGCAGCCTGGAGGGCCGACAAGCGACTATCAAAGGAGGCCATGTAGGACAAAATGTGGGTTTGAGTATCTTGCTGCTTACCCAGCTCCTGTTGGAGACTGGCCAGCTGAGTGGCATTTCCAGGATCGGCCACCTGTAAGGCCGACAAACGGGTGTCCATCGACTTCATGATTGACATAATGCGCCCCTGATTCTCCCGTAGGAATAGCAACTCTTTCTGGGTAGCAGCCGTAGTACCGGCGGAGTCCATGGCCTGATCGTACTGTTAGCGCGGGTGGTCAGGAGCGGGAACTCCGAGAGTGGACCCTCTGGACCGTGGCACCGAGGGACCCCGGGCGAGCTGCCAGGTGGAACCGACCCCTATACAGGGACCGTTAGGAGCAGGCCCAGGGGTTCGAGTACCACGGTAGCCGGTACCGAGAGGGGCGGCTCAGGATGGACCGGAGTAAGACTGAGACTGGAGTAGGACGGCAGGAGCACTGAAGACAGGACTGGAGTAGGACGGCAGGAACACTGAAGGCAGGACTGGAGTAGGACGGCAGGAACACTGAAGGCAGGACTGGAGTAGGACGGCAGGAACACTGAAGGCAGGACTGGAGTAGGACGGCAGGAACACTGAAGGCAGGACTGGAGTAGGACGGCAGGAACACTGAAGGCAGGACTGGAGTAGGACGGCAGGAACACTGAAGGCAGGACTGGAGTAGGACGGCAGGAACACTGAAGGCAGGACTGGAGTAGGTAACCAGGAACACGGGTAGCAGGACTGAGAAGCTGCTGTGAGGAGCAGCCGAGACAGGAACTGCAGGAGCAGAGTGTGCACGATGGAGCGAGGCCAGAGTGTCAGGAAACACAACGATCAGGCGCCTCCCTCAGGGGGAAGCGGCCTGATATGGCCCCGTCTGGTCAGCCATTGGTCCAAAGGTGCTTCCGGGTCAGGGCACAGCCGGAGCATAAGAAGCAGGAAGGAGGCGCGGCCGCGGCCTATGGCGCATGCGCATAGCATGCAGGGAAGGCATCGGTCGCGGGCCTGTCTCAGGTGACCGCCGCGGCCGTCGGGTGGAGAGAGGCTGCGGCGTGGGGGCGGAGGCCGGGTGAGTATGGCAGAGCGGTGTAACAGTGTGCTGTTCACAAGTTTGGGGAGGGTCTTAAATAGTCAGAAAAGGCTGGAAAAAGAGATAATTAATCCAAACATGTGAAGCTCATTGTTCTTTGTGCCTGAAATACTTCTTAATACTTTAGGGGAACCAAACAGAATTCTGGTGGTTTGAGGGGTTGAATAATAAATGACCCTCTGAATAAACTTTTCACAATTTAAAAACAAATTAAACAAATAAATAACATTCTTTTTTGCTGCAGTGCATTTCACACTTCCAGGCTGATCTACAGTCCAAATGTCACAATGCCAAGTTAATTCCGAATGTGTAAACCTGCTAAATCTGCAGGGGGTTGAATACTACTTGTAGGCACTGTAGGTTAAAAAGTTCTCCCTTTTCGTGAACTTAAAATGGGAGATAATATTATCCTGTATATCTCTTGGGGTATTAATAAAAAGTGCTTCAGATTTATCTACGTTAATCTTAAGCCCTGATATAGCCTCAAATTTGCGTAAGTGTAAGAATAGATTAGGGAGAATGGTGTGAGGATTGGTGACAGATAAAAGGAGATCGTCCGCAAAAAGCCTGACCTTGAACTGGTCCCCTAGGTCAGCGAGACCTGTTATGTTGGGACGTTTCCTAATTGATTCTGCCAGGGGTTCCATGGCCAAAGCGAAGAGGGCCGGTGATAACGGGCATCCCTGCCTAGTGCCTCGCCGTATATTAATGGGGGTTGGGCTAGTAGTGGGAAGTTTAAGATATGCCGTTGGGCAGTCGTATATCAGTTTTAAACTTGATATGAGCCCAAGGGGGATGCCAAATTTGGAAAGGACTGTCACGCTCACCAGTGGTTGTTGTCGGGAGTAGCGTGAAAGGCGAGCGTCAGCGGGCCCCGAAGCTGCTGAGACTCCAGGGGAGGGTACTCCTGGTTAACGGGCAGAGGCGCTGTATCTGTGATCAGAAGTCCGGACACAGGACCTGCGGGAGGGGAGGAGCAATGGAGAGACGCTCAGGGCCCACAGGACCTTCCACCATGTGACTGCGCGTCAGAGGCGGGGGTGGGGCTTAACCCCCGGGACGCAGCGGTGATAGTCAGGGGACTAAGCCACACAGGGGCTGAGAAGAGGCGATAATCAAACAAAGCAGGGGTTCATCCACAGATCTAGCAATGCCGTACAGAATCAGAATGGCAGAGAATAGTCGGGTGCAGCAGAGGGTCAGACACGGGTCGGGCAACGCAGTACAAAATCAGAATGATAGAGAGCAGTCAGGGGAAGCAGAGGGTCATACACGGGTCGAGAAGAACAGTACCAAATCAGAAACCGGGAGACGTAAACCAAGTCCAAAACAGATCATACACCAATCAACGTACAAGAACAGGCGAGAGGCACTAGCGATTCAGGGTCGAGCACACTCAGGTTAGGAGTATAACCGACAGGGAGGGGTGCTCACCTGAAGCTATAAAAACCCTCCCCGGCGTCAAAGAGAGGCTCTCCCTATTAACCCCTGCACCATCTGATCCAAATCCTGAATACACCATGACAGCACCCCTCCTTCAACGGGGGGCATCCGGACCCCCAGGTCTCCCCGGATATCGCGCATGATATGCCCTAACCAGACGATCTGCGTGTACTGACCTGGCCGGTACCCATGATCGATCCTCTGGACCATACCCCTTCCAAAGGACGAGATACTGCAGAGAACCGCGAACCCATCGAGATTGCACAATGTTTTGTACCTCAAATTCCAGATGGCCGTCCACCGAAACGGGGGGCAGTAAAGGTGTGGGTTCTTCCCTTACCGAGCCTACGGGTTTGTGTAGTGATCTATGAAAAACGCTATGCAACTTCAAAGAAGACGGAAGGAGCAAGCGATAGGCCACCGGGTTAATCACTTCCGTAATTACGTAGGGACCAATGAATTTGGGACCCAGCTTTGCGTACGGCAGTTTTAAAGTTATGTTTCGAGTCGAGAGCCATACCTAATCCCCACAATGTAGAGTCTGACCCGGATCTCTCTTATTATCAGGAAAGTGTTTGTACTTTTCCTGCGCCTTCCCAATACTTGCTTGAACCTTAGCCCATAGAACATCAATCTGTCTGACCGAATCTTCGGCCCCCGGACAGTTTGAATCCAAACGAGAAAACTCACCAAAATGCGGATTTAATCCCAGATTAATGAAAAAAGGAGACTTGCCAGTAGATAGATTAATCCGATCATTAAAAGCGAACTCCGCCAAGGGCAATGCGACGCACCAGTCATCTTGCAATGTTGAAGTCAAACACCGGAGGATTTGTTCCAATGACTGATTGGTGCGCTCCATTTGTCCATTGCTTTCCGGATGGTATGCTGAGGAGAAAGACAGAGAAATCCCCAACTTCCTACAAAAAGCTTGCCAAAATTTTGCTACAAATTGTGTCCCCCTATCGGACACTATATTAGTAGGTACCCCATGGAGACGAATAATTTGAGAAAGAAAATGTTTTGAAAGAACCTCATCTGAGGGTAGTTTGGCCATGGGAACGAAATGTGCCATCTTTGAGAATCTATCCACGACTACCCAGACCACCGTATTACCCCGGGATGGAGGGAGATTGGTGATGAAGTCCATGGACAGATGAGTCCATGGTCTTCTCGGAATTGGTAAAGCTACCAATTCCCCGGGCCGGCCGGAGATGAGAGCTCTTAGAACAGGCGCAAACCCCACAGGCTGTGACATATTCCTTAATTTCTATAGACATAGATGGCCACCAAAACACTCTTTTCACTGCCTCACATGTGGCCGCAATACCTGGGTGAGCCCCCAACTTAGAGTCATGAAACTCCCGTAACAATTCGGAACGTAGATGCTGTGGTACAAACAATCGATGAGAAGGCTTGGCCCTGGGAGCTAAAGATTGAGCCCCCACAATCTCCCGCTCTAATTCTGACGATAACTCTGCAATAACCACCCCGGGTTGAAGAATGGATGACGGTGGCTCGGGGGCAGACAATGGTTCAAAACTTCGTGACAAAGCATCTGCCTTCACGTTCTTAGATCCAGGCCGGAACGTAATAGAGAACCGGAACCGAGAAAAAAAAAGTGACCACCAGGCCTGTCTGGGAGTCAATCTTTTCGCTGTTTTAATGTACTCCAGATTTTTGTGGTCAGTGATAACCGTAATTGGATGATCTGCCCCCTCCAAAAAGTGCCTCCATTCTTCAAACTCTAGTTTTATTGCCTGGAGCTCCCTATTTCCCACATCGTAATTTCTCTCCGCTGGAGAGAATTTTTTGGAAAAAAATGCACAGGGTCTGAGATTGGTCAGAGTAGCTGGTCCCTGAGACAACACAGCCCCCACCCCTACCTCGGAAGCATCGACCTCCACCATAAAAGGCAGGGATGGATCAGGTTGTATCAGTATCGGAGCGGACATAAAACAATTCTTCAAAACCAAAAAGGATTGTTTGGCCGGGAGAGACCAATTCTTGATATTGGCCCCTTTACATGTGAGATCGGCGAGGGGTTTCACTATCTGTGAAAAGCCCTTAATAAATCTTCGATAATAATTTGCGAACCCCAAAAAGTGCTGAAGACCCTTTAGGTCCTGGGGTTGAACCCACTCTGCAATGGCCTGCACCTTTTTGAGATCCATCCGAAACCCCTGTGGAGAAATTATAAACCCTAAAAAGGTTAGCTCCTGAACAAAGAATGTACACTTTTCTAATTTGACAAACAATTGATTTTCTCTCAGTCTCTGAAGAACGGTTTTCACATGTGATAAATGAGAGTGTTCATCAGGTGAATAAATCAAAATATCGTCCAAATAAATGACAACAAAGCGACCAATTAGGTCCGCGAATATTATATTGATGAAGTTTTGAAAAACTACTGGCGCATTAGCGAGACCAAACGGCATCACAAGGTTTTCAAATAACCCCTCCGTGGTGAGAAAAGGCGTTTTCCATTCATCCCCCTCTTTTATTCATATCAAATTATACGCCCCCCTAAGATCTAGTTTAGAGAACCACTTTGCACCCGAGAGTTGGTTACACAGATCTGGAATCAAGGGTAAAGGATATGCATTCTTGATGGTAATCTTGTTGAGTTCCCGAAAGTCGAGGCAGGGACGCAGGCCACCATCTTTCTTTTTGACAAAGAAGAACCCCGCTGCTATCGGGGAAACTGAAGGTCTAATATGACCTTTACGGAGACTTCCTGCTATATAACCTTTCATTGCCAGACGCTTGGGTCCTGACAAATTAAACAGACGGGCTTTAGGTAATTTGGCCCCAGGGATCAGGTCAATGGTGCAGTCACATGGCCTGTGTGGGGGTAATGCCTCGGCCTCACTTTCGGAGAACACGTCCTCAAACTCCTTCAGATATTCCGGAATACCCTCCAGAGAAAAAGAAGACTCAAAGACAGGTTTTGCAGGGGAAACACAACACACAGTTTTATAGGAACAGTCAATACAATCCGGGCCCCATTTAACAATTATTCTCTTCTCCTAGTCAATTACCGGGTTGTGCCATTGAAGCCACGGCATGCCCAACACTAACCCTTTGGGCAGATTGTCCATCACAAAACATCTCATGTCCTCAACATGGGAGGAACCAACCTGTAACACGAAATTATTGGTAACATAACAGATACCCGAACGGGTGAGAGGGGAAGAGTCAATGGCTACGATTTGTCAGGGGGGTCTCCAACCTGACTGTCCCTATCTTGACCCTGGAGACGGTGCTGGAACTGATTAAGTTCAGGGATGAACCATAGTCCAACAAGGCTGTAGAAATAAAACGGTTATTGTCTACCACCAGTTCGATATTAAGCAAAAACTTAGGGCATGAGGAAGAAAGTACCTGAGTGTCTGGGCAGCCTCCTCGATCACTACCCAGACCTAGTAGTTTCCCGATGGCTTGGCAGAGGCCGGACAAGACAGACAGATTCTCCTCCAGTGTCCTGATTCCCCGCAGTAGAAACATAGCTGTTTACCCCGCCGACGTCACCTCTCCTTTTCTCTGATCGAGGTGGAACCAATTTCCATGGGCACAGAACTGGCCTCCACCTCCTAGCTTCCAGAGAACAGAGATGTTTCGGTGTGCATCACTCCTCTGGCTCTCAGCCGGCGATCCATCCATACCGCCTGGGTCATGGCCTCATCCAGAGTATCGGGAGGCGGGTGCAAGGCCAGGGCGTCTTGACGGCATTCTGACAGACCTCTACGAAACAGTCCCCGGAGTGCGGCATCATTCCAAGTGACTTCGGCTGACCATCGCCGAAACTCCGCACAGAACCACTCCGCAGAGAGTCGACCCTGACATGCACTCATCACCATGTCCTCCGCCAGGTGTACTCTGTCAGGTTCATCATAAATATGGCCCAAGGCCTCAAAAAACGCATCTACAGTCATACTTTCAGGTGCTGTATGTGCTAATGAAAATGCCCAAGCTTGAGGGGCACCCCGCAGCAAGGGGATCACTACCCCCACCCTTTGAAATTCTCCCCCCAGACGAACGGGGCCTCAGGGAGAAGAACAATTTGCATCCCTTCGGAAATGCCCTGAACTCCTTTTTGTCTCCGGAAAAGAAATCAGGTAATTTAACCAGAGACTCAGGAGATGAGAGCGACACATCCCTACTCTCAGGAGCCATAGCCCCTTGAACCATACTAACCAGCTGTTGCTGAGTGTGGGCCAGGCTGCGTTGTTCCACATTCATCTTTTGGAACATTTGTGAGAGCTGTTTCACTTGCTCGGATAGTGCCTGCCCTGGATCCATGACTATAGTAAAAGCCCCTCTATACACACACACTCGTCTGGTAAGAAGAAAGGAAAAGAACGGTATCAGTCGGTTGTAATGTCACGCTCACCAGTGGTTGTTGTCAGTAGTAGCGTGAAAGGCGAGCGTCAGTGGGCTCCGAAGCTGCTGAGACTCCAGGGGAGGGTACTCCTGGTGAACGGGCAGAGGCGCTGTATCTGCGATCAGAAGTCCGGACACAGGACCTGCGGGAGAGGAGGAGCGATGGAGAGACACTCAGTGCTCGCAGGACCTTCCACCATGTGACTGCGCATCAGAGGCGGGGGCGGGGCTTAACCCCTGTGACGCAGCGGTGATAGTCAGGGGACTAAGCCACACAGGGGCTGAGAAGAGGAGATAGTCAAACAAAGCAGGGGTTCATACACAGATCTAGCAATGCCGTAGAGAATCAGAATGGCAGAGAATAGTCGGGTGCAGCAGAGGGTCAGACACGGGTCGGGCAACGCAGTACAAAATCAGAATGATTGAGAGCAGTCAGGGGAAACAGAGGGTCATACACGGGTCAAGCAGAACAGTACCAAATCAGAAACCGGGAGACGTAAACCAAGTCCAAAACAGATCATACACCAATCAACGTACAAGAACAGGCGAGAGGCACTAGCGATGCAGGGCCAAGCACACTCAGGTTAGGAGTATAACCGACAGGGAGGGGTGCTCACCTGAAGCAATAAAAACCCTCCCCGGCGTCAAAGAGAGGCTCTCCCTATTAACCCCTGCACCATCTGATCCAAATCATGAATACACCATGACAGTACCCCTCCTTCAAAGGGGGGTCTCCGGACCCCCAGTTCTCCCCGGATATCGCGCATGATATGCCCTAACCAGACGATCTGCGTGTACTGACCTGGCCGGTACCCATGATGGATCCTCTGGACCATACCCCTTCCAATGGACAAGATACTGCAGAGAACAGCGAACCCATCGAGATTGCACAATGTTTTGTACCTCAAATTCCAGATGGCCGTCCACCAAAACGGGGGGCGGTAAAGGTGTGGGTTCTTCCCTTACAGAGCCTACGGGTTTGACTAACGATCTATGAAAAACGTTATGCAACTTCAAAGAAGACGGAAGGAGCAAGCGATAGGCCACCGGGTTAATCACTTCCGTAATTGATAGTGAATCAAAGGCTTTTTCTATGTCTAAAGCTAAAAGTAGAAGTTGCTTTATACGTAAGTTTGCTGAATGCATGATATTAAGGTTTTGCCTAATGTTGTCAGGGGCTTGTCTACCAGGTATGAAGCCTACTTGGTCACAGTGAACCAGGGATTGTAGTAGATCATTTAATCTATTAGTGATAATTGATGTAAAGATTTTCAAGTCTACATTTAGTAAGGAGATGGGTCTATAATTTTTAGTCAAGAGATGGTCTCTTTTAGGTTTAGGTATGACAGTGATATGTGCTACATAGAACTCTGGGGGCATCTGAGAACCAGTTAGTAAAGAGTTGCAAAAATTTTTGATGTGGGGTATGAGAATCTTGCCAAATTTTTTGTAATATGCCGCCGTTAGGCCATCAGGGCCCGGTGCTTTGCCTTTTTTTAGGTTTTTGATCGTCAGGGTTATTTCTTCCTCCGATATATCTAAACAGAGTTGTTGGGACATGGGTCTGGAAATTTTAGGCAGGTGGAGATCACGTAAAAAATCATGCATAGCTTGAGGAGGTGGTGGTGGTTGCGGGGCGGAGTAATGACTCTGGTAGTAGTTATAGAATGTATTGTATATGTTGTCTGGGTGGGTGGATATATGTCCTGCCTGGTCTTTAATTGAAAAGATAGAATTTAATAACTCTCTTTCGTAGGGTACGTGCCAGCAATTTACTGGGCTTGTTAGCGTACTTGTAAAATGTGGCTTTGGACCCGGTTAGGGTTCTTTCTGTTTTTGTAGTAAGGATCGCATTCAACTGCATCTTGGTTTCTTGAATTTGTCTGGAGAGTTAAAGAGATGTAGATAGCTGGTTTTCTAGTTCCAGTTTTGCAAGCTTACTTTCTAAATTAGTTTGGGCTTCATTTCTGGCTCTTTTTTTGAGTACCTAATTTGATCAAAGTGCCAGTGATAAACTTTTTATGCGCCATCCACACCATACCAGGGGAGGAATCTGCTGTGGTGTTAGCTTCAAAGTATGTAGAGATGTCATTTTTGATGGTGGAGGTGGTAATGGGGTCAGTCAACAGGGATTCATTTAGACACCATCTATAGAGACTAGACGTAATAATATCAAACTTGAAAACTGTCATAGTGGCGTCATGGTCGGACCAAGCTGAATGAACATGGTGGGTGTAGAGGACTGAAGGGAGTGAATTAATTTTTGTTAATTGGAGGTCGATTCGCGAATATGTCTTATATGCGGGGGAGTAGTATGTGTATCCCCTGCCATCCCCGTACATCTCCTAGGAGTTTTTCCGTTTTTCCAGACCTACACCTTAGAGTCGTGTCCGTTTTTCAAGCAGTTTTATATATCTGCTGTTTGATTACGGTCAAAACTAGAAACAGACAGCATGTGTCAGTCCGTATACAAATACACGGAGCTTGACAATTTTCCTTACACACATCGTACAGAGCTGTCCGATTCTCCAACAGTATTGTATATCTTAAATGAAAAAAATAATTTTTGACAACCAATGGCGCTGTGTAGGGGTATAGCAGCTGCAAATTAGCAGACTACGCCACCTAATCGTCTGAATATTAAAACCATTAAAAATAAAACAGGAATTTGCGCTAATAATACCCGCATAAAAACCACTCTCTATAGGGAAAGCAAAGATGGATGCCAAAGAATTTAAATATGCATCTATGTAAAACGATAATAATGACCCCCTTACTCATGTGGGGGGGTGTGCTATAAATATGTGTCTCACTGTAAAAAGTGAGTAACAGTTTATAAAATACAACCAGTCTCACTGCCCAATAAACATGAATGAGTCTGTCACTAGGAAGAAAAAATCATACTGACCGTCCAGATTACTGTTCATGTCATGGGCAATGGTAACAGTCTTGAATTCAGAACATAGCAACTCCTCTCCTGATGGACTTTGATGAATTCCAGTAGTGGTGTAATACTCAGTCCAAAAAAAAAAAAAAAAAAAATTGCAGGCTAGTAGTGGGTAGACTCCAAAAAAGGGGGGTCACCTCTGCTATAATCGCGGGCGATGCTCCGGCCGGTAGCAATCGCCCAATTCCCCCGATATTGCACTGCCCGTTATCAGTGGGACATGCAGCGGGAGACGCGGTAAATGCCGGCAAGGTACAGGACCTTGCGTGACGTCACAGTCACGTGTTGAGTCACGTGACCGGCTTAGAATGACTGACAGGATCAACAACCAATCCTACGCGTTTCGGAGGCTTACTGCTTCCTTCCTCAGGGATGATTCCTGTCATGGAGGTGACACCTATATACCCAGCCCGTGTGATGTATTAGTCCTATTTGTTGAAGGCAAAAAGTTCAATCTCGCTATTCAAGCCATTTGGTCTGAGCGTGTTCATTTTAAATATCCACTCACTTTCTACTTTTGACATTTGTTCAATGAAGTTACCTTTTCTCCAGCATTTCTTAACTATTTTAATACCGGTTACCGTAATTCCCTTAATAGAACCTCCGTGATGTGTAACAAAGTGATTAGAAAGAGAATGACCAGTAAATTTATTAGTAATATTGCAAAGATGTTCAGCAATTCGTACCCGCATTGGACGAATAGTTCTTCCAATGTATAGTTTACCACATGGACAGATTACCCCATAAATAACCCCTTTTGTATTGCAATCAATAAAATCAATTATATTGTTCTCAATACCTTTATTAATAATCATTTTTTTGTTTTTTAGTGTTTAATTTTTTACATGGTCCACATTTCTTACATGGGAAAAAACCACTAAGAAAGACTCGTTCACCATTAATTTTTCTATTTGAAACTCTTGGGATTGAAGGTGCTATCAAATTCCCAAGATTATTTGCCTTCCGAAAAACAAATCTAGGATACGTGGGCAGTAATTCCCCAATAATTTTGTCATTTTGTAAGATATTCCAATGTCTACTAACAATATTCCTAATGATCCTGACATTGGAATTATATTGTAAAATAATCGGAATTTCATTCTTGACAAAAAAATCAGTAGGAATACGTTCTTTTATAGGGTCCAGTAGTTGGTCTCTTGGTATTTTTCTAACCATTTCTGTAGTTTTTTCCAATGTTTTTACATCATATCCCTTATATTTAAACTTAATGTTCATGGACTCTGCTTCTTTTTCAAAATCCTGTTGTTTAGAGCAATTTCTATGCGCTCTAATGAGCTGACTCTTAGGGACATTTAGAAGCCATTTCGGGAGGTGACAGCTATCTAGAGAAATAAAATTTTTTGAATCCGTGGGTTTGTGATATACTTGAGTCTGAATGGTATTCTCCTCAATAAAAATCCTCAAATCTAAAAAATTTAGCTCTTTGTGACTAATATTTGCAGTGAAGTTTAAAAAATAACAATTTTTATTTAGATCACTTAAAAATTCATTTAATAAAACATCACCCCCTGACCAAATGAAAAAAATGTCGTCGATAAAGCGACGCCATAGTACCAAATTTGGCCGTAATTCCCCATCCATATAAATGGTCTCAAGTTCCCATTTTCCCACATAGAGGTTGGCATAGCTCGGGGCAAATCTTGTGCCCATAGCTGTGCCCCATTTCTGGGAGTAGTAGTTCACCCCAAATTTAAAATAATTGTGCGTTAGAATGAATTCAATACAATCCAGAATAAATTCTCTCTGTTCCTTAGGTATCGCACTATCCTTGGACAAGAAGAACTCGGCTGATTCACACCCTTTTTTATTTTGTATCACCGTGTATAATGAAGTTATATCCAGGGTCCCCATAATATAGTGGTCCTGCCATACCACATTTTTTAAAAGTTTCAAAATGTGGGTACTATCTTTTAGGTACATAGGGAGAGTAGGAATCAATTTTTGTAAATGACAATCCACATATTTCGATAAGTTGGATGTAAGACCCCCTATAGCAGATATGATAGGTCTTCCTGGTGGATTAATTGGGTTCTTATGCACCTTTGGTAGGTAATAGAAATATGGAACCCTTGGAAATGGGGTATTAATAAAATCCCTCTCCTGCTTATTTAGAAAGCCTTTTTCAAAGCCATTTCTTATAAGCTCACCCATTTCTTTAATGTAGGAATCTGAAGGATCGTTTTCCATTAATTGATATGTCCGTGTGTCCCCTAAAATCCGCAAGGCTTCATTTTGATAATCTGTCGTGTTCAAAATCACGATACCGCCCCCCTTGTCGGCAGGCCTAATAGTGATATTTTTGTTATTTTGTATTTGACTAATGGCCTTCTCTTCTTCCTTTGAGAGATTATGCTTAAATTTGTTGCACCTTTTGTCTGAAACCTTCCTAATGTCTTGTATAACATTATTCTGAAAGGCATCAAATGCCTCAGAATACTCCTGAATAGGATTAAAGTTGGATTTTTTTCTTAATCCAGTGTGTATATATACATTCGCTGTAGTTGGTTGATCTACCGAATCAGTACCGGATAATCTTTTCTTAATGTAATATTTTTTTATAGCCAATTTTCTCATAAACATTTTAATACCAACAAATGCCTGAAATTTATTAAATCCTACACTAGGAGCATATTTTAGGCCTTTATTTAATAGACAAATCTCATTGTCCCCAAGTGTATGATCGCTAAGATTAAAAATTTTTTGTTGATGAGGAGCAGGAAGGGTTATTTGCGATGATGGTGATTTATTCTTTTTTTTGGTAGATTTCCCTCCCCTACAGCCTCTTTTGCGCGTTTTTTTTGGGCCAACTGAAAAAACGGAAGATGGCTTTGCTTCGTTTTCAGCTGTGCTCTCTTAGGATCTTTAATACACGTAGCACTGTTACTATTTGTCTTTTTCATTATAGGTGGTTGATGAGTCTGCTCATGACCGGGACTTGAAGCAATCATCCCCATGTTCTCTAAAGTTGAAAACCTATTATGTGTGCTGACTGAAGGCAACGGTGTAGAGTTAGTCAAGGGGTCTTCTACATTATTCATATTTTCTATATTGGAATCCATACAATTATTGTTCTCAACAGTCGCACTATTCGTCGGTTGCTCAAAATTAGAAGTTAGATGTATAGAGAACCTGTCACTTGAAGAAAGAAAAGAGTTCTCAACCCCCTGTGTTTCATCAAGGGTTACCAATAAACTGGGGGATTTGAATGGGGGGTTATGACTGTCTTTATGCAAATTATTACCAGCAGTCAAAAAATCCCTCCCAAATTTTCTACGTTTCCTTTCTATAATTTCTTTTTCCTTGGATTTTATCCTTTTGCTAATATTGTTAGATAAGTGAATAATTTCTGGATGTAGCTCATAGGGTTTTAAATCTTCAAAAAGTTTTGAAATTTCTTGGCGGATCGTCATCAGGCCAGTTTTTCTCTTCTCTATTATGAATGACACAGTACGTTTAGAAAAATCCTCAAACATAGCATCCCACTCCAATTTAGTGTCTGGATCACCTATGTCACCTGTTAAGGGCTTATAGACCACTAAACCTTTGGGTATGCAATTAAATGATAAATAGCTCTCCAAAGTGGCTATTTCCCACAGATCCCTCATTTCTTTTATTAAATATTGTTCCAAAGATTTTAGTTTTTTAATAACCAAATTAAGATCTTCTTTTGTAGAAACAATGGGTGAACCTTGTTGTGGTAAATGAAAGAATTTTTGTATATTATAGATCCTTTCCTTCCTGTCTGACCATAAGTTAGTCATTTTTAGATCCTCAGAAGGGAGAAAAATGTTTGTAATAAGCTCTTTTATTTTTAATGGTTTTAATATTCAGACGAATAGGTGGCGTAGTCTGCTAATTTGCAGCTGCTATACCCCTACACAGCGCCATTGGTTGTCAAAAATTATTTTTTTCATTTATGATAATTTGCCACTATTTCAGCCAGGCTGCAGTGTTTTTATCTATCTATTGTATATATTTATTTGTTTTTTATAAATTTATTACAAACATTTTTCTCCCTTCTGAGGATCTAAAAATGACTAACTTATGGTCAGACAGGAAGGAAAGGATCTATAATATACAAAAATTCTTTCATTTACCACAACAAGGTTCACCCATTGTTTCTACAAAAGAAGATCTTAATTTGGTTATTAAAAAACTAAAATCTTTGGAACAATATTTAATAAAAGAAATGAGGGATCTGTGGGAAATAGCCACTTTGGAGAGCTATTTATCATTTAATTGCATACCCAAAGGTTTAGTGGTCTATAAGCCCTTAACAGGTGACATAGGTGATCCAGACACTAAATTGGAGTGGGATGCTATGTTTGAGGATTTTTCTAAACGTACTGTGTCATTCATAATAGAGAAGAGAAAAACTGGCCTGATGACGATCCGCCAAGAAATTTCAAAACTTTTTGAAGATTTAAAACCCTATGAGCTACATCCAGAAATTATTCACTTATCTAACAATATTAGCAAAAGGATAAAATCCAAGGAAAAAGAAATTATAGAAAGGAAACGTAGAAAATTTGGGAGGGATTTTTTGACTGCTGGTAATAATTTGCATAAAGACAGTCATAACCCCCCATTCAAATCCCCCAGTTTATTGGTAACCCTTGATGAAACACAGGGGGTTGAGAACTCTTTTCTTTCTTCAAGTGACAGGTTCTCTATACATCTAACTTCTAATTTTGAGCAACCGACGAATAGTGCGACT
Organism: Dendrobates tinctorius; assembly: GCF_039654945.1. Taxonomy (NCBI): domain Eukaryota; kingdom Metazoa; phylum Chordata; class Amphibia; order Anura; family Dendrobatidae; genus Dendrobates; species Dendrobates tinctorius. Next base: position 16,917,760 of record NW_027361704.1, on the reverse strand, counting down.
GTTGAGAACAATAATTGTATGGATTCCAATATAGAAAATATGAATAATGTAGAAGACCCCTTGACTAACTCTACACCGTTGCCTTCAGTCAGCACACATAATAGGTTTTCAACTTTAGAGAACATGGGGATGATTGCTTCAAGTCCCGGTCATGAGCAGACTCATCAACCACCTATAATGAAAAAGACAAATAGTAACAGTGCTACGTGTATTAAAGATCCTAAGAGAGCACAGCTGAAAACGAAGCAAAGCCATCTTCCGTTTTTTCAGTTGGCCCAAAAAAAACGCGCAAAAGAGGCTGTAGGGGCGGGAAATCTACCAAAAAAAAGAATAAATCACCATCATCGCAAATAACCCTTCCTGCTCCTCATCAACAAAAAATTTTTAATCTTAGCGATCATACACTTGGGGACAATGAGATTTGTCTATTAAATAAAGGCCTAAAATATGCTCCTAGTGTAGGATTTAATAAATTTCAGGCATTTGTTGGTATTAAAATGTTTATGAGAAAATTGGCTATAAAAAAATATTACATTAAGAAAAGATTATCCGGTACTGATTCGGTAGATCAACCAACTACAGCGAATGTATATATACCCACTGGATTAAGAAAAAAATCCAACTTTAATCCTATTCAGGAGTATTCTGAGGCATTTGATGCCTTTCAGAATAATGTTATACAAGACATTAGGAAGGTTTCAGACAAAAGGTGCAACAAATTTAAGCATAATCTCTCAAAGGAAGAAGAGAAGGCCATTAGTCAAATACAAAATAACAAAAATATCACTATTAGGCCTGCCGACAAGGGGGGCGGTATCGTGATTTTGAACACGACAGATTATCAAAATGAAGCCTTGCGGATTTTAGGGGACACACGGACATATCAATTAATGGAAAACGATCCTTCAGATTCCTACATTAAAGAAATGGGTGAGCTTATAAGAAATGGCTTTGAAAAAGGCTTTCTAAATAAGCAGGAGAGGGATTTTATTAATACCCCATTTCCAAGGGTTCCATATTTCTATTACCTACCAAAGGTGCATAAGAACCCAATTAATCCACCAGGAAGACCTATCATATCTGCTATAGGGGGTCTTACATCCAACTTATCGAAATATGTGGATTGTCATTTACAAAAATTGATTCCTACTCTCCCTATGTACCTAAAAGATAGTACCCACATTTTGAAACTTTTAAAAAATGTGGTATGGCAGGACCACTATATTATGGGGACCCTGGATATAACTTCATTATACACGGTGATACAAAATAAAAAAGGGTGTGAATCAGCCGAGTTCTTCTTGTCCAAGGATAGTGCGATACCTAAGGAACAGAGAGAATTTATTCTGGATTGTATTGAATTCATTCTAACGCACAATTATTTTAAATTTGGGGTGAACTACTACACCCAGAAATGGGGCACAGCTATGGGCACAAGATTTGCCCCGAGCTATGCCAACCTCTATGTGGGAAAATGGGAACTTGAGACCATTTATATGGATGGGGAATTACGGCCAAATTTGGTACTATGGCGTCGCTTTATCGACGACATTTTTTTCATTTGGTCAGGGGGTGATGTTTTATTAAATGAATTTTTAAGTGATCTAAATAAAAATTGTTATTTTTTAAACTTCACTGCAAATATTAGTCACAAAGAGCTAAATTTTTTAGATTTGAGGATTTTTATTGAGGAGAATACCATTCAGACTCAAGTATATCACAAACCCACGGATTCAAAAAATTTTATTTCTCTAGATAGCTGTCACCTCCCGAAATGGCTTCTAAATGTCCCTAAGAGTCAGCTCATTAGAGCGCATAGAAATTGCTCTAAACAACAGGATTTTGAAAAAGAAGCAGAGTCCATGAACATTAAGTTTAAATATAAGGGATATGATGTAAAAACATTGGAAAAAACTACAGAAATGGTTAGAAAAATACCAAGAGACCAACTACTGGACCCTATAAAAGAACGTATTCCTACTGATTTTTTTGTCAAGAATGAAATTCCGATTATTTTACAATATAATTCCAATGTCAGGATCATTAGGAATATTGTTAGTAGACATTGGAATATCTTACAAAATGACAAAATTATTGGGGAATTACTGCCCACGTATCCTAGATTTGTTTTTCGGAAGGCAAATAATCTTGGGAATTTGATAGCACCTTCAATCCCAAGAGTTTCAAATAGAAAAATTAATGGTGAACGAGTCTTTCTTAGTGGTTTTTTCCCATGTAAGAAATGTGGACCATGTAAAAAATTAAACACTAAAAAACAAAAAATGATTATTAATAAAGGTATTGAGAACAATATAATTGATTTTATTGATTGCAATACAAAAGGGGTTATTTATGGGGTAATCTGTCCATGTGGTAAACTATACATTGGAAGAACTATTCGTCCAATGCGGGTACGAATTGCTGAACATCTTCGCAATATTACTAATAAATTTACTGGTCATTCTCTTTCTAATCACTTTGTTACACATCACGGAGGTTCTATTAAGGGAATTACGGTAACCGGTATTAAAATAGTTAAGAAATGCTGGAGAAAAGGTAACTTCATTGAACAAATGTCAAAAGTAGAAAGTGAGTGGATATTTAAAATGAACACGCTCAGACCAAATGGCTTGAATAGCGAGATTGAACTTTTTGCCTTCAACAAATAGGACTAATACATCACACGGGCTGGGTATATAGGTGTCACCTCCATGACAGGAATCATCCCTGAGGAAGGAAGCAGTAAGCCTCCGAAACGCGTAGGATTGGTTGTTGATCCTGTCAGTCATTCTAAGCCAGTCACGTGACTCAACACGTGACTGTGACGTCACGCATGGTCCTGTACCTTGCCGGCATTTACCGCGTCTCCCGCTGCATGTCCCACTGATAACGGGCAGTGCAATATCGGGGGAATTGGGCGATTGCTACCGGCCGGAGCATCGCCCGCGATTATAGCAGAGGTGACCCCCCTTTTTTGGAGTCTACCCACTACTAGCCTGCAATTTTTTTTTTTTTTTTTGGACTGAGTATTACACCACTACTGGAATTCATCAAAGTCCATCAGGAGAGGAGTTGCTATGTTCTGAATTCAAGACTGTTACCATTGCCCATGACATGAACAGTAATCTGGACGGTCAGTATGATTTTTTCTTCCTAGTGACAGACTCATTCATGTTTATTGGGCAGTGAGACTGGTTGTATTTTATAAACTGTTACTCACTTTTTACAGTGAGACACATATTTATAGCACACCCCCCCACAGGAGTAAGGGGGTCATTATTATCGTTTTACATAGATGCATATTTAAATTCTTTGGCATCCATCTTTGCTTTCCCTATAGAGAGTGGTTTTTATGCGGGTATTATTAGCGCAAATTCCTGTTTTATTTTTAATAGTATTGTATATCTGTCTTTCGCATTACAGTCACTTTTATACCTAGTCAGCGTGTGTGTGTGAAACTCCGTAAATACATATACGGAGATTGTTAGTTTCACAAAAATCATATACAGCTGTACACTTCTGATACAGTTCCGTATATCTGCTTGTTGGATTATGGTCCAATACATACTGTGAGAGTATCTGTGACTAACATAATATATACGTTGATTTAATTTGCTTAATACACCTTACACAGCTGGACGTTCCTCATACAGTACCATCTCTCTTCCAGTATTTTTGGTACATTTTCCCAAACATGAGGAAGTATGGAGGAAGAGGCCGCGGACATGGGCAGGGGGGCGCAGCTGGTACTGATGGTGGTGGTTCATCGGCTGGTTCTGGCAAAAGCACAATAGCAGCTAAGGCAGGAGGTGTTGATCCTGCATCATCCTCTGGTCCAAGAAGGCCTGTAAGCTTGCCTTTTCTTGGAGTAGGAAAACCGCTTTTAAAGCTGGAGCATCAGGAACAGGTTTTGGCGTACATTGCCGAAACAGCCACCAACTCTATTGCCTCCTCTTCTGAACGGTCGAAATCTGCAAGCACGGAGTCGTCAGTGCAGGGTTCTGGTCATAAAAACCCCTTTCCTTGTGTCCTTCACCCCTACCAAAAGTTAAGGATGCGGCAGCCCACACTTCAGATTACTCTATGGAGTTCTTTTCACATACCATGCCTGGGTTATCCAGTGAAATCCTGAATTCCCCAGTCCAAGGTGAATCTTACATGGAGTGCACTGATGCACAGCCACTGCTTGATGATTCTGCTGGTACATTGACCCACAGCACTACATTGCCCTCGCAGTCTACTGAGCCAGAATCTGACCCTGATGAAACCTAGGTGCCCCTTCCCGCATACTATACCACCTTACATGGTGACACAGAGGAAGGTAAAGAGGAAGGTGCAGATGACTTTGAAGAGGAGGTGATGGATGACCCAGTTCTGGACCCGGATTGGCATCCATTGGGAGAGGAGGGTGGCGCTGGCAGTAGTTCACATAAGGAGAAGGATCCGCAGCAGGCATTGACATCGCAGCAGCGGTTATCTACCAGGCCCGTAGCTGTCCTAAAACGTGGAGCAAAAACTAAAAGAGATGCAGGACAGCTTGACCAGACGGTCAACTTAGCACAGCGTGCGAGGCCAGAAAATGTTTACCACAGTAGGAAGAGTGCAGTGAGGCACTTCTTTGTCCAAAATCCTACTGATGAGGCAAAGATTACCTGTAAGAAGTGCGGAAGGACCTTTAGCAGAGGTAAGCAACTCATCGCTACCCCCACTGTAAGACCACCGCCACTATTAAGCACACCACCAGCACTAAAAGTGGAGGTGTCATCGCAAGGCAAAAGCACTCAGGGAATCACAATGGTTTTGCAACACAACACTGAATCTAGCCCATCACCACCAATACCATCACCAACCCCCTCTCACTCCATCCGGTCCACCGCTACTTCCCCCATATGCAGCTCTCCAGTCCAGCTCACCCTACCAGACACTCTGAGTAGGACAAGAAAGTACTCATCCTCTCATCCGCGTACACTGTGTTTGAACGCCTACATTGCCAAACTAAGCTCATTAGAGATGATGCCCTACCGTTTGTTTGAAAGTGAAGCTTTCCGCGACCTCATGGCCTACGCTGTCCCATGCTATGACCTACCCAGTTGGCACTTCTTTTTTCGAAAAGCCATCCCTGCCTTCCACCGGCACGTGAAAGACCGCATTGTCCATGCACTAAAACTGTCAGTGAGTGGAAAGGTGCACCTCACAACGGATGCATGGACCAGTAGGCATGGCCAGGGCCGTTACGTGTCCATCACTGCGCACTGGGTTAATGTGGTGGATGCAGGCTCCCCTGGGGACAGCGGCAGTGGAACAGTGCTGCCTAGCCCACGGTATAGGAAACAGTTGGCTGTAGGCTTTTGCTCCTCATCCTCCTCGTCTATCAGCGAAAGCTCATCCACAGAGTGTAGTCGCACGAGCACTACATCCGCAGCTGGCAGTGTTGCACACGAGGTGTCCCACTATCGAACAGCTAGTGGTAAGCATCAGCAGGCTGTGTTAAACATGATGTCTTTGGGCGACAACAGACACACCGCGGAGGTACTGGCCGACTACTTGCAGTGACTAACAGAGTCATGGCTGGGCAGTCTACATCTTAAGGCAGGCAAGGTAGTCAGTGATAACGGCCGTAATTTTGTGGCAGCCATAGCCCGTGCAAAACTCACACACATACCTTGCCTGGCTCACACTTTGAACCTGGTGGTGCAGAGCTTCCTTAATAATTATCCGTAGTTAACATCCCTGCTCCATAAGGTGCGAAGACTGTGCTCGCACATCCGTTGCTCGGCCGTACACTCCAGTCATATGCAGAAGCTGCAGCGATTGCTCCACCTCCCCAAGCACCGCCTAATCATAGATGTTGCAACAAAGTGGAACTCCACCCTGCACAAGGTTGAGAGGCTGTGCGAACAGAGGCAGGCTGTAATGCATTTGTGGGAGGATACACTGGCAGGCAGTTGAGGGAAGACATGGAATTGTCGGGTGTTCAGTGGTCAAAGCTGAAAGACCTCTGTAAAGTCCTTCAGTGTTTTGAGGAATGCACACGGCTGATAAGCGCAGACGGCGCCATCATAAGCATGAGCATCCCACTTATGCGTCTGCTCATGCGAAGTTTGATGCACATTAAGGATCAGGCGTCTGCAGCGCAGGAGGAGGAGGGAAGCCTTGATGACAGTCAGCCATTGTCTGGTCAAGGAACTGTCCTGGATGAGGTGGAGGAAGAGGAGGAGGATGAGGGGGATGATTATTTTGGGCAGGAGGATGTTTCTCAGGGGGCAAGAGAAAATATTGGCGTTCCAAGGTCAGGGACAGTGTTTGTGCGTGACTGTAGGGATGTGGATTCACCAAAAACAGCTCCTCCACCCACCACGGGCAGTGCATCATTGACACCTGGAACATTGGCCCACATGTGCGATTATGCCTGCCGGATCCTAAAAAAGGACCCCCGCATTGCCAAAATGATGAGGGATGACGACTACTGGCTGGCCAGCATCCTCGATCCATGCTACAAAGGCAAATTACACTACATCATGCCACTGGAGAACCTAGAGATAATATTGGCAAACAAGCAAGCAACTCTGGTAAACCGTTTGTTTGAGGCTTTCGCGGCACACAGCAGCTGGTTCTCCCACGAGCCGTAATGGGCACAATGGAAGAGGTGTTCGTGGTGCACACAGCAGAAGTGGCGTTGGAGACAGGGGTTTAATGACCATGTTGTGGAATGATTTCTCAAATACCGCTCACACAACTGCTAATACTGCATCGATTAAAAATGACAGGAGGCAGCAGTTGTCAACTATGGTTACAAACTACTTTTCCTCCCATATCGATGTTCTCCCTCACAGGTCATTCCCCTTTGACTATTGGGCATCTAAACTGGCCTGAATTGGCACAATATGCCTTACAGGAGCTCGCTTGCCTTGCTGCTAGTGTGCTATCTGAAAGAGTCTTCAGTGCAGCTGGATCAATCCTGACAGAAAAAAGGACCCGTCTGTCGACCCAAAATGTTGATGATCCAACCTTCATTAAAATGAACCATGCATGGGTTTCAAAGCATTTTGTCCCACCTTCCCCTGATGACACATAGGTTACCAGAAAAGTGCCTCGGTTTTTTCCTCCTCTTCTTCGGACTTGCCCAATTATGCCCTTTGCAGCAGCTGAATGTCCAGCCAACACATCTACATATGCCAATTTTTAAACCTCCCTAACTGGGCTGCCCACCCCTCCCCCAACGGCTGGGGTCAAGACCTGGCGCACCCGGGCAAGTGCCGTTGCTCTGAACAGGTGGATGGGCCCACTGATGGCCGACGGCAATGGCACAGGGCCCCTCATAGTACAATAAGGTGTCTCAGACGGTGGGAGGGCCCACTCGCCGTCAGACACACCAGCGTACTATGAGGGGCCCTGTGCCAGTACCGTCAACCATGGTTGTGCACCGCCCGCTTCATCATGGCCACAGCACTTGCAAGTTGCAATACTTACCTCTCCCTGCTCCACCACTGTGTAGTCTGGGCAGTTAAATCCTTCACAGGGACGGCCACTAGAAATTTGGTGTATTGATCAATGATGGTTAAGATGTAGCTATGGCCTGTTCTGCTGGCCTCTACCTTCAAATGATCAATGGCTACCATTTGAAATGGACGTCAACTTACAAGCGGATGCAGTGGTGGTTTATGATCACCTTTCACAGTTGTGATAGTCACAGAAGTGTGACATTCCTGCCACCATTTTTCAATGTCTCCTCTCATGCCAATCCAATAGAATCGCCTATGGCCTGTGGCTTCTGTCTTTTGCACTCCAAAATGACCAGACACATCATGATAGGCAGTGAGGACCATGGGTACATCTCTCCCTGTGATCACAATTTGATGGAGACGAGTAACGGTGATGTGATCCACGCTACTGCGATAAAGCAATCCTTTCTTCACAAAGAACCTTTTTCGCTTTCTCCACAGGCACAGTAATTGAGGGTCTGCATCGCCTCTCCAACATCTACCGGGAGGTTTTCCCACGATGAGTAATTCCAAAATTTCTGCTAACACTCGACTTTGCATCTATACTTGTATCCATGTAGTTTCCAGTAGCGGAGATTCTTGACTGGCTTACTGATATTGAAATATATACCAAGATTTAAAAAAAAACATACACTGTATACTGGTGTACGCTATGAATACCTTTCCCTTTTTCAACTTTTTTTAATTATGGTGTAATACATAGTGAGCCTGTGAGTGTCTGTGTCTGACTCCGGAAGTATAGACGGAAATTTAACCCTAGACTGGACACACCTGGTATGTGCTGATACAGTACCTTGTTTCAAAAATTTGTACTAAGGTATCATCTGTAGGATATCCAACTGTTGGGGGGGACCCTCTTCTTGCCGCAGACAAACACGAGACTGAGACAGAGTTTGTATTGAACAGGTCCGTTTTTAGTGCCCATCCTTCTGTCGACAACAGCAATTCACCACAGCCGTTTCACATTTCTCTGTACACAGGCCCCAGTACCTTCACTTCCTTTGTAACTATAATCGTGGCATCCTCTGTGGCTCTTCCACTGTGGCTGGCCTAGGCCAAACCAAAACAGTGCTGCACTAGTCTGAGCACACCGTCCGTATGATAGCCCCAGGCCTTCTTCGTCTGCGGCTACCGTCCTCTGGGCCACCCCCCCTGTGACCGCCTCAACTGTCAGTCCTCTCTGGAGCCTTTCCACTGTCTCTATTTCCTCAACAGAACTTCCTCTTTACTGTGTTCCCGTCGTGACTGACTCTTCCAGAACCTTCCCTCAGCCTTTTATACTTCCAGTTCTGGTAACTCCGCCCACCATCACCTAACAGTTTCTCTGACCAATGGCAGTTATTCAGTCCCACTCCTACATTCTCCACTGCCCTCCAATGGGCAAGCTAAAACACTGCACCCTTTCTCTTTATCTTAGCGGTTTCACACCTACATTGCACTACACCTCTGCTTCTCACTACAGGCTGGTTTGTCTGTCAGTCAACCTTCTCTACATCATCCATACACTGGAGCAATACAAATGGGGCCCATTATATATGGAGCATTATTGGAGCCCATCATACACTGGAGCATCATCCATGAGGCCCATCATGTACTGGAGCAATGTAAATGGGGCAGATCAAACACTGGAGCAGCATCTAAGGGGCCCATTATACACTGGAGCATTACAAATGGGGCCCATTATATATGGAGCATTATGTGGAGCTCATCAGATACTGTATGGATCATTATATGTGACTAACTATTTGGTATGGAGAAATATATGGGGCTCATTATTCTGTATGGCGCACAATGTGGTGGCCATAACACTGTATGGAGTAATATACTGTCCTGTTTTTGAGCTATTGTACAATTTAAAATAGATCAGTCATGTCATGTAAGCAGTGAAGTATGTGTCATTGTACTATACCTATATTTCTGTGCTGTATCAGAGCATCATAAGTTGTGATATGTGTAAAAGGGGCACACTGACACTCTTTGGCCCAGGGCACACGAAAACCTGGAGCCAGCCCTACCCCCCCCCCACAACTTTCGCCAAATAACCCCCAGTTTTCAATGTGTAACTATTATTAGGAAGTAAATTAAGGTTGACAAGCTTCAGTTATAAGAATTGATGTTTTTGGCATTAAAATGGGCACTGTAGGTGTGTTGTTTACTGTCTTCCACTCACTGCCGACTTTGCTTCCCCAATGACTTTCATTGGGTTTCGTGTTTCAGTCGGTCTCCGACTTTTCCCTATAGTCGGCTGATTTTGTTCGACCCAACTTTTGCGAAAGTCGGGTTTCATGAAACCTGACTAGACCCGAAAAAAGGCAAAGTCGCTCATCTCTAGTAGGGAGCCACATAGGATTATAAATCTTCCCTCCTTATCAGACACCCCGTCCACAACCTGGAAGGGAAAAGTGTTCTTAATAAAGACAGCCACCCCTCTTTTTTTGTGTGTTCATGATGAAATGAAAAATCGTGAATACGCAGAGTCAAAATATTTTGGGTAGGAGGAACTGGAGAAATGAGTTTCTTGGAGACAAATGATATCAGGATTTTGCTTCTTATAATCTAAGAAGGCTTTTTTACGCTTTAGAGGATAATTAAATCCTCAAACGTTAAGAGATAGTACCTTACACATATTCAAGATAACCTGATCTGCGGAGGTCGAACTCGTCTCCAGGTCCTCCTGCATTATTGGGATTCCACGGAGGAAGACCAAACCGGGCCCCAGACACCCCACACAGGAATTTGGTGCAGGCAAAAACATTTCTGTGGAAAAACATTAAAGGGGGAAAAGAGGGAAAGGGAGGGGGAGACAGATAACAAATAACAATTAACAACAATCAAGTGGGTAACCTGCCCACATAACACAGTGTACTGGAGATCCATATTACAAAAGAAATCCAGGGATCACTGTAGGTAGGCAACATGGAAACACTCCTATGAGTCAAGCCCCGGCTTATACTGCCTGGCCATGATGCTCAATATAATATATGTGAAACGTGTAATTAAACGACATCGAGCATCTTGGACGCAAAGGCACGGATCACAATGGCAGGGCCATAACTGTTGTGAGTTCATTTTCCCCTTCACCATTGAGGTCTGATGAACTCCCTCTTCTGGTGAAGGAAGGTAGTGAGGCTGATTACAAAGCACCTGAGCAGAATGATGATGACTGGGTGACTGGAATTGCTGACTGGATATAAGGCTGCCGACGCCCTTCTGCCTTGCGGGTGATTTCTCTGAGGGATTCTTGGAGACCAGTCTGATTCCTGCTCCTCAAAAGCTAAGTTTCTTCTGGCAATTACTCTGATCTGCTCCCTGTCCACATTTTCCACCAAGGCTTTTGTGGATTCGGGAGCAGCCCTGAACCTAATGGACTTGGATTTTGCTAAACGTTGTGGATTTCCGATGACACCTCTGCGGACGCCTATCCCTTTGAGGGGGATTGATGCTACTCCTTTGGCGAAAAATAAACCTCAGTTTTGGACCCAGGTGGTAATGCGGCTCGCCCCAGACCATCAAGAAAATTGCAGATTTTTGGTGTTGCATAATTTGCATGATACCATTGTTCTGCGGTTTCCCTGGTTGCAAATTCATAATCCAGTTTTGGATTGGAAATCTGTGTCTGTGGTGAGTTGGGGTTGTCGGTGTGCCCTCAGTGAGGATTTCTACCTTTCCCTGCTGGGTGAGCTGAATTCCTTTTTGCTCTGTCTTCAGAAAATACCTGAGTACTGATATAGTCTTTTTGAAGCCTAGCGTCTTCAGGGCTTTTTTCCCGATCAGTGTGTTGGCTCTTGTTTTGAGAGGATTTTGGCGGATTGCAGACAGCAGCTTTTCTATCCTGTCCTATTTAGTTAGCTTGGGCCCCATCATTTGCTCAGCCTATCTTTCTATCTGTGTGAGTGTTTTTTCATCTTGCTTCACCGTCATTATATGTTGGGGGCTGCCTATTCCTTTGGGGTCTGCTCTGGGGCAGTTTAGATTTCCCTTTCTGTCTTTAGGCTATGTAGTTCTCCGGCTGTGATCGAGGGGTCTAGGGCACCGTAGGAACCCCCCCACGGCTACTGCTAGTTGTTTTGTTAGGTTCAGGGGTCTGCAATCCGATAGCTGCCAACTTCTCTGGTTTTCTGGACTTAGCTAGTATTTCTGTTTTTGCCTCCTATGGTGACTCATTCATAACACATAACTATATAGAAAGAGACCCCTCAAACCCCAACCCCCTTAAATCCAGGTAGTAAAGAAAATGTCACTAGGAAAGGCACCTTATGAGGACACATATTGAGGGCAACATGCCCACAATGTAAATGAAGACAAAAAGCTGCGAGTCCCTGAAGGAGCATCCAAGATGACTTCCAGCGGGTCAGAGATAGTTCAGGTGTTGTTCAGACATTGGCTCCTGGTTCTGGGAGCGTCACTCCACTCCCTGGTTGGTCTTGACTTACAATGTGGCAAAGGATGTGTGACGTCCTGTATCGTGATGCCCGCTTGCTCGAGAATATTTCTGCCTTCATCCAAATGAAAATTTTATTATTATGCGAGAAGGATAAGGTGAACGGGAAACCCCACTGGTATTTTATTTGTGCAGCCTGAAGAGCCATAGTGACAGGCAGCAATGCCTTTCTTCTGAAGAGGGTGGCAGGCAGACGGGCCCCGGCCTTGCGCTGAGAACCTATAGGCAGGGTTCCTCTTCCAACCCACAACTCCTCTCTGTTCTCCTACTCCTTCATTCCGCGCTGTTCCTTCTCTCTCTTATGGAAGCTTAGGTTGCAGTTCTACATCTTTCTCCTTCTGTTCCTTTCTCGTGCCAGCTGGCTCAGGTCACTGAGGCAGCTGCAGCACTCCTTCCTCCATTCCTCTTCCAGGGATCCTCACTCCTATCTGAGTGACTTCCTTCCTCTCTGACCCTCTGTCAGACTGAACTTCCAGACTGATCTGTAATCCCATACTTTCCCAACCTTTTATATGACTCAACACCACCCACCTCCCTGCACATCTCGTGTTACGAAGCAAGGACCCACGAAAGGTGCTCTGCTACCCTCTAAGCATGGAGCCGCAATGTGGTCAGTGCTGAACTATCCTGTGTGTGGGGTGCAGGTGTTGGAGCGTGGAAAGGAGTTCCCAACTTACCTAGTTGGTGAGGCACTACACCTTATGAGAAGGTGCAGTACCTCTGTGGCGACTGAGCCTCAGGGGCGCCACATAGGCGAACGGAATCTGGTAACCCGGGAAGAACTGGGGAGTCTCTGGCGGCAGACAGAATTAGATCTCTAATTTCTTCATAGTATAATTTGAGCACTTCATCTCTAGGGATATCGCCTGATCGTGGTTTACCCAAGGCTCTGTGTATTCTTGTTATATGTAGCAGAGTCGGGTCAGTTTGTGGAAGTAGTGCTATGAAGAGAGCGGTTGCCATATATTTAAAAGCTAGGACACTTTCAGGGAGGCCACGAATACGCAGATTGCCTCTGCGTGACCTATTCTCATAATCCTCGCATTTCAGCTCAAGGTCATATATACGGTCCATATGCTGCTTAATAGCCTCCTTGTCTTTTCCTAGTGCATCTGCCACCGAATCCATTTTTTCTTCTAAAGTGGATGTGCACTGGATAATGTCCTGTATTTGAGAAGTGACATTTTGCATAGCTGCTGCCAGTTGAGACTTAAATGTCTCCTGCAATGTTTTTATTAGTGCAGCTGTGGGGACGATTACGTTTTCTTAGTGAGGGAGATTCTCTCCTCCTGTGGCAGTGCATACCTGTAACGCTGGAGAGGGAGAAGCTATGGAGGCGGCGGCCATCTTGTTGTTGTTTCCCTCTGAAAGGATCTCTGCAATGGAGCGCTTTGTCCGCTGAGCTGCACCTCATTTCCCGGTCATTCTGGATCGCGGGGGTCTCAGGGTGCACGAGGAATCATCCAGTAGCTGTTCCGATGTGATCCACACGGAGAGTGGGGCTATTTGTAGCTCGTAGGGAGCGGAGCTCAGGGCCGCACGTCCTCCATCCTCAAGCTCCGCGCATGCGCCCCTAAAATCCCCAAATTTTGATCACACGGATGTATGAGGAATGTCACAGATATGCCCCATTGTAAAATATGTTGGGTTTTTTTGGATGCAAAAGAGTGCTGGATATAATGAGAGTGACAGACTGCCAAAACAAGGGAATTTAGGCCTAAAATTCCTCAATTTTTGGCAAACGGATGTATGAGGTGTGTTACAGATATACCACACTGTAAAATATGGCCTGTTTTTTAACCCCTTTCTGCCATCTGACGTACTATCCCGTCCATGTGACCTGGGACTTAATTCCCTTGGACGGGATAGTACGTCATAACGGGTGAGCGCCGCTGATTGTGGCCGGGTGTCAGCTGATTATCACAGCTGACACCCGGCACCATGTGCCAGGGGCGGTCACGGACCGGCCCTGGCACATTAACCCCTGGCACACTGCGATCAAACATGATCACAGTGTGCTGGGGGCATAGGGAAGAATCACGCAGGGAGGGGGCTCCCTGCATGCTTCCCTGGACCCTCGGAACAGCGTGATGTGATCGTGCTGTTCCGAGGGCCTCCTTCCCTACAGGCCCCCGGATCCAAGATGGCCACAGGGGCTCTCCAAAGACAACATGACACCCGCAGATCATTCCATCAAAGTCTGAATTCCAAAACGTCACTACTTCCATTCCGAGCCCCGACATGTGTGCATACAGTAGTTTTCTCCCACATATGGGGTATCAGCATACTCAGGACAAATTGGACAACAACTTTTGGGGTCCAATTTCTCCTGTTACCCTTGGGAAAATAAAAAATTGGGAACTAAAAGATCATGTTTGTGGAAAAAATGATTTTTTTGTTTTCACGCCCGGGTGTTATAAACTTCGGTGAAGCACTTGGGGGTTCAAAGTGCTCACCACACATCTAGATAAGTTCCTTGGGGAGGTCTAGCTTCCAAAATGGGGTCATTTGTGGGGGTTTCCACAGATTAGGCACATCAGGGGCTCTCTCATTCCATCAAAGTCTGCATTCCAAAACGTCACTACTTCCCTTCCAAGCTCTGACGTGTGCCCATACAGTAGTTTTCTCCCAGCATACTCAGGACAAATTGGACAACAACATTTGGGGTCCAATTTCTCATGTTACCCTTGGGAAAATAAAAAAAATTGGGGACTAAAAGATCATGTATGTGAAAAAAATATGATTTTTTATTTTGGGATTCAAAGTTCTCACCACACATCTAGATAAGTTCCTTAGAGGGGCTAGTTTCCAAAATGGGGTCACTTGGGGGTTTCCACTGTTCAGGCACATCAGGGGCTCTCCAAATGCGACATGGCGCCTAATCTCAATTCCAGCCAATTTTGTATCAAACGGCACTCCTTCTCTTCTGAGCTCTGCCATGCGCCCAAACAGTGTTTTACCCTCACATATGGGGTATGAACGTACTCAGGACAAATTGGACAATAACTTTTGGGGTCCTGTTTTCCTTGGGAAAATAAAAATTGGGGATGAAAAGAGCATTTTTATGGAAAAAAATATCATTTTTTAATTGTACGGCTGTACGTTATAAACTTCTGTGAAGCTCTTGAGGGTTCAAAGTTCTCACCACATATCTAGTTAAGTTCCTTGGGGGTCTAGTTTCCAAAATGGGGTCACTTGTGGGAGGCTTCCACTGTTTAGGCACATCAGGGACTCTCCAAACGTGACATGGTGTCCGATCTCAATTCCAGCCAATTTTGTGTCAAACGGCGCTCCTTCCCTTCTGAGCTCTGCCATGCGCCCAAACAGTATTTTACCCCCACATATGGGGTATCAGCATACTCAGGACAAATTGCACAATAACTTTTGGGGTCCTGGTTTCCTTGGAAAAATAAAAATTGGAGGTAAAAAGATCATTTTTTGGAAAAAATATGATTTTTTAATTTTACGGCTGTACGTTATAAAATTCTGTTCTCACCACATATCTACGTAAATAAGTTCCTGGGGGCGTCTAGTTTCCAAAATGGGGTCACTTGTGGGGAGTTTTCACTGTTTATGCACATCAGGGGCTCTCCAAATGTGACATGGCGTCCGATCTCAATTCCAGCCAATTTTGCATTGAAAAAGTCAAACGGTGCTCTTTCCCTTCTGAGCTCTGCCATGTGCAGTGGTTCCCCTCCACATATCAGGTATCAGTGTACTCAGGACAAATTGCACAATAACTTTTATGGTCCAATTTCACCTGTTACCCTTGGTAAAATGAAGAAAAATTTAACCTGAAGTAATTTTTTTTGAAAAAAAGTTAAATGTTCATTTTTTTTTAAACATTCAAAAAATTCCTGTGAAGCACCTGAAGGGTTAATAAATTTCTTGAATGTGGTTTTGAGTACTGTCAGGGGTGCAGCAAAATAGTGTCAATAAATTGTGTAAGAAACTCAAAGAAAAAATCTAAAAAATCTACCCCCGGAAGAAGCTAATGCGAAATGTGCGTTGGGATGGAGGAGGCCGCGCCATTCATTGCCAGCACAGTCTTCATTGTTTTTTTCTCACAGGTATAGTCCATCCTGAATTTCTTTAGGCTTGCTGATTTCAGAATTAATAGGATAAGCTTCTAGGCTCTGACAAACACAATTATTTGAGACACCAGACTTTTTATTAGGGTGTGTATATTTGTTTAACTGCCTTATCTTTCATATCCAGTTTTAGATATTTTGTATATTTATGGAGATGATACACTCCTTTTATTATAACTAATATATATCTAAATGTTACATCCAGAATTTATGTTTAGATGGACTTTTGCACTGTTTATGTGACTACATTATTTACCTATTGGTGTTTGAGCGCCTCCTGCTGGGCATTTTGTTATTTTAAGTTTCTTTTAATAATATTCAATAAAATATGATATTTTATTCTAGTGCTGGATATCCTCATGTTTATCTGGATTTGAGTAGTTTACGATGGTAGAACCCACACTGACTAATAAATCCCCAATTTTGACCCAATCTCGGCAGCAGCTCTCCCTACACTATCTAAATCCAGAACTGTCTCTTATACCCCTGATGATGCTGTAGGGCCAGCCAATCACTGCACTACCACAACACACATGGCTGCGGTGTTCATTGTCTGGCAGACAATCCCTGCATTGTGATTGGGTCTCTAAAATCTGCTAAAAAAGCTGGGTGGAGACCCAAGTTCCCGCCGAGTAATCCCGGAAATGCTTGGTGCTCGCCGAGTACACAGAATACAGTGATACTAGGGCGAGTAACGAGTAGTGGTGAGCACGTTCGCTCATCACTACTGTTCATTTATTTTCCCCCTCCTCCCAGTTATTTGCGCACATTGGCGCATCCCTGGCTGGATCAAGGCTCGACAACCCTATGAGGGTTAAATGACTGTGTGTGCCTGTGGCAAAGATTCTCTGCTCCCAGGAACTTTGTCCCCTGTTGTTACCTTGGACTAGCCCTTGTTGAGCCCAGCACACTCCTTTACTGCTAGCCTGTGGTCTGGTCAAAGGAAGGAGGGAGAGAGTGCCATCAGGAGAACCCAAGGGCTGAGCCGGGTTAGAAACTATGTGATGAGTTGAGTTCTCTCCTATGTGGTGGTCCCGTGCACTTGGTGCAGTACCTGGATGCTCTATCCGTTTAGTAGCAATGTCTGTATTTTTATTGCCTTGTGTATCTGTGTTAACTTGTAATATTCCTGTATTACCCCACTGAATGTGCTGTGTTTGCTATGCCCTAGTGTTGGGGCTTTATAATGTTCCTATATGTGTTAGAGTTAGGGATATTAAAGAGTAAACTTTGTGGGCTGGGTTAGCAGCAACAAGAGAGAAGGAGGCTCCTGCTTCCTGTCAGTAGTAGTGATGGGCTCTTTTTTGTGATCCGACTCTCATGGCTCCACTCATGTATCCCTATTAAATATGTGTTCACAATATGTAGTAGTGATGGGCTCTTTTTGGTGATTCAGCTCTCATGACTCCACTCATGTATCCCTATAAAATATGTGTTCACAATATGTGAACACATATTTATGCTGATGTAATGCAGCCAAAAGCCCGCCCACCTATGGCAAAAACTCCACCCACTTGCTAGTAACCAATTAAATTGTTGAGTGGGTGGGGCATTTGGACGGTTACAGCGAGTGATCCACTAGCTAGAAGACTATATCTACACCAGCAAGCTAGAAAAATACTTGAAATAAAACTAATCTACTTTATTCAAAATTAGATTTAAAAAGGACTTAGTCCATTCATAAAATATGCACATGTACAAAAAGACAAACACTTACAAGAAAAAACTGCTCAGTCAGATGCGGTAAGACCAAACTTTCAAACACCTTTCCGGCATACCCTTAGTGTCGTTACCCAACTATACATAGACACCCCCTCAGAGTATCCGCTTAGTGTAAATTTCTTTTGAAAAAGCACACTCTCATGGTGCTAAATAATGTCTTTTACAGATCCATTGTTCTAAATGTATGTGCCACTACTGTGTAACATACATCATCATCACTAACAATGATCCTAGACAAATTTCATAGTAACAGCCCTGTTTCAATAATCACCTAAAAATAAAGAATGGAATAGTATACAGTCTGTAATTATGAAACCAGGGTGTGAACCTAAACATTCCTCTTTAGATCAAGCAGTTCACCACCTTTACAGATTTTTTATGTCATCTTGTATATCATGGAAAGATCTCACCCAAATCTTTATATTCATGGGTTCCTCCATGTGACGCTCCCTTCTCCCTACGCGTTTCACCAACCAGATCATCAGGGGAGTACTGAGTACAGCGTTATGCCTACATGAGAAAAATGCCATCACTGGGCTGTTCATTTACCCGCTTTTTATAACATGCACTCTTTAGTGTGTTCTCGCCTCATAAAGATGGGCGGGTGTATGCCCGTGACCACTTCCTGTTTCTATGTTACTATAGTGACAAGCCCGTTACTCATATATTCCTTCACATCACTTACTAACTTACTCACATCGCATATTAATAGTATGCGATTACATCGACCTCCATATAAAATACATGATCGTGCGCGCTCTTTTCTCCTTCATTCAATTTATCGGGTTGCATAGTAACGCACTGACGTCACCTTTCTTTAGCGCATGCGCATTCTTCTATGTCATGTCCAACCCTCTTTCTTACGTCAAGGCGCCTATTCCCTTCCATCATTATATCAGCATCAGGGGAATTACCGCGCCTGCGCACTCCAAACCATAGCCGCTTCTTTGCAGGCTTTAACTTCTAAATGCACGCAGTCCCATACCGCGCCTGCGCACTCCTCAAACAGCCGCTTCTTTGCAAGCTATAATTTCTAAATGCACAGAAGACCCTCCTATCACAGGATTATCTTATGGGAGCACTTATAAATTTATATCCCCTCAACATGCACATCTTTTAACAGTTCTTTCTCATCTGTCAAATGAATGGGATTAGTATTATTTTACAGGACGATGATGCAAAGGGGCTTTAGTGTTTTATTAAAATTTTTTAGCCGATCAATATCAATCTATACACACATATAGTTATGATTAATATCTACCGCCATCAGATGATAAATGGCATATAAATACTTCACATTGTAGTCACTAGTTGTAACTGAAATGTTCACTATCCTCAAGTATACATGTGGGCATAAATCTTACCCTTGTACAAGAATAGGTTTCACAGTCATTTTGGGCATATTTCAATATTTACTATCCAGTTTTGGGACTTTTAGGATACTAAAAATATTCAACTCCATTAAGTATTCCTTAAAAAAATCCTCTCAATTATCCCGAGCGATCACTTAAGACAATGTACAGTACTTGACTCAGACTCGATACATCTACCTTCCGGAAGAGACTTTCTATCTTCTCTTTATCTTCTTCTATTTTATTCTAAGGTTTTAACTCCGCATTTAGACAAACAAAAAAAGAGGGAATAACCCATTAAAGAAGTATAACTCCTTTGGATTCCCTCCTGAGTAACCACACTACCCTGCTTTGAGCAGGGGGTTGGACCAGATGGCCCAGGAGGTCCCTTCCAACTCTACGATTCTATGATTCTATGATTCTATGATTCTACCCTTTAACCCCTATACAGGGATCTGGTTTTACGTGGGGCACAATGGAGCTTGTCCTCCGGGGCTCACATCTCATTGCATATGGGTTAGTAAATTACAAAAAAGCCGTAAAAGATAGTTGGTCGTTCAGGCCTGTTGGTTGGAGTGTTCTCAGCCAGAAAATCCATCTACATTCCCTTTGGAGGATCGCTTTGTCCCAATCTCCCCCTCTATGGGGGTAAGGAACTTTCTCGATCCCAACAAATTGAATTTTGCTATGATCACCCTGATGTATCCTATTAATGTGGTTCGCTATAGCTGTGTCTCTTCGGTTCACCACATCACCAACATGTTCGCGTATTCTCTTCCTGAATTCCCTTCTTGTTTTCCCTATGTATTCAATCCCACATATGCACGTTGCCTTATAAATCACTCCAGTAGTACGACAATTTATAAACTGTCTGATAGTGTAAACTTTCTTGTTGTTCGTACTCCTAAAGGTTTTCCCTTGTGTTACTGACTGACATGCTATACAGTTACCGCACCTTTAGCAGCCTTTTACCTCTCCTTCTAGCCAGGTACGTGCTTGAGTCTCTCTAAAGTGACTGTGCATAAGTCTATCTTTTAGAGATTTGTTCTTTTTGTATGTAACTTGTGGTTTAGAACCTAAAATTTTCTCTATGTCCATATCCATTTTGAGAATTGGCCAATGTCTTTCTAAAATTTCTTTAAATTTTACTGATCCATTCGAAAACCTAGTAATGAAACGTGTGACCTCTTTATCTTCTTTTCTTTCTACTTTCCTTAATAGTTCTTTTCGATCTCTTTTAATAGATTCCTCATAGGCGGCCCTTAAAACATGATCTGGATATCCTCTCTCCTGAAACCTTTCCCTCATATCATCAGCTTGTTCTTTGAATTTCTGAGGGTTCAAGCAATTACGGCGTAACCTCAAATATTGTCCTTTGGGTATCCCTCTTTTTTGTGGAAGGGGATGACTACTCTCCCATCTTAAAAGTGAGTTAGTAGCTGTCGGTTTCCTATAATTGCTCGTTTCTAAGGTTCCATCAATTCCCTTTTTGACAAGCACATCTAAAAATCTCATTTCTGATGCATGTACCTCATACGTAAATCTCAGGCCTAGATCATTGCAATTGAGGTCATTTACAAAGGAAATAAACTCAGATTCTGTACTTTTCCAAATCACGAAAATATCATCAATATAGCGTAGCCATAGGGCTACGCTATCATGTCGAGAATTCGTGTCATTGAACACAATTTTTTCCTCCCACCTGCCCAGGAGCAAATTTGCATAAGTGGGCGCACAAGGGCAACCCATTGCAGTGCCCCTGAGCTGGTGGAAGTACTTAATCCCAAAGAGAAAGACATTATTCGTAAGGCAGAATTTCAAAGCCTTTAAAACGAAATCATTATGTTTCACAAAGAAACGTCCTTGGGACTTAAGATAGTATTCCACGGCCATCAGGCCTTTTTCATGGGGTATCGAGGAGTACAAAGCCTCCACATCTATACTCCCAAAAATCATGTCTTTCTCAAGGTATATGCCATCTAATTTGCATAGAAGATCGCCTGTGTCTCTAATATACGAGCTCAAATTCATCACAAATGGTCTTAGAATCCGATCTATATACATTCCCAAATTCTGAGTCACACTATTGATACCTGCCACTATAGGTCGACCTTTTAGAGGGGTCATACCCTTATGGATTTTCGGGAGACAATAAAACGTCGCCATAGTAGGATGCAAGGGAATCAAGAAATCTTTTTCTTTTTTATCAATAACCTCAGAGTCCAGGCCTTCATTGACTAGTGTCTTAAGAGCGTCAGATAGACTCACTACAGGGTTTGATGATAGCTTCTCATAACTCAACTTATCCTCTAATATAGAAAGGCACATATTCTTATAATTAGATGTATCCATGACAACAATGTTCCCTCCTTTGTCGGAGCTTTTAATAGTAACACTGCTGTAATTTTCAAGTCTCTTTAGACTTTCCATCTCTTCTTTCCCTAAGTTATATGACCTTGAATTTAAAAGATCTCCTGATTTCATCAAATCATTTGTAACAAGATTAACAAAAATATCAATTGGGTTGACATCACCTGTGGGAGGGGGCATACCCGTACTCTTTTTCTTTAGATCTGTAAATGGACCCTCACCTTTTAGGTTAGGATCAGCATCCCCCAGGTGAAACAGAAACCGTACATCTTGTAATAACTCTTCAGAAATACCCAACTCTTGTGAAAACCTCTGATCTTGTTTAGAGAAATGCTTTTTCCATTTTAGCTTACGGGCGAACAGATGTAGATCTTTCACAGTTTCAAAAATGTCTATATCTGATGTTGGTACAAACGAAAGGCCTTTACTAAGTACACACATCTCAGTTTCAGTTAGGGGGCGTTGGGACAGGTTAATTACCTCTGGCCCTCTGGTCCGCTGTGGGGATTTAGGCGGTTCCTTAATGGATAGCTTAGATCTAAAAAATCCCTCTTCGGTGACCTCTTATGGGAGCCTCTATTAAATTTACCCCTTTGTCCTCCTCTTCCTCTACCTCTGAAATGCCTAGATCTACTCTCAGTGTCAGAAAATTCTGCCTCAGATGAGGATATGTCAGTTTCTGTTGGTCTATTATTTCTGACCACTTGTACTGAGTAGGCTTTGTTATCTCTAAATTCTTGGAGATCCCTATTATACAACTTATGTTTCTTCTCTTTCAGATGATACTGAAATTTCTCTAGAGTATTCTGTAAATTAACCTCTTTTACCGTGAAATCAGACTCACCCGAGTACTTTTTCGTGATCTCAATCTGCTCTCTCAGGGATTCTGTAAGTTTATTAAGATTACTTTTTTCTTCCTCTAAGAGGAGTCTCATAAATCTGATCGAGCTCTCTGTTGCCTCCTTTTCCCACTTAGGGAGTAAGGACGTGCTCCTATACCTAAACCCTGGGGTGAGGGTAATCCTCAGATGACGCGGTACAATGCTTGATCGTATGTAATTTTCTAAACTCTGAACCTCCCACCATGAGGCTATCTGATCTCTATAAATTTTATCAAGTTCCTTGAAAGCCGCACTATATGTCGGAGTATATCTTTTAGGTATAGGAGCACGTATACTTTTCCTTCCCTGGGAAAGACCTGGCTAGTCATTGCTTGCGTTGAGAAACATGTGATGGTGTCTCCGCGGCTTATGTTTTGCATATTTTTACATATTTCCCATAAGGAATGGGGGCATTGTTCTAGAATCACTGCGTTGAGAAACATGTGATGGTGACTCCGCAGTGTTGGATGTTGATCTCCATGAGTTCATTCATCCTCATTTTTCGCACACCGAAAAACAATGCATGTGTACGCTGACGTGTGCGAACTGATGCAAACACATGCCCCTGCATACATCATGTTAAAGATAGGGAAACATGACGCATATGGATTGCTGCGAATGAAACGCTGCGCAAACAGACGCTAATGTGAAAGTAGCCTTACAAGGACAGTACCCAAGTGATACCTGATATTTGTGAAACCACACATGGCCTATCCCTATGTATTTTGGCCCTCTATTAATGGCCTCTTCAGGGAAATAATGGAGATTTTGGGGTACATAAACAATGGATATCAGGAAGCATATCTATAGAGACCCATGCATCAGCACTAGGCTAGATATAGGGCATCTAAAACTGGCCCGCAGTGTTGGCAAATGAACCCTATGCTGTCTATGACTGGCATACACAGAATAGGTTACATTTGGCAACATCAAGGGTGTTTCCATTAACAGGTCTCTCAAGACAAAGGTGAGATCTTCCAATTTTTATCTTGCACTGGTTACGTCATGGGCACTTTATGTGTTATTTTTGAGTGTTCATGAAACCACATATGTATTTGTCTGCTTTTATTAATCTGATACCAGATTGGGGGTTTCTCTCAGTCTTTACTCTATTTATCTGATACCCAATTGGGGGCTTTATCTGGTTGGACTTCATATATCTAATACCAGATTGGGCTTTTTTATTTGGTTTAATTAAAAGTTATGTTTTAAGGTAATCTCTGCTGTATACACAACATTTCAAGTTTTGTCAAATTTTGGCAAGATATCAAAGCAGTTTTACTCTCAAATTCCTCAAAAAAACTGCCTGAGGTATGGGGGGCTAAAGTGTATATCCATTCCCGTCCTGCTAGATAATGAACAGTCTGTGGGTGATTATGGCTTTGTGTAATAGGTGCTATTGCTCTCAGTAATGCCTAGGTGGCACAGAGAGCAGGTTATACAATATGTGAAATACATAAAAAAAATGTTGATTAAGAAAATGTTATCAGATTTTTATTTCATTCTGTATTAACTGTGAAGAGGAACAATAGGTGCAATAAAAGCTGAAGAACGCATTAATGTTGCCTCACAAACAAGACTCTCTGAAATACATTTCAAACCAAATAATTTTCAAAGACGATTTTAATTAGTCTTTCTTATTAATAACACTCCAACACAATTATTCTACATAGCTCAATGTGTACAAAGTGATAGTCTCCATTACGTGGCATCAGTGGGGAAAATCAATTTCCTAACAGCATGTGATCAACAAATGAAAATGTAGGGATATACAATATCCTCAGGGCCCACCAATATAAACGGCAATGAAAGCACAGAAAATTAATTCCTGCGTTCCTCATAATTCAAAATA
Source organism: Dendrobates tinctorius (assembly GCF_039654945.1). NCBI lineage: Eukaryota > Metazoa > Chordata > Amphibia > Anura > Dendrobatidae > Dendrobates > Dendrobates tinctorius. Next base: position 16,893,549 of record NW_027361704.1, on the reverse strand, counting down.
TGGACATGTTAAACTGCTATTAAAGCTGCCAGTAAAAGTGAAAAGGATAAGACATCTCTTACAGATTGAATAAAGTGTGTGCGCCTCCGTCCCTGCCTGGACGGTCATGAGCCACTGCCTGGGTGGGGGCACCCCATATTAAGTTTAGAATATTCCCCAGACCCCGGTCTGTTTCTGGAGTACAGGGTCAAAATTACATTTTTATTTCACATCACTCTTGTGGATATAGTACAGAGCATTTAGGAAAATCGTACAAGATATAATCATTGTTTAAACCGTTATTTAATATTGATGTAAGGCGCAGTGCTTTGGGGATAATGTAGGCAACACTCACCAGTTTAATATTGAGGTATACATAGGTATTTACTGTTCTGTAGCTCTGTAGGAATTCAGCAGAAAAAATAAGGCATCTAATGTCATTCTAGAGATCTATGATAGGCTTTGTTATGGATTATGATTTCCCATTCCGTATTAGGACCAGAAAACTAAATTTAAAGGGCTTGTCCACTACTTAGTGAACCCCTTCACTACATAAAATAAAAAATACCATATACTCACACCGGGACTGGCACCATTCTAGCAATGTTGGCGCTGCACCTGCCATCACTCACGTGACATTGTGAGTGCTGCCACATGCTCCACTTTTTATCCCACTCAGTAGTTTTGCAGTGGAAACTAGTAAAATAGCTGGATGACAACTGATGCTGTCTATCCTATGCCTTGGATAAATGGAATCTCTGGCGAAACACAGAAGTATATGAGCGAGAAGTCCTCTGTGGGTGAGTTTTAAGTTAGAAGACCCAAGTGTATGATGCATGTCTTTGATGTATGTCTGTGTTGTTTGCCTCTATGTATGACTGTGATATCTGACTGATGTATGCCTGTGATGTACGTCTGTGATGTATGACTGTGATGTATGCCTGTGATGTATGACTGTGATCTAGGTCTGTGATGTATATCTGTGATGTATGCCTGTGATGTATGCCTGTGATGTATGACTGTGGTGTATGTCTGTGATGTATATCTGTGATGTATGCCTGTGATGTATGCCTGTGATGTATGACTGTGATGTATGCCTGTGATGTATGACTGTGATCTAGGTCTGTGATGTATGTCTGTGATGTATGACTGTGATGTTTGACTGTGATGTATGACTGCGATGTATGTCTGTGATGTATGACTGTGGTGTATGTCTGTGATGTATGACTGTGATGCATGACTGAGGTATGACTGTGAGGTATGACTATGATGTATAACTGTGATGTAGGTCTGTGATGTATGCCTGTGATGTATGCCTGTGATGTATGTCTGTGATGTATGCCTGTGATGTATATCTGTGAGGCATAACTGTGAGGTATGACTGATGTATGAATGAGGTATGACTGTGATGTATAACTGTGATGTATGACTGTGATGTTTGTGATGTTTGTCTGTGAGGGTTGTCTGTGATGTATGCCTGTGATGTATGCCTGTGATGTATGTCTGTGATGTATGACTGTGATGTATGACTGCGGTGTGTGCCTTTGATGTATGACTGTGATGTATGACTGTGATGTTTGTCTGTGAGGTATGACTGTGATGTAGGTCTGTGATGTATATCTGTGAGGCATAACTGTGAGGTATGAATGAGGTATGACTGTGATGTTTGTCTGTGATGTTTGTGATGTTTGTCTGTGATGTATGCCTGTGATGTATGTCTGTGATGTATACCTGTGATGTATGTCTGTGATGTATGCCTTTGATGTATGACTGTGATGTATGACTGTGATGTATGACTGTGATGTATGCCTGTGATGTATGTCTGTGATGTATGACTGTGATGTATGACTGCGGTGTGTGCCTTTGATGTATGACTGTGATGTATGACTGTGATGTTTGTCTGTGAGGTATGACTGTGATGTAGGTCTGTGATGTATATCTGTGAGGCATAACTGTGAGGTATGAATGAGGTATGACTGTGATGTTTGTCTGTGATGTTTGTGATGTATGCCTGTGATGTATGTCTGTGATGTATACCTGTGATGTATGTCTGTGATGTATGCCTTTGATGTATGACTGTGATGTATGACTGTGAGGTATGACTGTGAGGTATGACTGTGAGGTATGACTGTGATGTAGGTCTGTGATGTATATCTGTGAGGCATCACTGTGAGGTATGAATGAGGTATGACTGTGATGTTTGTCTGTGATGTTTGTGATGTTTGTCTGTGATGTATGCCTGTGATGTATGTCTGTGATGTATACCTGTGATGTATGCCTGTGATGTATACCTGTGATGTATGACAGTGATGTTTGTCTGTGAGGCATAACTGTGAGGTATGACTGATGTATGAATGAGGTATGACTGTGAGATATGACTGTGAGGTATGACTGTGATGTAGATCTGTTATCTATGTATGTTATGTATGACATGACTATGATGTATGTCTGTGATGTATGACTGTGATGACTGGGGTCACATGTCTAATGAGGTGAACGGAGGTGTCCGCCACTGATATCATGCGCCAAATTCATTAAATGGTGTGAGCCTCGATAAATTCAGTGCATCTTATTCCTGCACACACTTCATTAAGACTGGCATAAGAAAGGCCTGTGTTTCCAAGCCGCAGACATGCATAGGTATTGGACAAGAATTTGTATGTATTATGTGGGTTTTTTTGTTTCTACTCCTTTGCGTTTCTGAAGGTACCATCTTTCCTGTGTATCCTGTGCCCTGTGTCCTGCAAAGATTTGGTCTGTGAAAAAATATCTTCATCTGTACAGGCTAATTGGTCGTAATTGATTTTAGCGCTGTCCATTTCATGTGTTTTTTCACAGACAGCACTTGGATCAAAAAATATAGTTGTGTGAACTTGGTCAAAGGGTTAGTGTGTGCGAGAAAAAAACACAAGGAACTAGGACCTGACAGAGTGATATCAGCTGCCGTCTTCATTAAGGACTCAATGAGACTTCCACTTGTGTTTTTCACAGATGGCATTCGTCGTACCTGTAATAGTGAATGGGGCGGTTTACATGTCTGACTTTTTCACAAAACGAGCGATCCGGCAAAATTTCAGGGACTTGTCTGATATTGATGCGAGTGTCAGCTCAAAATCAGCAATTCAAGCCTTTGGGTCCATGCTAAAATCTGACGGCACTTGGATTCTGTTACATGGGAAAAGGTGGAGAATTTTTTTTCATATACGAAAAAAAAACAATGAAAATCATACCAAACTGTGCTGAAATACTTACATGAAAACCTGATGAAACTGCTGAAAATCATTGATGAAACTTGGTCCATTTTTCCTATAGGTAAAAAAGTGATGTTTGAATGAGGCCTAAGGCACTCATGCCTGTGATATTCTATGGGGCCACTCACATGTCCAAGAGTGGTCCGCGGAAAATCCCGGAGACATGTCCAATTTTGATCCGAGGCTATGGGTCTGTGAAAAAATTGGACAGCATTCTGATGGCATCCGAGTGCGGTCTGATTTTCACATACTGTCACATACCAGAAGTTGGAGAAACGTTTTTTTTCCTCCATGTATAAGAAATACTGATGACACGTTGATCAAACTGTGATCTTAGCCTGATTCACATAATTGGCACGTTTTTTTCATACATGAGAAAAACTGACTTCTGTATGATGCCTAACTTTTGTTCCTGAGCTTTCGAGGAGATCACTGAAATTATATAAGCAGCTAATTTTGTGACAGGGCTGAAAATCTGTGGAAATTAGTTTTGTGATTGTTCATTTTCATGACAATTTTTTTGCAAATCATCTTATCACTCTTCATAACAACCTAGAGTCAATTACATACTGCCACTATAAAAGCTGAAGCAGCATATTTTGTGACAACCAAATTTTGTACCAATCTTCAATATCTTGGCCATGAATGTACATTAGTTACATACATGAATCATGTACTTGTTTTATCTGTGATTTCCAAAGATAGAACACACACCCTTTAGTTTTTTTATTCCCGAGTTTTTTTTACTCTTGCAAGTCCATGGGTCCATGAATATCATGGACAGCACATGGATGCCGCCAGTGTGCTGTCCGGCTAACAATGCAATGGACAGAAGAAGCTTTGTAATGTATTTCTTTATTTTTCATAAGTGAAAATCATAGATGAAACACTGATGGAAAGGCTCGCTCACACTGGCGTTGATTCTTTCATGTGAGAGAATCAGGCTCATTATGCTAATGACACTCAGCTCAAACTGTCAGTGTTTGATCTGAGTGTCAGTTTACTGTGATGCGATTTCCTCAAATGCTCAGGTGCAGAGAAGATGGAGAACGTAATTTCCCCATGCTCTTCATCTGCAGATGCTGGACTGCACTTCGATGACATCCGAGTGCAGTATGATGTTTCACACGCACTCAGAGACTTGTATGTGTGTGCATGGAGCCCACGGCTGCCACCAGGAATTTCAGGGTCCCCTTGAAATTCTGGCCAAGGTTCACACTAGCTTCGCCTCCACCCCTCAAACCTTTCACAGTTTCACCATTCACTCTTGGAAAAACTTCATTTCTGCACTCCGTTCTCACCAATCACACATTAACAGTTTCTGTCGAATACCATATCACACACATAGCCATCAGCTTCTGTTTTAGCCAAAAGATTTTTTAATCCGCCACCAAGACCTATTAAAAATGTCTTAAAATTTCCAATACCCTTATTAGCTATATTTTTATTTATTTTTCTTTAAGGGAATGTGTCATACATTTTATAAAATGACCAACAATACCACATACAAGGGGAAATTATCGTCACACCATGACTAGACCACATATTACTGCCACAGTGACCGAATAATACCATATACAAAGCACAAATACCGCCACACCATGACCAAACCACATGTTACCACCACATAGTGACCGAATAATACCACATACAATGAATAAATAATGCCACACCATGACCAGACTTTACCATCACATAGTGACTGAATACTACAATACTGATCATTAATAAAAATAAATACCAAGTGACATTATAGACAGGAGCTCTGTATATAGTGTCAGTGTACAGATAATACAGGGATCAAAAATGACATTATGCACAGAAGCTTTGTATATAGTGTCAGTGTACAAGTAATACAGTGATCACCAATGACAGTATACACAGGAGCTCTGTATATAGTGTATAGTGTACAGGTACTACAGTGATCACCAGTGACATCATACACAGGACCTCTGTATATAGTATACTGTGTATAGTGTTAGTGTACAAGTAACACATTGACTCACCAGTGATGTCTCTAGTTGAATTCCTTCATCTTCGCTTTTCTTCCTCATCCTTTGTGACTGCCATCACTTTTTCCAGCCAGGACTCGTCTCTACAGAAAATAACACACAGTTATCTAGAGCACCGCTTCCAGAGAACATTCCCCACTTTTTCCCCAACTTCTACACTATACAGCTGAATACACACGTGCACCCACCATTAATATATAATTAGTTATTATGCAAACCACCATTCCAAATATACATTGTAATCCACCACTGTGCCCCCACTAACTATAAATAGCCACTTCCCTGACCTAATAAATATACAAATTAATTAGCATCAGTAGTCTTCCCAATTGTTTGCCAGTCACACTCCTGAATCCTCAACACACCCACTCTGTAACTCCCACTCCCTCAATTTAATATACTTACATGCACCCCTCTGCCCCAATTCATTGTGTAATGAATCAACTTCAACAGTTCATTATCAACTGCTCTGCCCCACACTCAATGCATTGTTTTTCTCCCCTACCCTCAATTTATCATTATTTACTGCCCCACACCCAAGTCATCATCATTTGTTGTCCCCCACCCTCCACCAACAATTCATCATCATTTACTGTCCCCCATCCCCCAGTCTCAATTCATAATTTACTCCCACCACCCTGAGTTCATCATTATTTGCTCTATCCCACCCTCAAGTCATCATTTGCTCTCCCCACCCCCACCTTCAATTCATCATTTGCCATCCCCACCTTCAATTTATCATTTGCTCTCCCCACCCCACCTTCAATTCATCGTTTCCACTCGCCATCCCCACCTTCAATTCATCATTTGCCATCCCCACCTTCAATTTATCATTTGCTCTCCCCACCCCACCTTCAATTCATCGCTTCCTCTCGCCATCCCCACCTTCAATTCATCATTAGCCATCCCCACCTTCAATTTATCATTTGCTCTCCCCACCCCACCTTCAATTCATCGCTTCCTCTCACCATCCCCACCTTCAATTCATCGCTTCCTCTCGCCATCCCCACCTTCAATTCATCATTAGCCATCCCCACCTTCAATTTATCATTTGCTCTCCCCACCCCACCTTCAATTCATCGCTTCCTCTCACCATCCCCACCTTCAATTTATCTTTTGCTGTCCCCTATCCCCTGTCCCCTATCCCCCACCTCGAATTCATCATTATTTGCGCTCCCCACCTCAATGTGTCATCACTCACTGTCCCCTCTCACTCACCCTCACTTTATCAACATTTGTTCCCCCTACACACCCATCTCTTTTTTTCTTCCTTTACGTTTTTCATACTTATCATCTCATAGGATCCCCTGCAGGCGCAGCTTCCTCCACTTCTAGTGTCCTGGCAAGTGGAACGCGTACATCACGTACACGCTGTCACCAGGCATCACAGAAAACGCAGAGGGAGCTGGAGCTGCGCAGCCATTCAGTTTTGCTGGCCGTGAAGCTTTGGGAACGCTTCCTGAGCCGAGATGTGCGCCACAGATGCCGGTGTACCAGCGCACGGTACTTTATTATGCCTGGGAGCAGACGCAAAAGATGAGGGGGCCCGGACTGGGTTCGATCCCCCCGCCTCTTTACTTCTGCTCACCGAGACTCATATACCAATAAGGGCAGAGCCACTCGCAGCATGCTGCAATTGTTTTCTCATGCCGAATCACCATGAGAAAATAATCACAGATTTGCACTGTGACATTGGGCCGAGTGCTGTCCAATAAAACATCAGCTGGCACTCAGCCAAGTTATACGGCAGTGTGAACGAGCCCTAAAACTGAGACACTGACCAAACACTGATGACACTCTGACCGGTTATTATGTAAGTGAAGAATCACTGAAATCTGAATGGGGACTAAAGCTGATTTTCCAGTTCAAGAAACTGCTGCAACAAATCTGCCATGTGTGACTATACCCAAATAAATACAGACTCCTAGGTGAAGGGGAATGCACACGTAGTGGGAGCTGTAGAGTTGTGTTAAGGTTTGGGAAATAGCAGATTGGAGTAATCACAAAATGTCTCAATGGTTTAGACGGCCAACAAAATGGCAACCTTTCCCCGCAGCAGCTTGCGGTGGGTGCGAGTGTATGTATTATGGATGACTAAAAACACATGTATTGTACCTATAGAGGTCTGTTAGGAGGACAATCAGCTCCTCATGTTCCTGGTACATTGAGAGAAGACTCGGGCCGTAATTGTCTCCTTAATTGCAGCAAAGCTGTCCAATATCCACACATCCCATTGTATAGAGAGCATCACAACACCATCAATATTTAATAAGGAGGCCAACGTTTCTCATGACACGGGATCTTTTACACAAATAGTGAAGGCTTGTGTCAAAAAGAGAAACGTTTAGGAACAGACTGATACTTTATAATGGGATTTCCATTTTTCTAAATAATATAGATATCTTTTGAATATTGTAATAAAAACATACGAGCGCCTTTTAAATGCACTATTACTTACCAGGCCTTTTCATATTGTACTATCACAGACACTTAGAAATTGCTTTAAAAGCACATCATTCATTATTCAGAGCTCATCATGGCATATTATTCCAGCTGAAGTCTGCCAGGCTCCCTGTGAAATTGTTCACGAAATTGATAACAGCAGACACACATGCAATAAAGAGATAGCCCTGGGCATGTAGAGCGCCATTATGCAGATTTCTCTAACAAAGCCTGGCTCATTCCCCACCAGCATCATGTCTGGGCCTCCCATCCGCCAAGTATCAGGTTGTAGGCCGGACCAGAGGCTTTTAGCAGTGGTGCCCCCAGGCCAGGCCAGGAGGATTGGGTGACAGCACTCTGCTCCTGTCTAGCACTGGCCAGGGCAGGGATGCTCTTTCCTGAGAGCTGGCACAGCAGCTTGCTGGTATCCTGGAAATCCAATTAGCTCCACTCTATAGAAACTCAAACTAATGACCAGTCAGCTTAGACACGCCAGTGCAAATGGAGAAAATCAAATTAGGGCTTTGTGAGCCTCCCAGCTCTGAGAGCTCCGCCGAATAATAGACCCACAACCTCACATGGACTTTGTCATAGGAGACTGCCTGGAACATTGCAGCCCCACATCCATTCATCCATCTCTGTCATATCTGTCTGTATTCGCTGATGTATGGCTTTATCTGCCCCGCTCCTATCTATCTATCACACATCTATCTGCCTGGGATCTGGGGCCTATCTGCGGCAGATCTATCATGTGTGTAGCCATCTAACCCCTATCTGTCACACTTAGCCATGGCCCTGGAACATCTCACTAATCTATTGCTCCAGAAAGTCATCATCCCAGCTCTGACATCCATGTCCTGCCCATCTACTCTCTGTGTACATTTACTTTCTTATGAATATATGTATTTCTAGATATTTGATGCCTATACATGACCTTGACGGACAGCTGCCTCATTTCTAACCGTATTTGCTGTGTAATTATACAGCTATCGTGGCTCTAAACAGGAGCTTGTTCACACGTTGCATCGATTCTGCAGTTTTCCTTGTCTTTTTAGAATGAAATTTTCTTCCCACAGTCTCATTCACATTGTACGTTTTTTTTAAACATGAGTTTGTCAATTCTTTCAGCGCTTGCATGAAAAAATGCATCACAAATATGCGGACTTTATTTCGTTTTTTGGGGTTTTTTTCAGCCTACAATCAGCTTTTTTCATTACAGGAAAAAAAAGCTGCAAAACAGCACTGTGTGAACAAACACCATAACCTCTGTTATTGTGCGCAGAATGTATCTGGACCAGGGCTGGAGCCTCATATGAGCTGGATCAGTGGTACCTAAAGGACATTGCCCCAATCTGCAGGCTGGATCAGTGGTACCTACAGGAGTTGGACATTGCCCCAATCTGTAGGGTGGATCAGTGGTGTGTTCAGGACATTGCCCCAATCTGCAGGCTAGATCAATGGTACCTACAGGAGTCGGACATTGCCCCAATCTGCAGGGTGGATCAGTGGTACCTACAGGAGTCGGACATTGCCCCAATCTGCAGGGTGGATCGGTGGTACCTACAGGACATTGCCCCAATCTGTGGGGTGGATCAGTGGTACCTACAGGACATTGCCCCAATCTGCAGGGTGGATCAGTGGTACCTACAGGACATTGCCCCAATCTGCAGGGTGGATCAGTGGTACCTACAAGACATTGCCCCAGTCTGCAGCGTGGATCAGTGCTACCTACAGGACATTGCCCCAACCTGCAGGGTGGATCAGTGGTACCTACAGGACATTGCCCCAACCTGCAGGGTGGATCAGTAGTACCTACAGGACATTGCCCCAGTCTGCAGGGTGGATCAGTGGTACCTACAGGACATTGCCCCAATCTGCAGGGTGGATCAGTGGTACCTACAAGACATTGCCCCAGTCTGCAGCGTGGATCAGTGGTACCTACAGGACATTGCCCCAACCTGCAGGGTGGATCAGTGGTAACTACAGGACATTGCCCCAACCTGCAGGGTGGATCAGTGGTACCTACAGGACATTGCCCCAATCTGCAGGGTGGATCAGTGGTACCTACAGGACATTGCCCCAATCTGCGGGGTGGATCAGTGGTACCTACAGGACATTGCCCCAATCTGCAGGGTGCTCCCAGAGGTACAGGCATAGTTGGGCCATCTCATGCACTTTATTGATCTTGGAAAGATTGCATACACGCCCCCACTGATTGGAAACCACCATATATACTGAGTGATTGTGGAGGGAGCAGGAAATCTGTGTGATCCAGAGATCCCCCTCCTCACCAGGGTGATGGATCCCAGGGAAGATGAATGGCTGGCATTGGGAGAAGGCAGCGCCTCCTGCCACGAGCCTCATCATTGAGCTTTTTAGCGTCCACGCTAATTGCCCTTGAAATCTTAACCACTTCTAGGAGAAGTAATAGATAATCCGGATCTTGTGATGCTGTGTAATCAGGAGTGGAGGAGGCAGCTGACTGTGGCAGCGCCATCGCCTTCTGTAGGTGTGCTGCGCCTCCATCAATCTCACATAATCCAATAACCCTAATTGGTTTCCATTTGTAAATCAGCTGCTTATTTGGGAGAAGTAATTCTTCATGTCACCTCCTTATTAGCGCAGCCCCTCTTCTTTGCTGGGGGGGAACTTGCACTTTCCCTTCCATCCGACATTGACATTTCTTTTCTTTTTTTTTACTATTTCCAGAAATTGCTTATTTTGTGATAGAAAAGGGCAGATGCTTTTAGTTATGAGAAGAGCACATTAATCCAATCTACCACTTCCGAAGCAATTCAATAGCAGCCTGTAATGCATTTTATGCACAGAAACTCGTTCAGTGTGATAGCTTTTGTGTCTTTATTTTGGGGCTGACTTTGATGTCTGACCCTCTGGTGGGCATACTGTCTCTAATGTGCACCGCCCACATGGATTATTATTATTATATATGGTCATTATTAGTAGTAGTATTTTATATTTTGAGTATTTTATTATTATATTAGTAGTAGTAGGATTACTATTTTATTATATATTGTCATGGGTAGTAGTAGTAGTATTTTATGTTATTAGTATTTTATTATTATAGTAGTTTTACTATTTTATTATTACATTATTAGTAGTAGTAGCATTACTATTTTATTATTATATTATTATTAGTAGTAGTAGTAGTAGTATTACCATTTTATTATTACAGTGTTATTAGTAGTAGTATTACTATTTTATTATTATATTATTAGTAGTAGTAGTATTACCATTTTATTATTACAGTGTTATTAGTAGTAGTATTACTATTTTATTATTATATTATTAGTAGTAGTATTACTATTTTATTATTATATTATTAGTAGTAGTAGTATTACTATTTTATTATTATATTTTTAGCAGTAGTAGTATTACTATTTTATTATTATATTATTGGTAGTAGTATTACTATTTTATTATTATATTATTAGTAGTAGTAGTAGTATTACTATTTTATTATTATATTATTGGTAGTAGTATTACTATTTTATTATTATATTTTTAGCAGTAGTAGTATTACTATTTTATTATTATATTATTAGTAGTATTACTATTTTATTATTATATTTTTAGCAGTAGTAGTATTACTATTTTATTATTATATTATTATTTTTAATAGTAGTATTACTATTTTATTATATATTGCCATTGTTAGTAGTAGGAGTTGTAGTGTTTTATATTATTAATATTGTATTATTATATTATTATGTTGTGATTGTATTATTATTAGTTTATATTATGCCATGCCATGTTATGTTATTATATTATTATCGTTTTATATTATCATTGTTATTATTATCATCATCATCATCGTTATAATTGTCATGTGCTTTACAGATACAACAAAACATGATGTAATTTCTTTGAAAGAAATTATGCAAATTAAAGAAAAGGAAGCTACAGTAATATTAGTTTATTAAGAAACAAAAGTTATAATGCAAAATCTTAGTTCCCCTATGAGACAAAAAATGTCGCAATGTTCTTCAAAAAGCGGCTTTTCCTGATGGCTCTGAGCAAGTGACAGAAGAGTCCGGAGTGTCAGCACTGCTCGGATGGTTATTAATGCTGACGGGAATAGTGCTGTCACCATCATCATCATCACCATCATCATCATCATTATCTGGCCTGCAGCAGTTTCTGCGATCTCTGGCCATGGGTAAAACCCCAGAGCAGATCGGTGCAGGGCGGCCCATGATGGGGAATAGTGGGGTCCTGCATGGTGTCTACACCCTGTGCACCCCCCAGCATGGCTCCATGAGGCGCAGGGCTGGGAACTTAGCTTTCTCTCCAGTCACTCCAGTGTTGAAGAATAATCTGATTTTGGAGGCGCACATCTTTCCCTCAGTGATTCTTATTATTTTACATTTAGGTTCATGAAGTACAACCAATTCAACTGATGAAAACAAAATAATGCTCTACAGCCCAAAACTCCATAAGGCCTGAAAACCCCAGTGTGAATGTTCCCTCAGCTTCGTTCCTTTATATTCTTACATCACCTGCCCCAGATATTATAACGCTCAGAATAATAATTATCGCAATTATTATTATGTTCTAAGATGTGCGTCAATTACAGGGAAGTGTCGGGTGCAGAAAAAGATCTGCGTGATTATATTGATGTGCAATAGAAAACAATCGTCCTGACGATCGTCACAGAGATGTATAGTCCTTAGTAATAATAATGTGAGGCTGAGTATCCATTCAGGATGTGGCATGTAGTGGAAAAGTGATCCATGGGATTTCTAATATATACATCTGTAGTATATGCCAAAAAAATTATGTATGATGGAATGTCCAAGCATGTCAGCATGTACTAATAATCATGTATGATGGGATGTCCAAGCATGTCAGTATGTACTAATAATAATGTATGATGGGATGTCCAAGCATGTCAGTATGTACTAATAATAATGTGTGATGGGATGTCCAAGCATGTCAGTATGTACTAATAATAATGTGTGATGGGATGTCCAAGCATGTCAGTATGTACTAATAATCATGTATGATGGGATGTCTAAACATGTCAGTATGTACTAATAATCATGTGTGATGGGATATCTAAGCATGTCAGTATGTACTAATAATAATGTGTGATGGGATGTCCAAGCATGTCAGTATGTACTAATAATCATGTATGATGGGATGTCCAAGCATGTCAGTATGTACTAATAATAATGTGTGATGTGATGTCCAAGCATGTCAGTATATACTAATAATAATGTGTGATGGGATGTCCAAGCATGTCAGTATGTACTAATAAACTAATAATCATGTATGATGGGATGTCCAAGCATGTCATTATGTACTAATAATCATGTATGATGGGATGTCCAAGCATGTCAGTATATACTAATAATAATGTGTGATGGGATGTCCAAGCATGTCAGTATGTACTAATTATAATGTGTGATGGGATGTCCAAGCATGTCAGTATGTACTAATAATAATGTGTGATGGGATGTCCAAGCATGTCAGTATGTACTAATAATAATGTGTGATGGGATGTCCAAGCATGTCAGTATGTACTAATAATAATGTGTGATGGGATGTCCAAGCATGTCAGTATGTACTAATTATAATGTGTGATGGCCTGGGATGTCCAAGCATGTCAGTATGTACTAATAATAATGTGTGATGGGATGTCCAAGCATGTCAGTATGTACTAATAATCATGTATGATGGGATGTCCAAGCATGTCAGTATATACTAATAATAATGTGTGATGGGATGTCCAAGCATGTCAGTATGTACTAATTATAATGTGTGATGGGATGTCCAAGCATGTCAGTATGTACTAATAATAATGTGTGATGGGATGTCCAAGCATGTCATTATGTACTAATAATCATGTATGATGGGATGTCCAAGCATGTCAGTATATACTAATAATAATGTGTGATGGGATGTCCAAGCATGTCAGTATGTACTAATTATAATGTGTGATGGGATGTCCAAGCATGTCAGTATGTACTAATAATAATGTGTGATGGGATGTCCAAGCATGTCAGTATGTACTAATAATAATGTGTGATGGGATGTCCAAGCATGTCAGTATGTACTAATAATAATGTGTGATGGGATATCTAAGCATGTCAGTATGTACTAATAATAATGTGTGATGGGATGTCCAAGCATGTCAGTATGTAATAATAATCATTTATGATGGGATGTCCAAGCATGTCAGTATGTACTAATAATAATGTGTGATGGGATGTCCAAGCATGTCACTATATACTAATAATAATGTGTGATGGGATGTCCAAGCATGTCAGTATGTACTAATAATCATGTATGATGGGATGTCCAAGCATGTCAGTATGTACTAATAATCATGTATGATGGGATGTCCAAGCATGTCAGTATGTACTAATAATAATGTGTGATGGGATGTCCAAGCATGTCACTATATACTAATAATAATGTGTGATGGGATGTCCAAGCATGTCAGTATGTACTAATAATCATGTATGATGGGATGTCCAAGCATGTCATTATGTACTAATAATCATGTATGATGGGATGTCCAAGCATGTCAGTAGGTACTAATAATAATGTGTGATGGGATGTCCAAGCATGTCAGTATGTACTAATAATAATGTGTGATAGGATGTCCAAGCATGTCAGTATGTACTAATAATAATGTATGATGGGATGTCTAAGCATGTCAGTAGGTACTAATAATAATGTGTGATGGGATATCTAAGCATGTCAGTATGTACTAATAATAATGTATGATGGGATGTCCAAGCATGTCAGTATGTACTAATAATCATGTGTGATGGGATGTCCAAGCATGTCAGTATGTACTAATAATAATGTATGATGGGATGTCCAAGCATGTCAGTATGTACTAATAATAATGTGTGATGGGATGTCCAAGCATGTCAGTATGTACTAATAATAATGTATGATGGGATGTCCAAGCATGTCAGTATGTACTAATAATCATGTATGATGGGATGTCCAAGCATGTCAGTATGTACAAATAATAATGTATGATGGGATGTCCAAGCATGTCAGTATGTACTAATAATAATGTGTGATGGGATGTCCAAGCATGTCAGTATATACTAATAATAATGTTTGATGGGATGTCCAAGCATGTCAGTATGTACTAATAATAATGTGTGATGGGATGTCCAAGCATGTCAGTAGGTACTAATAATAATGTGTGATGGGATATCTAAGCATGTCAGTAGGTACTAATAATAATGTATGATGGGATGTCCAAGCATGTCAGTATGTACTAATAATCATGTGTGATGGGATATCTAAGCATGTCAGTATGTACTAATAATAATGTATGATGGGATGTCTAAGCATGTCAGTAGGTACTAATAATAATGTGTGATGGGATATCTAAGCATGTCAGTAGGTACTAATAATAATGTGTGATGGGATATCTAAGCATGTCAGTATGTACTAATAATAAT
The DNA here is from genome assembly GCF_039654945.1 of Dendrobates tinctorius. Taxonomy (NCBI): domain Eukaryota; kingdom Metazoa; phylum Chordata; class Amphibia; order Anura; family Dendrobatidae; genus Dendrobates; species Dendrobates tinctorius. The sequence goes on along the minus strand of NW_027361704.1, from coordinate 16,878,414 downwards.
GTATGATGGGATGTCCAAGCATGTCAGTATGTACTAATAATAATGTGTGATGGGATGTCCAAGCATGTCAGTATGTACTAATAATCATGTATGATGGGATGTCCAAGCATGTCAGTATGTACTAATAATCATGTATGATGGGATGTCCAAGCATGTCAGTATGTACTAATAATAATGTGTGATGGGATGTCCAAGCATGTCAGTATGTACTAATAATCATGTGTGATGGGATATCTAAGCATGTCAGTATGTACTAATAATCATGTATGATGGGATGTCCAACCATGTGAGTATGTACTAATAATAATGTATGATGGGATGTCCAAGCATGTCAGTATGTACTAATAATAATGTATGATGGGATGTCCAAGCATGTCAGTATGTACTAATAATAATGTATGATGGGATGTCCAAGCATGTCAGTATGTACTAATAATAATGTGTGATGGGATATCTAAGCATGTCAGTATGTACTAATAATCATGTATGATGGGATGTCCAAGCATGTCAGTATGTACTAATAATCATGTATGATGGGATGTCCAACCATGTCAGTATGTACTAATAATAATGTATGATGGGATGTCCAAGCATGTCAGTATGTACTAATAATAATGTATGATGGGATGTCCAAGCATGTCAGTATGTACTAATAATAATGTATGATGGGATGTCCAAGCATGTCAGTATGTACTAATAATAATGTGTGATGGGATGTCCAAGCATGTCAGTATGTACTAATAATTATGTGTGATGGGATGTCCAAGCATGTCAGTATGTACTAATAATAATGTGTGATGGGATGTCCAAGCATGTCAGTATATACTAATAATAATGTGTGATGGGATATCTAAGCATGTCAGTATATACTAATAATAATGTGTGATGGGATGTCCAAGCATGTCAGTATGTACTAATAATAATGTATGATGGGATGTCTAAGCATGTCAGTAGGTACTAATAATAATGTGTGATGGGATATCTAAGCATGTCAGTAGGTACTAATAATAATGTATGATGGGATGTCCAAGCATGTCAGTATGTACTAATAATCATGTGTGATGGGATATCTAAGCATGTCAGTATGTACTAATAATAATGTATGATGGGATGTCTAAGCATGTCAGTAGGTACTAATAATAATGTGTGATGGGATATCTAAGCATGTCAGTAGGTACTAATAATAATGTGTGATGGGATATCTAAGCATGTCAGTATGTACTAATAATAATGTATGATGGGATGTCCAAGCATGTCAGTATGTACTAATAATAATGTATGATGGGATGTCCAAGCATGTCAGTATGTACTAATAATAATGTATGTTGGGATGTCCAAGCATGTCAGTATGTACTAATAATAATGTGTGATGGGATGTCCAAGCATGTCAGTATGTACTAATAATCATGTATGATGGGATGTCCAAGCATGTCAGTATGTACTAATAATAATGTATGATGGGATGTCGAAGCATGTCAGTATGTACTAATAATAATGTATGATGGGATGTCCAAGCATGTCAGTATGTACTAATAATAATGTATGATGGGATGTTCAAGCATGTCAGTATGTACTAATAATAATGTGTGATGGGATGTCCAAGCATGTCAGTATGTACTAATAAACATGTATGATGGGATGTCCAAGCATGTCAGTATGTACTAATAATCATGTATGATGGGATGTCCAAGCATGTCAGTATGTACTAATAATAATGTGTGATGGGATGTCCAAGCATGTCAGTATGTACTAATAATCATGTGTGATGGGATATCTAAGCATGTCAGTATGTACTAATAATCATGTATGATGGGATGTCCAACCATGTGAGTATGTACTAATAATAATGTATGATGGGATGTCCAAGCATGTCAGTATGTACTAATAATAATGTATGATGGGATGTCCAAGCATGTCAGTATGTACTAATAATAATGTATGATGGGATGTCCAAGCATGTCAGTATGTACTAATAATAATGTGTGATGGGATATCTAAGCATGTCAGTATGTACTAATAATTATGTATGATGGGATGTCCAAGCATGTTAGTATGTACTAATAATCATGTATGATGGGATGTCCAACCATGTCAGTATGTACTAATAATAATGTATGATGGGATGTCCAAGCATGTCAGTATGTACTAATAATAATGTATGATGGGATGTCCAAGCATGTCAGTATGTACTAATAATAATGTATGATGGGATGTCCAAGCATGTCAGTATGTACTAATAATAATGTGTGATGGGATGTCCAAGCATGTCTGTATGTACTAATAATTATGTGTGATGGGATGTCCAAGCATGTCAGTATGTACTAATAATAATGTCTGATGGGATGTCCAAGCATGTCAGTATATACTAATAATAATGTGTGATGGGATATCTAAGCATGTCAGTATATACTAATAATAATGTGTGATGGGATATCTAAGCATGTCAGTATGTACTAATAATAATGTGTGTTGGGATGTCCAAGCATGTCAGTATGTACTAATAATCATGTATGATGGGATGTCCAAGCATGTCAGTATATACTAATAATAATGTGTGATGGGATGTCCAAGCATGTCAGTATGTACTAATAATAATGTATGATGGGATGTCCAAGCATGTCAGTATGTACTAATTATAATGTGTGATGGGATGTCCAAGCATGTCAGTATATACTAATAATAATGTGTGATGGGATGTCCAAGCATGTCAGTATATACTAATAATAATGTGTGATAGGATATCTAAGCATGTCAGTATGTACTAATAATAATGTGTGATGGGATGTCCAAGCATGTCAGTATGTACTAATAATAATGTATGATGGGATGTCCAAGCATGTCAGTATGTACTAATAATAATGTATGATGGGATGTCCAAGCATGTCAGTATGTACTAATAATAATGTGTGATGGGATGTCCAAGCATGTCAGTATATACTAATAATAATGTGTGATGGGATGTCCAAGCATGTCAGTATATACTAATAATAATGTGTGATAGCATATCTAAGCATGTCAGTATGTACTAATAATAATGTGTGATGGGATGTCCAAGCATGTCAGTATGTACTAATAATAATGTGTGATGGGATGTCCAAGCATGTCAGTATGTACTAATAATAATGTGTGATGGGATGTCCAAGCATGTCAGTATATACTAATAATAATGTGTGATGGGATGTCCTTTGTAAGGATGTGAAATATATGCTAGAAATGTAAGCATCCATTGTAGCAATAAGAAGTACATAATAATGATTATAAGATATGAGGGGGGTTCTTTAAAGGGTGTGTAGTGGGTAGCAGTAGCAATAATCATGTATGACGGGATGTCCATTAAAACGTGTGCTATATTGTAGCAATAATACTGTAGATGGAGATGGATAGTAAAACGATTTGTGGCATACACTAATAATA
>NW_027361704.1:15415000-15585000 GCF_039654945.1 Dendrobates tinctorius | reverse complement strand
CATAGGGAGTTAACTGTAGGAGGAGCTGCTATGGGTTAAGCCAGTGTAGGAGATAGGAACAGGTTAGAAGGGCAAGGACACCTGAAATGTCAACAAGGGCTCTAGGCCCAGGACAACATAGCAGCTATGAAACATTCTGTTGGAAGAGAAGTGCACGGGCTCAGTCTGACGGTTGCTGGATGAGACCCAAGCACCTCGGGAGTTACGATGTTCCATGGCAGCAAAGGAAGGAGAGAATTACGTGGTCCAAAAGTCATGCAGGGTGCAGAATATTCACAATGTGGCAGATCTTAAATAGGGCGGAAGCTTGTAAGTCCGGGGCGAAACAGATGAACAGGATCTCCTATGTCCTGAGGTCCTACAGGAGTGATGCTGCGGTACCACCAAGGGCGCTACTACCCTGTAATGTGCATGGGGACAAAGAAAGCAGGAAAGGGAAAGTGCAGGAGGAATGCTGTGTGGACTGTAATGTAATTAATGTGTCCGGTACCGTTGAAGAGAAAAGTAAAATCGTTTGTTTGGCATCTGAACTGGTATCTGTGTCCGTTCTTTCTACCCTGTGCACAGAAGCTGAGTGTGCAGGAGCTGTGTCGCACCGCAGTGAAATTCCTGATGGTGAACCAGAACCCCAAACAGGTACCCCGGTAGAAGCTGATGATTTTTCTGATGGAAGAGGCTGGGACACCAAGGCCCCGGTGTCCTCGGCCTCAACTACCGTCCTGGCTCCTTCTTACAATTATTGTACAGAATAAACCACTATATTTAAGTAGAATCTGCAGTTGTGCTGCATGGGTTAGAGGTCACTCCGAGGTCTTCCGCCAACCCTTGTGCTGATCTCCTTGCTATGCCTCTGCTCCCCACCATATGAAAAGATGTGCTACTACTAAGTAAGCAATTTGAATTTCAGATAAGTTACTATTCTTCACTAAGATTTGAGAGTCCTCAGTGGTTGATACCTTTTCATGGCTAACTGAAAAGATGGTAACAAATAGGAAGCTTTCCACACTACTCAGGTCTCTTCATCAGGCATAGACTAACGCAAAATCTGGAGAATCACATATATATGCATAACAGGGAGTAAAAGGGAAGACCTGGCTGCCAGGACTGCTAAGGCGTAGGGTCTGGAACTGCTAGGGCCGAACCTCCTGTTCCTGGGGGGAATGAGATTATAGCCAGAGTGAGCAAGTAACCAGGGTGAAGGGGGCATGGCCAGTCAGTCTGAGGTAAAATGGGTTGCACGGCAACTGAAGTGGTCTTCCAGCCAGAGTGCTAAGCAGGTGCAGACCGTGGCTGCTGTGAGGAGAGTGACAGGTCGCAGCACACAGGGACAGGGCCATTTTGTGAGAGACTTACCGATATCGGCAGGTGCACAGGTGAGTATCGCACTACGGAAGACCAGGTGTCGGCTGACACACTGGGAGGTGCACGCCGGGCAAAGCATTACAGCGGAGTTGCTCGGGGGATACAGGCTGCCTGGAAGGACGCATGCCAGGTTGAACTTTGCAGAGGGTTTTATTCTTTCGCTCCGCTGTTAATAGGGGCTCAGCGTGAGAAACCGGAGACTGCCCGCTGCTGCCAGAAGCAGGACTGTGAATAGGGAGCGTCTGGAGATGCAAGTGTTGGCAATCCACTACCCATGGGACTTTCAGCAAGTGACCAGCTGAGAAGCCACGATAAATGAAACTCTTTTACAAAAGACTGTTTATTTAACCACCCGTTATACTGTTTAAATTGTTGCATTTGTTATTTGCCTTTTATCTCCCTGTTAGGAGATCTTTATTGTTGAGTGATAAAATACAGTTAAACTCTGCTCTGCAGCATGTGTTACTGCGTTCCAGTACCTGCTTCTTACAAGGACACAGAAATCAGTACCTACTTCTTACAGGGACACAGAAATAACGCAATAGATAAGACAAGTGACGTGAAGCTAAATTTTCTCCCAAATTAGGTTATTTACCTTAACTTACGTAGCGCTCACTGACATCCCAGCCAGGCAAAGATTATTGACAATCTTTTATTTTAGCAAGCAATCATTTTGTTTTACATAGCACATGAATAGTCTCAAGATTTAAGAAAAATGACAGTTATGACATGAAAGATTTCAGCATCAATAATTATAATTACCGAGTTATTGTAGCATCACCCTTCGCATCGGGGGACCTCGATCAGCGGGAAGGGGTTTTCCTCGGTCAGCATCACAGACTAAGTGCGTCCACTTGAATCGTCTGGAAAGTCCCCACCCGCTGAGGAGGTCAGTACTTTTTATAATCTTAATTGGAATGATCACGCACTGACATGCGCAGTGAATCAGGTTTCACCTTGATCACGCGCTGTCATGCGCAGTAACTTGTTTTTTTTCACATTCCTCCTTTATCTCAGTTGGTTTGGTTCTCACATTCCTCCCTTCCAACTCCCACAACAATTCCTGAGCAGGTGGTTGCTTTTCACATTCCTGAGTGTGTGCTCTCCTCATGGTAGGAAAAGTTCAGATTCCGGTCACAATCCATAGTATCCAAATGGATGTTTCAATGTACTGCAATCACTACCTTATTGACTGGATGCCTATCTATACCAGTCTCTCACTCATGCATATCCCATTTGTATCACAATCGGTCCTTGATTGCAGTCTTTTAAACACCATCTTTATAGGACACCATGAGCACTTGTGGTTTCTTGCAACACATTTTGTAAGCTATATAGCAATTCCATATGGATAATAGAATCACTACAATAGCCATCACCAACACGGGATGAATCAGCCAATTCAATAATTTGGTAGCTGAGGGCGAATACCCTAGAAAAATATCATACCAATGATGAGAGGTAGCATCAGCAATAATCGATCCCATTTTTACAATCTTATCTGCTATAATAGTGGTGCTTATCACATGCATTTGTATAGTTCTATTTAATTGAGTAATCATATATTTTCCTTCTTCTGATTGTTCAATTATATGTTTCAATTTCGTCAAATTTACCTCCCAATTATTGATTTCTAATGTTGTTGGTTCCCACTCAATAGTGGCAGCAGCTGTTACATCTGAGCTTAACAGAAAAGTTCGATTTTCCCATTGTAGTGCGGTTACATTTCTTAGGCATCCCACATAAGGTACTATCATTCCAGAGATTATTGGAACATCCGTTATTACACATACCTCTTGTGGGGCTATTTCAATCAACATTCTATATGAGGTTGGCAAAATGATGAATTCACATACATTCATAGTATTTTGTAACAAACATGGTTCATATACGGCTGATTGTAACCTGCAAATTTTCCCCTCTAAAGTATCCTCACATAAACTTAAATCATGAGTACGATTATTTTTATCAATATATAACCCATTAAACTTGGGCATCCATAACCACTGTTGTCCAGGAATACCTAATAATAATGGCATCACTACAAATCTACACATTACTTGTTGATTGGTTACATTATAAACAATCAATAGTCCTGAACACAAAGTGTCGTTGCAAACCATCTTAGGAGCTTCTATTCTTAACCAGGAAACCTTGGGGATTGTATTTTTAAATACGGTCCTCCAGACTAACTCATTCCCGGTCATAAGTTGAGTTTGCATATTATTTTTCTGCTGAATTTGATATATAGCTTGCAGCGTACATATTGTCCAGTTAACTATTATGCTAACATTAGTATTAATTTCTAAATTTAAGGTATCTGAAACATTTTTCATTTGTAAAAGAAAAGTATCCATTTGTAATGCCTGCTTCCAAGGACGCCAAATAGTAGGCATCCATCTACCTTGTATAGTCAAAGCATCTTGGATATCTTTTCCGGCATTATGCATTTTATTTGCCAAAGTTTCAATATCAAATGAGTTCAAAGTCCCAGTCACAGCCCCGACTCCTCCCAATACTGTATCATACCATGCCCTTTTACCCCTATAATGGCATGCAGGAGTAGGTGGGAAGATTATTTTGGCTGCAACAACAGTCTTCTGCGATTGAGTTCCTGTTTTTACACATGATGTGGGAATCTTCTTCATCTGTCCTGGATCAGCTTTAGTCTGTGACATCAGATACACCCGGAGTATCCTTCTCCATGATACACATGATAAACTAGGTATCCCACAGCATAGTCCTGTTCCGTTATAGGTTCCCGTGTGATTATTACAAGGCGGATATTTCTGTCCTGTCATCGCTACCATCTGACGATTGGTGGCATTACCACAAAATATAATCATAGTTTTGTTTAAAGTAAAAGTGAACTCAGTTTTATTCTCCCCTTTTGAACTATAATTATCCCATATCGACTGATCAAAGGTTAATTGTTCAGTCGGCCAACAAATAATATGATCTTCAGCTTGAATATTCAAAGTGTCCTTACTATCAGCTAAGTATATAGTGGACTTAGTCCCATTATAATACCATGGTCGGGGATATTTTGCAGTTATGGTGAGATTAACGTCAAAAATCACTTGAGTGGTGAGTTTTCCCCAACCTCCACATCCGGCATTTTCATTCAGGGTGGTTCGGTTGTATTCCTTCCAATCTCCTGGCCTCGGAACGTACTCCTTCCTGAATTTTGTAGTCAGACAGATTCCAGGAGTCCAGGCACCGATGCTGTCCAAACACGCGAGCCCAAGGATTCCACTTAACCATATTTGAAGATTTGGAATCTATAAAATCAATAATCAACATTATTCCCTCAAATAACATTTTTCTTGTGGGATATATTCCCATTTTTCCACTCCTGGCCTCATAATTAACAGGGTATGGTCTTTGCCTATTGCTATCACTTCAGCCTCTGAAGGCGGTCCTTGGGTATTTTGAACACAGATTTTGGCTCCCACATTAGTGATGTTAGAAGAGCCAAAACCTTTTGAGCCTCTGATCGTTAATTCTGAAGGGGCTGTTTCCTCTTGCACATCTGACAAATTTATTGGAATCAAAAGCATTTGCGCAATACGCTGTCCTTTCTCCAAAATTAGAGGCTCATTCCCCAAATTTATCATTAATACTTTGATTTCTCCTTGATAATCTGCATCTATGACTCCTCCCACCACCATGGCCCCCTTTAATGCCAAACTAGACCTAGTGGCTATCTGTCCATAGTGGTCCTTTGGAATCTGACACCCCAATCCTGTAGCTATTGGTTTTACTTTCCCCTGTGGGATCACAACAGTTTCCAATGCACTCAAATCCAAACCTGCTGAATGTGGAGTTGCTCGTTCCGGTATTCGTGCTTCTTGATCAGTTTTCCACCATATGACGGACCTTATCAGGTGTGCCTCATGTATGGTGAGATTGGGTGTAAGCATCCTCATGAGAGGAGTCATAGAGTCTGTGATAGGCCTGTTGTTAATTATCTGTAAAGCCTCACTCAAATTGTCTCTCCATTGTCCATACTGTGTATCAGATTGATTAAGTTTTCTCAATGTGGATTTTAATAATCCATTCATTCTTTCCACCAAACCTGCTGCTTGTGGATAGTAAGGTAAATGATATACCCATTGTATATTGTTGTCCTGAGCATATTTTTTAATGGCATCTCCAGTGAAATGAGATCCATTATCAGTTTGAATTTGTAAGGGACCCCATAATACTGTGTTATTATCTCTAAGGTCCGCTCTGTGCTCCATTGGGTGGCTGCTTTACACGGAAAGCCCACCATCAGTCCTGAATATGTATCTACCGCAGTACAGACATACTTACACCCCCTACTCTCTGACAAAGGGCCGATGAAATCCATTTGCCATATCTGAGCAGGTAACTGGCCTCTGCCTATGTGTCCCATTACGGTGTGTGGTACCTCTCGTTTTTGTGAATGTTGACATATTGGGCAATGTTGTATAGTTTGTTTTATTATGTCAAGTGTCAGAGGCACACCTCTCTCCTGGGCCCACCTGTAAGTGGCTTTTTCTCCAAGATGTCCGCTTTTCTGATGAGCCCAAACGGCTGTACCTTGCAGCCATGCTTCTTTTTCTCCAGCATCAATCTCAGTGGTATTTTGTCGAATAGCAGCTGCTTTATCTGCTTCAGAGTTAAACAAACGTTCAAGTGAGTCAATTGGCATATGAGCATCAACATGAAAGACAGTGGTAGGTGTCTCTTGCACCATTTCCTCCAAATATTGCCACACTTCCCTACCCCAAATTTCTTTACCATGAATCATCCAATTATGCTTTTTCCATCCCATCATCCATGTTGCTAAACCATTTGCCACTGACCATGAGTCAGTGAAAACATGACATTGTCTCCCTTTTTCAAAAGCTATTGCTAGGAAAACAGCATATAGTTCAGCATATTGACTACTTTTTCCCTCTCCTTCCATTTGGAGATGCTTTTCCAACTTTGGATTATAAGCAACACTTTTCCATAGCCTCTTCCCTCCTACATACCTAGCTGAACCATCAGTAAACCAAGCATGCTCTTGCTGGTCTGCAGTTAGATCCTCATAGGTTTTTCCCCATTTTACAGGGGATTCCTCCATCATAGATGCTTTTTCAAGTGGGTTGACTATGTCATCCCCAATTTCTGCAATTTTCTCATGGAGGGTGGCGGTCCCACCTTCCCCTTTTTTTCGCTCTTTCAGAGACATACCACTTCCATTTGATAATACTTTGTTCCTGGGCATGGCCCACTCTGTTGGTTTTCGGATTAGACAAGACCCATTGCATGATTGGTATCAACGGTCTGAGTAGGACTTTATGTCCTAATGTCAACTGTTCTGTTTCAACCAAAGCCCAATAACAGGCTAACAATTGTTGTTCAAATGGGGTATATTTTTCTCCCGCATCTGGCAATTTTCTATTCCAAAATCCAAGGGGAACTCTTTTCCCCCCTTGTTTTTGCCAAAGGGACCAGTTAGCATACATATGCTGAACAGTGACATGTAATTCCACTGGCCCATTAGTCATTGGCCATAAATCTACAGCCTGTTGTATTGCTTCTTTTACCATCTCAAAGGCCGTTTGTTGTTCTTCACCCCAATGAAATTCATTTTTTTTACGAGTAACTTTGTACAAAGGGGCCAACATAAGTCCCAAGTGGGGAATATGTTGCCTCCAAAATCCAAACAAACCAATGTAGGATTGTGTTTCTTGCTTCGTTTTTGGGACTGGGAAATTAAGTATCTTCTGTCGAGCCTTCGGGAGGATTTCCCGATGCCCTTTGTTCCATTGTATGCCTAAAAATTTAACCGTCTGTGACGGTCCTTGAATTTTTGCCTCATTGATTTCCCAGCCTTTTTGTTTCATATGGGCCAATAGAATGGCAAGCTGTTCTCTTACAGCCTCTTCTGATGTTCCTTGAATCATTATATCATCAATATAATGAGAAATTTGCATATCTGAGGGCAAGGAGAACTGATCTAGATGTTCTGCCACCGTCCGGTGACAAATAGTAGGGCTATGAAGCCATCCTTGAGGCAATCTGGTCATGGTATACTGTCGACCTAACCAGGTAAAAGCAAATTGATCCTGCGCCTTTTCCTCTATTGGAATTGTAAAGAAGGCATTAGCCAAATCAATCACTGCATACCAAGTTCCATTATGACTCTGTATATTTTCTATTATAGTGATAGTATCTGGCACTGCAGCTGTTAATGGGGGGGGGTACATTTGTTCAATTCCCTGTAATCCACTGTCATACGCCAGGAGCCATCACTCTTTTTAACTGGCCAGACTGGATTATTCCATGCAGTAGTAGTGGTACGCATGACTCCTGCGTCCACCAGATTTTTAATTGTTTCAGTAATCTCTTTGTGTCCCCCTGGTATTCGATACTGTTTCATTGCCACCATTTTAGTAGCAGGAGGGATATGTACAGGGGGCATTTTTACTTTTCCTATCGTTACAGGTCTCATTTGTATTTCTGCCCTTTTTACTCCAAAGGAGAATTTTCCAGCCGATAAATTTAAAGTCATTCCTTTTAAAACATCAATTCCCAATATATATTCTGGAATGGGTACTACTAAAACACGGTAATTTCTTATCGGTAAGTTTCCTATTTTCAAAGCAACTTGTGTTTGTACTCCGGTGATTACCTGTCCTCCTAGTCCAGCAATTTTAATTTTTGGACCTCTGAATTTTGTGGGAATACCTTTTTTCCTTATTAATTTTTCCTCTTCTCTTGCGATATTTATTTTGAGCAACTATGATAGCAGCTTTCTCTGCTACACTCTGGTAATGTTCCAACTTATCTTTGAGCAGACGGGTATTGCAATCCAGCACCACTTTCTGCCCTCCTAGCTCTGCAACTTTTTGTTCCAATTGAGAGCACTTCCTCTGCATTTGTTGATTCCGCTCATGCATCGCGCGATATGCACTGAGCAGAATCCAAGTTCGTCGCCCAAGCGACACAACATCACCCGCCTTGGCGGGGACACCCATGAGTACATAAACAACATCATGGGTTAACTGCATCACCTGCCTTTGCAGGGAAAACCTCGAGTAACTAAACAACATCGAGGGGTTATCTGCATCACCTGCCTTTGCAGGGATCCCCATGAGTAAACCAACAACATCATGGGTTAACTGCATCACCTGCCATTGCAGGGAAAACAAATCCACATACGCCGTCCTAAAAACTCTACATCACCCCTGAGTACTTTAACAACATCAGTGGGTTCACTACCTTTAAGCTTACTAGACCACTGTTCCGCCAGTCCAGAACTGCTCAACTCATGTGCCAATACATTATACGGTGCCTCAGTCCAACCGGGCACATCCACTACATCCTCCTGCTTTTCCTTTCGTTTCTTAAACATATTGAAAAAGATCCTGCCGACTACGCCAATTTATGTCTTGCTAAATTTTCTCCCAAATTAGGTTATTTACCTTAACTTACGTAGCGCTCACTGACATCCCAGCCAGGCAAAGATTATTGACAATCTTTTATTTTAGCAAGCAATCATTTTGTTTTACATAGCACATGAATAGTCTCAAGATTTAAGAAAAATGACAGTTATGACATGAAAGATTTCAGCATCAATAATAATTACCGAGTTATTGTAGCATCACCCTTCGCATCGGGGGACCTCGATCAGCGGGAAGGGGTTTTCCTCGGTCAGCATCACAGACTAAGTGCGTCCACTTGAATCGTCTGGAAAGTCCCCACCCGCTGAGGAGGTCAGTACTTTTTATAATATTAATTGGAATGATCACGCACTGACATGCGCAGTGAATCAGGTTTCACCTTGATCACGCGCTGTCATGCGCAGTAACTTGTTTTTTTTCACATTCCTCCTTTATCTCAGTTGGTTTGGTTCTCACATTCCTCCCTTCCAACTCCCACAACAATGCCTGAGCAGGTGGTTGCTTTTCACATTCCTGAGTGTGTGCTCTCCTCATGGTAGGAAAAGTTCAGATTCCGGTCACAATCCATAGTATCCAAATGGATGTTTCAATGTACTGCAATCACTACCTTATTGACTGGATGCCTATCTATACCAGTCTCTCACTCATGCATATCCCATTTGTATCACACCGTGTAAGATGGAACTGTATATGGGAAGGGTAACCTGAGTTTCATCAGGGTCAGATTCAGGCCGTGTAGCGTGCGAGGGGAATGTAGTGGTCTGGGTCAATGTACCAGCAGATTCATCGAGCAGTGGCTGGGCATCAGTGCACTTGTGTCGCCCCCAGGAGTACGGTCGCCACAGTGGCATTACCTTCCTCCTAGGGAGTGTGATGTCATGCTTGGGAGCAACGAAGGATCTCTCTAGCAGGTTAACTGATTGGGCGGCGTTATTCCCACGAGTCATGACCCTCCAAACAGCGTTCATGAAGGCAAATTGTTTGTTTTACGTGGGCAGTATGGTTGCAAAGCTGAACCTTAAAGGAATGTCCAGAAGGGCACCACCAGGAGTGGAGCCTACGGTTAAATTCGACTCCACCTGGGAAACCTCAACCATGCCAGCTACAGAACAGATGCACACATTGCAAGCTTAATTCCGTTAACGAACGAGACTCCGTCATGCCCCGCGGTCCGAGTCCGGCTTACTAGAGGGACACGTGAGGCTCTGGAACATGAGATTGGCCAATAACTGGTGTGTCATGCCCTTACATGTCCGTGGCTGCATGTGCGCTACACTGAAAAGGCCAGCGTTTGTCGCTTACAGGTGCAGATAACCCGCTGAACAACGTTAGTGATGGGGATCACTGATTACAATTATTACCCGCGAACAATGATTTCCCAGTAAGTGCAGGTCAACTGCAGTTCCGGAATTAGGCCTAACCGTCATTCCTGAAAAAATGAAAAACTTACGTGTGCAAACCACAGGTGCTGTAGCTTGCTTAACAGCTCGCCAGCCGTTCTCACGCCCAGTATGGATTACACGTGATTGCACAAAGGTTAGAAAGGGTACCGTATCCCCAGATAACATGTATGGATAGCGTACACATTCAAAATATATGTCTCAGGAGGCAGGCTCAGACGGTGTTAGGCCCAGTATGGATTGCACGTGATTGCACAAAGGTTAGAAAGGGTACTGTATCCCCGGATAACATGTATGGATAGCGTACACATTCAAAATCTATGTCTCAGGAGGCAGGCTCAGACGGTGTTAGGCCCAGTATGGATTGCACGTGATTGCACAAAGGTTAGAAAGGGTACCGTATCCCCGGATAACATGTATGGATAGCGTACACATTCAAAATATATGTCTCAGGAGGCAGGCTCAGACGGTGTTAGGCCCAGTATGGATTGCACGTGATTGCACAAAGGTTAGAAAGGGTACCGTATCCCCGGATAACATGTATGGATAGCGTACACATTCAAAATATATGTCTCAGGAGGCAGGCTCAGACGGTGTTAGGCCCAGTATGGATTGCACGTGATTGCACAAAGGTTAGAAAAGGTACCGTATCCCCGGATAACATGTATGGATAGCGTACACATTCAAAATATATGTCTCAGGAGGCAGGCTCAGACGGTGTTAGGCCCAGTATGGATTGCACGTGATTGCACAAAGGTTAGAAAGGGTACCGTATCCCCGGATAACATGTATGGATAGCGTACACATTCAAAATATATGTCTCAGGAGGCAGGCTCAGACGGTGTTATGCCCAGTATGGATTGCACGTGATTGCACAAAGGTTAGAAAGGGTACCGTATCCCCGGATAACATGTATGGATAGCGTACACATTCAAAATATATGTCTCAGGAGGCAGGCTCAGACGGTGTCAGGCACAGTATGGATTTGACGGCCCAGATTACACAGCGGAGGAGCAGGGAGAGGTAAAGATTGCAAATGCTGGGGCCCTGCCCAAGCAAGGGGGGCCGACTCGTGGGCGTCGGTACTGGCACTGGGCCCCTCATAGTACAGCGGTGTGTCTGACGGCGGGTGTGCACCACCACCGTCAGAGACACTTGATTGCACTATGAGGGACCCTGTGCCAGTGCCCGCGCCCAAGAGTCGGCCTACCCACCTGTCCAGGGCAACGGCACTCGCACGGTGTCGTGCGCTAGGTGGTGACCCCAGCCATGGGGGGGGAGGCAGCACAGTTAGGGAGTTTTAGAAAGTGGCATATGTTGATGTTGGACATTCAGCTGATGCAAAAGGCGAAATAGGTCAAGTCCCAGGAAGAGGTGGACCAAAGCAAGCCATTTTTCTGTCACCCTATGTGTCATCAGGGGAAGGTGGGACAAAATCCTTGGAAACCCATGCATGGTTCATTTTAATGAAGGTTAGATCATCCACATTTTAGGTTGACAGACGGGTCCTTTTTTCTGTCAGGATTGCTCCAGCTGCACTGAAGACTCGTTCCGATAGCACACTTGCAGCTGGGCAAGCGAGCTCCTGTAAGGCATATTGGGCCAATTGAGGCCAGGTGTCCAGTTTAGCGGCCCAATAGTCAAAGGGGAATGACCTGTGTGGGAGAACATCGATATGGGAGGAAAAGTAGTTTGTAACCATAGTTGACAACTGCTGTCTCCTGTCACTTTCCATCGATGCAGTATTACCAGTTGTGTGAGCGGTATTTGAAAAATCAGTCCACAACATTGTCATGAAACCCCTGTCTCCAACGCCACTTCTGCTGTGTGCACCACGAACACCTCTGCCAAGCTGCCCCCGGCCCGTACGGCTCGTGTGAGAACCATCACCGCTGCTGTGTGCTGGGAATGCCTCAAGCAACCGATTTACCAGAGTTGCTTGTTTATTAGCCAATATTAGGTCAAGGTTCTCCTGTGGCATGATGTTTTGTAATTTGCCTTTATAGCGTGGATCCAGGATGCTGGCCAACCAGTAGTCGTCATCGTTCATCATTTTGGCAATGCGGGGGTCCCTTTTTAGGATCCGCAAGGCATAATCTGACATGTGGGCCAATGTGCCCGGTGTCAATGATGCACTGCGAGTGCTGGTTGGAGGAGCACTTTCTGGCAAATCCACATCCCTCCAGTCACGCACAAACCCTGTACCAGACCTTGCCACGCCAACATTTTCACTTGCCCCACGAGATGCATCCTCCTCCCCTAAGTAATCATCCCCATCATCATCCTCCTCCTCCTCTTCTTCCTCCACCTCGTCCAGGAGAGGTCCCTGAGCAGACAATGGCTGAATGTCATCAAGGATTCCCTCCTCCTCTTCCTCCTCATCAACATTGGCTGCAGACGCCTGCTCCTTAAGGTGCGTCAAAGTTTGCATGAGCAGACGCATAAGTGGGATGCTCATGCTTAGGATGGCGTCGTCTGCGCTTACCAGCTGTGTGCATTCCTCAAAACACTGAAGGACTTTACAGAGGTCTTTCAGCTTCGACCACTGCACACCTGTCAACTCCATGTCTGCTCTCAAAGTGCCTGGCCGTGTATCCTCCCACAAATGCATTATGGCCTGCCTCTGCTCGCACAGCCGCTCCACCATGTGCAGGGTGGAGTTCCACCTTGTTGCAATGTTGATAATGAGGCGGTGGTTGGGAAGGTGGAGCAATCGCTGCAGCTTCTGCATACGAACGGAGTGTACAGGCGACCGGCGGATGTGCGCGCACAGTCTTCGCACCTTCTGGAGCAGGGCTGTTAACTCCGGATAATTTTTGAGGAAGCACTGCACCACCAGGTTCAAGGTGTGAGCCAAGCAAGGTATGTGGCTGAGTTTTGAAAGGGCTATGGCTGCCACAAAATTACGGCCGTTATCACTAACTACCTTGCCTGCCTCAAGATGTACACTGCCCAGCCATGACTCAGTTTGTCGCTTCAAGTACTCGGCCAGCACCTCGGCGGTATGTCTGTCGCCCAAACACATCATCTGCAACACAGCCTGCTGACGCTTTCCACTAGCTGCTCGATAGGGGGACACATCGTGTGCAACAGTGGCAGCTGCAGATGGAGTGCTCGTACGACTGCGCTCTGTGGACAAGCTTTCGCTTCTGGAGGAGGAGGAGGAGGGTGGAACGCCTACAGCCAACTGTTTCCTATACCGTGGGCTAGGCAGCACTGTCCCACTACCGCTGTCCCCTGTGGACCCTGCATCCACCACATTAACCCAGTGCGCAGTGATGGACACGTAACGGCCCTGGCCATGCCGACTGGACCATGCATCAGTAGTGAGGTGCACCTTTCCGCTCACTGACTGCTTGAGTGCATGGACAATGCGGTCTTTCACATGATGGTGGAGGGCTGGGATGGCTTTGCGAGAGAAGAAGTGGCGACTGGGTAGGTCATAGCGTGGTACTGCATAGGCCATGAGTTCGCGGAAAGCTGTGCTTTCCACCAACCGAAAGGGCATCATCTCAAACGAGATTAGTTTGGCAATGTGGGCGTTCAAACCCAGTGTACGCGGATGAGAGACTGAGTACTTTCTTGACCTACTCATAGTGTCTGGGAGGGTGAGCTGGACTTGAGAGCTGCATATGGTGGAAGTAGCGGTGGACAGGGCGGACTGAGAGAGGGTTGATGATGGTGATGGCGTTGGTGTTCTTTCTGATGGCCTAGAATCAGTCTTTCGTTGATATAACAGTGGGATTCCCTGACTCTGTGGCCTTGCAACGACACCTCAACATTTGCTGCTGTGCTAACCGGTGGGCTTACAGTGGGGGAAACAATGTAGCGTTGCTGACTACCTTCGTTGTGATCAGTTGCACATGTGGCACTTGAGGTTTGGTGTTGTGTCCACGCTTGCAAGTGCATGCTGGTTAAATGTCTAAGCATGCAACTGGTATTCAAATTTTTCAGATTTTTCCCTCGGCTAAAGGTCTTTGCACACTTCTTACAGATAACCTTGGCCTGATCATGAGGATTTTGTTCAAAAAAGTGCCACACTGCACTCTTCCTACTTTGGCAGACATTTTGCGGCCTAGCACGCTGTGATATTTTGACCCTCTGGACAAGCTGTCCAGCAACTCTTTTGATGTTTGGAACCTGTCTTTGGAGTGCTCCGGGCCTGCCAGATAACAGCTATTGCGATGTCGATGTCTGCTGTGGATGCTCCTCATCTGAGCTATTGGAAGCAGCACCCTCTTCCCCCAATGGATGCCAATCTGGGTCAACAACTGGGTCATCCATCACCTCCTCTTCTATGTCATGTGCACCTTCCTCTGTGTCACCGTGTATGGTGGTATAGTGTGTGGGAAGGGGCACCTGAGCCTCATCAGGGTCAGAATCTGGCTCTGTACACTGCGAGGACAATGTAGTGCTCTGAGTGAATGTACCAGCAGAATCATCCATCAGCGGCTGTGCATCAGTGCACTCCATGTCAGATTCATCTTGGCCTGGGTAATTCACCATTTCACTTGATAATCCAGGCATGGTATGTGAATACAGCTCCATGGAGTAATCAGTAGTATGGCCTGCGTCATCCTTCAATCTTGGTTGGGGTGAAGGACACAAGGAAAGGTGTGGTTCATGAACATGAGCCTCCAATGACGACTCAGTGCTTTTACTTTTTACAACTGAAGAAGAGGAGGCGATAGAGCTGGAGGCTGAGTCAGCAATGTGAGACAAAACTTTTTCCTGATGCTCTGGCTTTAAAAGCGGTTTGCCAACTCCTAGAAAACTAAGCGTTCGAGGCCTTATGTAGCCAGACGATGACGCAGGCTCAACACCTCCTGCATTCGGTCCTATTTTGCTCTTGCCACTACCATCAGATCCACCACCAACACCATCATTACCAGCTGCCAACCCCCGCCCAATTCCACGGCCTCTTCCACCAGCCTTCCTCATTTTTGGTAGAAATGTAGACAAAATCCAACAAACTATATAGTATGTAAAACAAGGTACAAGGTGTCTATAGGACAGGGGAGATTTTGAATTTCTGCACACACTTTTGGACACTGGACACTTTTGGATTGTGTGAGGCCCACTGATATCTGAGCGCTATGTGACAGGCTCGATGGCACAGCTGTGACCTAAGTGACTAGAGGATAAGTGAGATTTTGAATCTCTGCACACACTTTTGGACACTGGACACTTTTGGATTGTGTGAGGCCCAATGAATATCTGAGCGCTATGTGACAGGCTCGATGGCACAGCTGTGACCTAAGTGACTAGAGGATAAGGGAGATTTTGAATCTCTGCACACACTTTTGGACACTGGACACTTTTGGATTGTGTGAGGCCCAATGAATATCTGAGCACTATGAGACAGGGCTCGATGGCACAGCTGTGACCTAAGTGACTAGAGGATAAGTGAGATTTTGAATCTCTGCACACACTTTTGGACACTGGACACTTTTGGATTGTGTGAGGCCCAATGAATATCTGAGCGCTATGTGACAGGCTCGATGGCACAGCTGTGACCTAAGTGACTAGAGGATAAGTGAGATTTTGAATCTCTGCACACACTTTTGGATACTGGACACTTTTGGATTGTGTGAGGCCCACTGATATCTGAGCGCTATGTGACAGGCTCGATGGCACAGCTGTGACCTAAGTGACTAGAGGATAAGTGAGATTTTGAATCTCTGCACACACTTTTGGACACTGGACACTTTTGGATTGTGTGAGGCCAACTGATATCTGAGCGCTATGTGACAGGCTCGATGGCACAGCTGTGACCTAAGTGACTAGAGGATAAGTGAGATTTTGAATCTCTGCACACACTTTTGGACACTGGACACTTTTGGATTGTGTGAGGCCCACTGATATCTGAGCGCTATGTGACAGGCTCGATGGCACAGCTGTGACCTAAGTGACTAGAGGATAAGTGAGATTTTGAATCTCTGCACACACTTTTGGACACTGGACACTTTTGGATTGTGTGAGGCCCACTGATATCTGAGCGCTATGTGACAGGCTCGATGGCACAGCTGTGACCTAAGTGACTAGAGGATAAGTGAGATTTTGAATAGAGATTCAAAATCTCAGTGTCCAAAAGTGTGTGCAGAGGCACACACTTTTGGACACTTTTGGACACACTTTTGTCACAGCTGTGACCTAAGTGACTAGAGGATAAGTGAGATTTTGAATCTCTGCACACACTTTTGGACACTGGACACTTTTGGATTGTGTGAGGCCCAATGAATATCTGAGCGCTATGTGACAGGCTCTATGGCACAGCTGTGACCTAAGTGACTAGAGGATAAGGGAGATTTTGAATCTCTGCACACACTTTTGGACACTGGACACTTTTGGATTGTGTGAGGCCCAATGAATATCTGAGCGCTATGTGACAGGCTCGATGGCACAGCTGTGACCAAAGTGACTAGAGGATAAGGGAGATTGGATTGCTTTTAAAAAAGCAGTTTGCGGAGCAGTGGGTAAACAGCAATGCCAGCCTGTCAGGAAGCCTTAAAAGGCAGCCCAACAACCAACACTACTGATACACCACAATATAGCCTCCCCTTGCACTGCACACACAGTGACTGGTGTGTTGTGCAGGCCAAATCGCTAGCAGCAGAAGCAGTTTTTTTGTCTTTTTCCCTGCCTAACGCTCTACCTACAGAATCAGCAGCAACCTCTCCCTATGCTAAGATCGGCAGAAGTAAGATGGCGGTCGGCGTGCACGCCCTTTTATACCCCCTGTGATGCCCACCAAAGCAAGCCAATCACTTGCATGCCCTTCTGAAAGATGGTGGTGACCCGTGCCTATGTCATCACGTTGCCCACAGTGTCCGTGGATCCTGATTGGCTGAAAAAGAGCGCAAAACAAACTTTTGAAACGCGACTTTGGCGCGTAAGTCGCCGACCTCGTGGCCGACCTCATCCTAGGGTCGGGTTTCGTTTCATGAAACCCGACTTTGCCAAAAGTCGGCGACTTTTGAATTTTTTCGACCCGTTTCGCTCAACTCTAGTGGTGGCCATAAATATTGGAACAGTTCATAGATAAGGAGTGTGAAAGTTTTATTGTCCTCTGATGCCCCCACAAGGTCTGAGGAGCAGATTCCTTAGTTGATGTAGAAAGACATAATTCCATGCCACTCATTCATTCCTGCACTGAGTGTGTCAAAGGTTGCTATGAGTTTATACTCCCAGACTCTTCTGTCTCTCTGAGATTTGAAGTTACCTTTTAATACAAGGAATTTCATGTCCATCGTGCTGTGATAAGTGACACAAAAATATTTTGTCACAGGTAAATCTATTCTTTCTTCTTTTATTGTGTGGCGGTGACAATTCATCCTTATTATAAGCTTCTGCCTTGTCTCCCCTACATACAGACCCCCCCGTTGGACATTTAGTACAAATAATTAAGTACACCTCATTAGATGTGATGCAGCTGAAAGTACCTGGAATCTTGTATTCCTGATGTAAATTGGGGATCTTTATCTTGTCCACGGTCATTATAAATGAACAGGTTTTACATTTTTCTAGTTGCAGGAAAAGGTTGCTGTAGCTGTTGGAGAGGACAGGGAGCTTCTGACAATGATGCTTCCTAGATTTAGGGGCTGCCTAAAACACAGAAGTGGGGGGTCTGGAAATATGGATTGCAATCGGGCATCTTTTTGTAGTAAAGGTTGTAATTTCCGTGCAGCTCCCCTTAGCACTTCCAAATTTGGATTGTAGGTGACTACTAGAGGCACTCGGTTATTTTCTTCTTTAGTTTTGTAATGTAGCAGGTGATTCCTTGACATTCTGGTGGCTCTTGTAATCTGGTTTTCAATTGTTCTTGGATGGTAGCCTTGATTTAAAAGGTTTTTTCTGAGGCTACCAAGTTGTTTTTCTCTGTCCATAAGGTTGGAACATATCCGATTGTACCTGATGGCTTGGCTGTAGACATTAGAGTTTTTTATGTGTTTTGGATGGAAACTGTCCCATTTAAGGTATGCTGGACGGACGATTGTCTTCTGGTACAGGGATGTCTCTATTTCACTGTTCTGTAACTTAATGATGGTGTCCAAAAAGTTATTTTCAGTACATGAGTAGTTGAGTGTTAAGCTGATGGTGGGATGAAACTGATTAAACTGTTCATGGAGCAGCCACCTCCATATACGTACAATATACAAAAAAAGTTGCACTCCATCGTGCTAAAGCATGTCAATGTGAAATATTTGAAATATGAATAGCAATACTGCTTTCGGATACTAGGAAAAAATGAGAGGCTTAGCACATAATTTGTCCAATCCATGCATGGCCATCAACCAACGTCAAGGTGGTTTCAAAACTGATGGGACCCTATGTGTCTAGTGTGAATATTTCTCTTAGGCTGAAGTCTGAATTCCTGGGTGAATGGATACCTCTCTCAGTAAAGCATGTATTTATGGGTAGGTAGTATCCTGCTGTAATTAGAAACACCAATGTTGAAGGGCAAAGTGCTCGGTCAGAGAGCAAACAGAAATAACAAACTTTTTCATATATTAACCCCTTAACCCCCAAGGGTGGTTTGCACGTTCATGACTGGGCCAATTTTTACAATTCTGACCACTGTCCCTTTATGAGGTAATAACTCTGGAACGCTTCCATGGATCCCGGTGATTCTGACACTGTTTTCTCGAGACATATTGTACTTCATGTTAGTGGTAAAATTTCTTCATATAACTTGTGTGAAAAAATGGAAATTTGGCAAAAATTTTGAAAATTTTGCAATTTCCCAACTTTGAATTTTTATACCCTTAAATCACAGAGATATGGCACACAAAAAACTTAATAAGTAACATTTTCCACATGTTTACTTTACATTAGCACAATTTTGGAACCAAAATTTTTTTTTGTTAGGAAGTTATAAGGGTTAAAAGTTGACCAGCGATTTCTCATTTTTACAACACCATTTTATTTTTACGGACCACATCACATTTGAAGCCACTTTGAGGGGTCTATATGATAGAAAATACCCAAAAGTGACACCATTCTAAAAACTGCACCCCTTAAGGTGCTCAAAACCACATTCAAGAAGTTTATTAACCCTTCAGGTGCTTCACATGAATGAATGGAATGTGGAAGGAAAAAATAAACATTTAACTTTTTTTCACAAACATTTTACTTCAGAACCATTTATTTTTATTTTAACAAGTGTAAAAAGAGAAAATGAACCACAAAATTTTTTGTGCAATTTCTCCCAAATACGCCGATAACCCGTATGTGGGGCTAAACCACTGTTTGAGCACACGGCAGAGCTCAGAACGGATGGAGTGCCGTTTGACTTTTTCAACGCAGAATTGGCTGGAATTGAGATTGGATGCCATGTTGCATTTGGAGAGCCCCTGATGTACCTAAACAGTGGAAACCCCCCACAAGTGACCCCATTTTGGAAACTAGACTCCCCAAGGAACTTCTCTAGATATGTGGTGAGAACTTTGAACCCACAAGGGCTTCACAGAAGTTTATAACGTACAGCGGTACAATTAAAAAATCATATTTTTTCCACAAAAATGATCTTTTCACCCCCAATTTTTATTTTCCCAAGGGTAACAGGACCCTAAAAGTTATTGTGCAATTTGTCCTGAGTACGCTGATACCCCATATGTGGGTGTAAACAACTATTTGGGCGCATGGCAGAGCTCGGAAGGGAAGCAGCGCCATTTGACGTTTTTGGCTGGAATTGAGATCGGACACCATGTCGCGTTTGGAAAGCCCCTGATGTACCTAAACAGTGGAATCCCCACACAATTGACCCCATTTTGCAAACTAGACCCCCTAAGGAACTTATCTAGATATGTGGTGAGCACTTTGAACCCCCCAGTGCTTCACAGAAGTTTATAACGCCCGGGCGTGAAAATAAAAAAAATCACATTTTTTCCACAAACATGATCAATTAGTCCCCAATTTTTTTATTTTCTCAAGGGTACCAGGAGAAAATGGACCCCAAAAGTTGTTGTCCAATTTGTCCTGAGTACACCGATACCCCATATGTGGGAGAAAACTACTGTATGGGCACACGTCGGGGCTCGGAAGGGAAGTAGTGACGTTTTGGAATGCAAACTATTGAAACTCCCCACAAGTGATCCCATTTTGGAAACTAGACCCCCCAACAAAATTATCTAGATGTGTGGTGAGCACTTTAAACCCCCAAGTGCTTCACAGAAGTTTATAATGCCCAGGTGTGAAAATAAAAAAATCATTTTTTTCCACAAAAATGATATTTTTGCCCCCTATTTTTTATTTTCCTAAGGGTAAAAGGAGAAATTGGACCCCAAAAGTTGTTTTGCAATTTGTCCTGAGTAGGCTGATACCCCATATGTGGGGGTAAAACACTGTTTGGGCACATGGCAGAGATTGGAAGGGAAGGAGCACCATTTGACTTTTTCAACGCAGAATTGGCTGGAATTGAGATCAGACGCCATGTTGCATTTGGAGAGCACCTGATGTGCCCAAACAGTGGAAACCCCCCAAGTATAACTCCAACCCTAACCCCAACACACCCCTAATCCTAATCTCAGCCCTAACTCTAGCCCTAACCCTAACCCTAGCCCTAATGGGAAAATGGAAATAAATACATTTTCTTTTAATTTTATTATTTTTCCCTAACTAACGGGTGATAACGGGGGGTTTGATTTACTATTTATGGCGGTTTTTATGTTTGGCAGCTGTCATACGCTAAAAGACGCTTTTTATTGTAAAAATAGTTTTTGCATCACCACATATTGAGAGCTATAATTTTTCCATATTTTGACCCACTGAGTCATGTGAGGTCTTATTTTTTGCGGGACGAGTTGACATTTCTATTGGTACCATTTTCAGGCATGTTTTGTTCAAACTATAGGTAAAACAAGAGCGCAATAGGGTCTTATCCGAGTAACTTATGCAGAATATTAAACAAATATACTCACCCTTTCTAGGAGATAGTTAAGCATGTAAAATCAGTATGTCAGCCTGCTGCACGTCCAACGGTCGACACACAGTGACCGCCATGTAAAACTCTTTGGATTAAAATTCTTGGACTTAAGTGCGCTGCCAGACAAATTATCAGATCCAAATCGGGTAGATGAATTAACCTTTTAATTCCCAACGCATTTCGAAGTCCATAATACTTCTTCCTCAGGGGATGACAGATATGAATACACAGAGCTGTTTCCAGTTTTATACATTCACATTTCAAAAATTGGCGCCAATGATGATATGTGATGCACCGCAAAGGTCAAAGTTCAAAACAAATCAAATGTCATAAAATTGTCACGATAATTCATCTGTAGTTGATAAAATCAATTGTTCTTTTATTTATTTTTACGGAAAAGCTTTTTAAAAACGAAAAAACACGAAAAAAGGAGATGACGAAAAAAGCGAACTCACGTCGCAAGAAAAAAACAAAAAAGACCACAGTCCAGCGCTCACACCATCACACCAAACAAGAACATATCCGAAAAAAGGATTAAAAAAGTAAATCAAATGAGTGATGATTTGAAAGGAAATCGTATAAATATGTATATTGGGAAAGCTTTTCTGTAAAAATAAATAAAAGAACAATTGATTTTATCAACTACAGATGAATTATCGTGACAATTTTATGACATTTGATTTGTTTTGAACTTTGACCTTTGCGGTGCATCACATGTCATCATTGGCGCCAATTTTTGAAATGTGAATGTATAAAACTGGAAACAGCTCTGTGTACTCATATCTGTCATCCCCTGAGGAAGAAGTATTATGGACTTCAAAACGCGTTGGGAATTAAAAGGCTAATTCATCTACCCAATTTGGATCTGATAATTTGTCTGGCAGCGCACTTAAGTCCAAGAATTTTAATCCTAAGAATTTTCGGGCATGTGACTTTTTTGATCGCTTTTTATTCCGATTTTTGAGACGCAGAATGAACAAAAACCAGCGTTTCATGAATTTCTTTTGGGGGGGTGCGTTTACACCGTTCCGCCTGCGGTAAAATTGATAAAGCGGTTTTATTCTTCGGGTCAGTACGGTTACAGCGATACCTCATTTAGGTCTTTTTTTATGTTTTGGCGCTTTTATGCAATGAAAACAATTTTATATAAAAAATAATTATTTTTGCATCGCTCTATTCTGCGAGCTATAACTTTTTTAATTTTTTGCTGATGATGCTGTGTGGTGGCTCGTTTTTTGCGAGACAAGATGACATTTTCAGAAGTACCATGGATATTTATATGCGTCTTTTTGATCGCGCGTTATTGCACTTTTTGTTCGGCGGTATGATAATAAATCATTATTTTTTGCTTCGTTTTTTATTTTTTAAGGGGTTCGCTAAAGGGGTTAACTAATGGGACAGTTTTATAGGGCGGGTTGTTACGGACGTGGCAATACCAAATATGTGTACTTTTATTGTTTTTTTTATTTCCAAAAAATGAATTTATTAGGGAATATTTTTTTTTCAATTTATTTAGCGATTTTTAAAAAATTATTTTTACACTTTTTTTTAACTTTATTGCATTGTCCCAGGTGGGACATCACTGTCCTGTGACAGATAGCTGATCTGTCACATCACAGATCACTGTGACAGATCAGCAATCTGTCACAGGCACTACACAGGCTTCCTCCTTGCCTGCGCTTTGCAGGCATGAGGAAGCCAGCTCCCTGCTGGCCCCCGAAGGTCCCCGTCACCATCTTGGATTCGGGGGACCTGCAAGGATGGAGCCCCCCGCAGCAGCACTGCACATTGCGCTGCTGTGGGGGGCTCAGGGAAGCATGGAGGGAGCCCCCTCCCTGCCGATGCTTCCCTTTAACCCCCGGTACACCGTGATCATGTTTGATCGCAGTGTGCAAGGGGTTAACATGTCGGGGGCAGTCCGTGACCGCCCCTGACACATTGTTCCGGGTGTCAGCTGTGATAATCAGCTGACACCCGGCCACGATCAGAGCCGCTCACCACGTGGGCGCCGCTGATCGCTGTGACGTACTATCCCGTCCCTGGGAATTAAGTCCCAGGGCACATGGACGGGATAGTATGTCACATGGCAGTAAGGGGTTAAACTGTTCATGGAACGTCTTTAGCTGTTGCTCAGACTCTGTTCAGATGATTAAAATATCATCAATGTAACGCTAGTACATTGATTGAGACATGAGGACAAAAAGTCACTTTCAAGCTTGGATACCCCTTGGATCCCGGTCAGACACCTCTCACACAGCCAAACCAGATCTCACACTTTGCACTGATGAGGGGCAGTACCCCAAAACACTGTGTCTGCAAATTTAGATTCTGGTTTTGGCTTTTATCCTAAGTTGTGTAGCAAGGCTCATTAAAGGGTTGACATTGACTTCTAGGATTGCTACTTCCTCTAGGTGGCACTAGAGTTCTAGTCCTCTTGATCTCTGGAGAGACAATTTGCATATTTCCCAGAGGAGCATTGCGGCATGAATGTCTCCTGTCGGCATGCTTGACATGTCACTCTCCACAAGTAGAACCGATACCCCTTTGATCCCAAGCTTGGCCATGGAAAGATTTGCACACTGTAGAGCCATTTTACTTCCCATTGATGTACCATTATCCTCAAGATATATAGAGTGGTCCATAAGTAGGTGGACAGTATGTGTAATAGGGTTATGAAGGGGAAGATTTATCAAACATGGTGTAAAGTGAAACTGACTCAGTTGCCCTTAGCAACCAATCAGACTCCACTTTTCATTCTTCACAGACTCTTTGGAAAATAAAAGGTGGAATCTGATTGGTTGCTAAGGGCAACTGAGTCAGTTTCACAGATCCAGTTTTCTTTTCAGATAGTTCAGATAACCCATAATGGCAAATAATTTAAATACAGATCAAAGAAAATGGATTTTAAAAGAGTATTGGAAATCTCAAAATGCTGAAACAGTTAGAGCAAACTGGGTTGAAACATTTAGTACTCAAGCCCCAAAGAGACAAACCATTTACCGCATTCGTGACAAATTCGATACCACTGGCTCAATCCTTAATGCTCCAAAAACTGGTCCACCCAAAACATCCTGTAGAGAAAATAATAAACAACTTGTTGCTGAAACATTTGCTCAGAGTCCAAAAAAGTCCACTAGAAGTGTCTTTTTAGAATTGGGAATTTCATGAGCTTCCATCATGCGAAGCCTGAAATCGATTGGGTGGAAAGCTTATCGTCCATGTATAATTCATGGTTTATTGGAGGATGATCCAGACAGGCGGCTGCAATTTAGTGAGATTAGGCTTAACGAATTTGAAGAAAATCCAGTAATTTTAGATAACATTATGTGGAGTGATGAAGCTTCTTTCAAATTATCAGGCCATATTAACAGACATACCGTATTTTTCGGACTATAAGACGCGCCGGACCATAAGATGCACCCCAATTTAAAGAAGGAAAATAGGGAAAAAAATAATAATGTGTCAAATGGGGGTCCGTCTTACAGTCCAAATTCAGCTTTCCTGGGAAGGGATCCGGCACAGGTGGAGGAGTGGTCACAGGGGTCATTCAGTGGTCCAGGTTCGTGTGGTGGCGGCTCTGTGCTGGGGCAGGTTGGTTGTGTTGAAGCAGCTGGGCTGTACTGGGGCAGCTGGGCTGGGCTGTGCTGGGGCAGGTGGGCTGTGCTGGGGCAGCTGGGCTGTGGCAGCTGTGCTGGGGCTGGGGCAGCTGCCACAAATCTCGGATTCAAATGTTGGCAATGAGATCTCATCTGCCGAGATCTCGGGACGAGATCTGAACCTGCGCATGCGCCGTCCCCGGACCGGCGGCCATCTTCCTGGCATCCATGTTCCGGGAGGCCACCGCAACATGGCGGCGGCCAGCAAGGGATGTGCGGGGCCCCCGGGCTTGGAGGAAATGCCGGCAGAGCCGCCGCCCCTGCACCGTAGCACAGAGAGCCACTACCCCTGCACCGGAGCACAGCCCGCTGCCACCACTGCACTACAAAGCCCCGCGGCACCCACACCAGCCTCCGGAGGTTAGTATATTTCGATCATAAGACGCACCCCCATTTTTGGGGGAAAAAAGTGTGTCTTATGGTCCGACAAAAACGGTAATTGTATTTACTGGTATAATGAGAACATGCATTTAACATTAGAGCAACAACTAAATGAGCCTGGTGTCAATGTTTGGGGTGGTATTTCAAGTTTTAGTGTTTTTGGACCATTTTTTTTGATGGAACAGTCACAGGAGATAAGTATCTTGAAATTCTAATGAATCAAGTTGTTCCCTTGTTACAGCAACAGCCTAATTCAAATGACCTTTATTTCCAACAAGATGGCGCCCCTCCACATTAATCAAGAGTAGTCCACGAGTATCTTGATGAAACATTTCCTAATAAATGGCCCACTTGATTGGCCGGCACGTTCACCAGACTTGACCCCAATGGATTTTTTCTTTTGGGGAGTACTCAAGGACAAAGTTTATAGTCGAAAACCAAAAAGTGTCAATGATTTGAAAAATTACATAAGAGATGCATCCAAGAAATTAATACCCAAAGAGACTTGTGCAAAAATGTTTGTCGAAGTGTAAGAGGCAGACTTCAAAACTGTGCAAATTGTGATGGAAAACAGTTTGAGCGCCCACGTTGATAAAATTTAAGGGCTTTTGTATTATTGTTCAGAATAAAATTTGTTATGCTTTTGTTAGTAAATATAATTAAATATATAAATCAAAATAAATGCTAGGATTTTCTCTCCACCTACTTTTGGACCACCCTGTATATTGTTATCGAATTCAAAGTAATTGTTTGTGAGGATGAATTTTGCAAGTTTCATAACAAAATGAGCATCAATCCCTGTATTATCCATGAAGAGTTTGAATACATTTAATCCATGCTGGTGAGGGATATTACAGAATGAAGATTCCACATCCACGGTGGCCAGGATGGCTCCTTCTGGTAGAGGACCTATTGCTGCTAGTTTATTCAATAGGTCAGTTGTGTCCTGAATGTAGCTGGGTGTTTCCTTTACCAGGGGTTTAAGAATACATTCTACCTGTCCAGATACCTGCTCAGTAAGGGTTCCCACACATGAAATTATTGGTCTTCATGGATTTCCAGATTTGTGGAATTTGGAAAGCATGTAAGTTTTCCCTAATCTTGGGCTCTCTGGTATCAGGTCATTGCCTCTTATTGATTCATCAGGCAAACAAAACACCAACTTGTTTAGTTCCTTGTAATAGTCCTGTGTAGGATCCAAATCCAATTTTCTATAGTAGAGTGTGTCCATAAGTTGCCTGTTTGCTTCCTTCATATAGTCTGATGTGTTCATCATGACTATTGCACCTCCCTTGTCAGCAGGTTTAATGATGATTTCTTTGTTGTTTTTCAGAGACCGTATGGCCTTTCTCTCCTGGGCAATGATGTTGGATTCTTGCCTCCTGTTGCTGTCTATGATGGTGGATTTTACCAAACGTCTGAAGGAGTCTCTGTATTTATCCAAATGAGGGTTGCGTCCAGGTGGAGGTGTCCAGTCTGACCTCTTCTTGGTTGTTAGGAACCCTTTTCCTTCGGTCTGAGTGTTTTCTGAATCTTCTGTATCATTGAAATATTCCCTCAAGCTCAGTCTCCTGAAATAATGTTCCATATCACTGCAGAGTTCAGTTTTATCTAGGGCCTTAGTGGGACAAAATGAGAGTCCTCTAGAAAGCACGGCCAGTTCCACTGTGTGGGGTTTATAATCTGAGAGATTGATGACACAGTTAGATGCTTTTGTGTCTGGAATGGCGTGATTGTCCAAGGTTTAGGCTTTGTTTTGTATCTGTTTGTATAGATTCCTGAATTAAGGAACAATTTATGTAGTTACTTTTCCTTGTTATGAATCAGAAATGTCCGTAGTTTGTTGTAGTATTGCTGTAATTTTTGCTTTGTGTTTCCTATAAGTATTTTCCTCAGAGTTTCAAATTGCCTTTGGACTTTACTCTTGATGCTGTGGAAGACATGCAAGAGGTGGTTTCTTAGTATCTCAGAAGTCCTGTGACAAAGGCTGTTCATCACTGTAATCTGATTCATACCAGAATGAAATGACCAGCTAGGTATACGGCTCTATTTCTTGTGCAACATCACCTCCTTGTGGATAATTTTGATATAACACCTCAGCATCTCGGAGTTAGTTCAAGAGAATGGGAAAGTCATTGCAGGTAAGCTGCCTGAGAGAATGCCAAAACGTGTGTAACGCTGTCATCAGAGTTAGGCCACATGTACACATGTCAGTATTTGGTCAGTGTTTTACCTCAGTATTTGTAAGCCAAAAACAGGAGTGGAGCAATCCAAGGAAAAGTATTATAGAAATACGTCACCACTTCTGTATTTATCACCCACTCCTGATTTTTTCTTACAAATTACTGATGTAAAATACCGATCAAATACTGAATGTGTGAAAGTGACCTTAGGTTATGGCTAAAATATGACATGAGAAATCATAGTGACACATGGAAGCATTGGATGTCATCATTTCCTATGGTGTCCAGTTGCAAACTGCGACGTCATGTGACAGAGTCAAAAATGTTTTTAAATAGGTTGGATTTCCGGTGGTGGTCACAAGTCACTCACGACTCACTTGCCATCATCTTCAATCCAACTCCCATGCGACATTCGACTTGTGCACAACTGGCGAAAATGCAGCGACAATGATATCTAGATGGTTAAAGAAAAATATTCAGGATTGAGAGTCCTCAGTAGTTGATACCTTTTAATGGCTAACTGAAAAGATGGTAATACATTGCAAGCTTTCGAGACTACTCAGGTCTCTTCATCAGGCTAGACTAATACAAAATCTGAAGTCACATATTTATGCACAATACAGCCTAGAAAAAATGCAATAGATAAGACAAGTGACGTGAAGCAGTTAGCCATTAAAAGGTATCAACTACTGAGGACTCTCAATCCTGAATATTTTTCTATCTACTGGCTAACAAGGTACAAAGATATACATCTTTCCTGTATCTAGATGGTTAAAGGGAATCTTCAATGAAGAAAAGGAACAGCATCCCATCCAGGTGATTGAAAATTTCATAAAGACTTTATTCTGCCATGATGCAATGTTTTGACCTTTACAGGTCTTTGTCAAGCACACACAATTCATAAAATGGCGGCCTTATAGTGTGTGGTGGCACATGCACACCAATCACTCACAAGGTACCGCCCACTCCAATCAAATACAGAATATACATAAGAAAGGATAAAATCTCTCAATGTCATATTCATACTTTAAAATCACTTCAATTGTATACATAATCCTCCAAAAATAGGAAAAACAAGACACGAAAAATTACAAATAACATTCATTTCAAAAGAATATCCAATCAGATGACGTAGCACAACATATTGATATAGCAACCAGAATCCAATCATAACTCACCTCACATTGTGTTTACTTGTTTGACCAATCATCATTCATTTCCCCTTTGGCGCCCAAACCGCTAGTGTCTGTAGCAAATCCAGGTTACTGACAGCGCTATACCATCTATGACAAAGGCTGCCATTCGTTACTCAGCCCTATGTGTACCCGTGCATGTGCAGTGGAGTGCTGACGTCAGCGGGTGGCCACATGGCCAAGTCACGTGACTGCTCACCGACACAGCAATCCAAGCGTCAATATAAGCATGCAGGCATAGGAAGCGTCCGATCATTACCATGGTGATACAATCACCCCATATATGTACCTGCACTCAACGCGCCTGCGCAATGCAGCGCTGACCCCCACAAGCGGCCACCCGACCAAGCCACATGACCGCTCACCGGCACAGCGATCCAAGCATCAATATAAGTAGGCATAGGAAGTGTCCGATCATTAGCATGATACAAACACCCTGTCAGGAACACCGCACTGCACCTGCTCACTTAGCCAGTACGCGTGTCCTGAGTACAAAACTGTGCACAAAGATACCTGTGGAATGGGGCAGCAGTGGTGATGATGCATGCTCCAGGCTCACAGGACCTGAAGCATGTGACTACTGAGGGCGTGGTCTAAACTCCAGAGAGCTAGGAGCTGAGGAAAACTCCTGGAAAGGTAACTACAGGACAATGTTACCAAGGGGCATAGACAGAGACAGAAACCAGATCAAGCCAGGGTCAAAGCACAAGATAGCAATACAGTACCAAAGGGTTAGGCAGAATGGATAGTCAGGACGTAGCAATAGATCCGAAAACCAGAACCAGTGGTGGCAAACTGACCGGAAGCATTATCCGCTAAACAACCAACAACCATTTCACACTGCTCTGGTTTCAATAGTGATGTCCTGCTGCAGGTCCCTAGTAATTGGGTCATGAAGGGCTGGTGAGATGTGGGTGTTTGTTGTGGCACAATTTCAGCTTGCCCATGGTCTCGACCTCTGCATGCACCATCACTATCACGTCAACTTCCCCATCACGCCACACGCCTTGCCCATTTTAAATGGACTACAATATTTTCCACGTTCACTACAAATGGCTGAATTCGTAGCGAACTTGTATGTCATCCGTGTGTGGGAAAACCACACTTTAAAATGTCTGGACTGTAGGTAAAAATGTGTTTTTTGCTATCAAACTGGTGTCAATAACTTGGGTAAGACACAGCAAAAAAAGGTGAATGCAGGCCTGCAATGCCCAAATTTGTAGCCCAGAGATAGATCAGGCGTCTGACGGAGATAGCACACAGTTAAATATGTGGCCTGTATTTTTTTTTTTTGCCACCAAAATTGTGTCAATAAGTAGGCTATGACACAACAGAAAAAATTCTTTATAGGACTGAAATTGTAAAATATTTAGCACAATGATATGCGATGCGTGTGGCGGACAAAACACAGTGTTAAATATATGAACTGTAGCTAAATACAAAAAATACTACAGTACCACAAAAAATGCCAGAATTTTCTGCGCACTCAGATGTGATGCATGGGATGGGCAAAGCCGATTAAATTTGCTGGATTTTCACGCTGTAGTATTAAAAGGATCTGGCTGTAGTCTGCAGTGTCAACAAGCAAAAGGAGAAAAAAAGGGGCTCTGGAATAAAATAATCAGGATTAAAGTGCTAAAAAAAATTATTCCTAGCCACTGATACCTGGAGCTAGGTATATATGTAAAAGCCAGCAGCAGCAGACAGTAATGGACTCTTTTGATGTATGCAATGATATCTATATGCCCACATAGAGTGCCTGCATGCCTTGCACTGATGTGTATATATGCACATACACTCCCTGCCTACCTAGCACTGCAATCTATATACCCTGTAATTAGTCCTTAGAAGGACTGTTGGTTTAGCTGGATATGTTGATTCAACGATGGTATACCCACACTAAGTAATAAAAGCACAAATTTCTCCCTATCTCAGCAGCAGCTCTCCCTACACTTTCTGATTCCGATTGTGACTGTGACGAGCAGGGCGGCGGCAGGTCTCTGATAGACCTGATGACGCTGTGTGGCCAGCCAATCACTGTAATACCACAACAAAGATGGCTGCAGCATTACAGTGCGTGGCAGATAATACCTGCATGTTGATTGGCGCTCTAAAGAGCACCAAACTTGCAGGGCAGAGACCCGTGCTCCCGCCCAATAATCCCGGAAATGCTCGGTGCTCGCCGAGTACCGCGAGTATAGCGATACCCGGGCGAGTACCGAGTAGTGGCAAACATGCTCGCTCATCACTAGTGTGTAACAATTATTTTTTTAAATTTGGAGACTCCAAGTTGGGTCTCCATCTGGTGCGTTGATTGTGTACGTAGGTCTCCCAGATAAGCAGCATGCAATTGCTTTCAGTCAACTACCTGTGTTACTTTCCTTACATTTTTCTATCAATAATAGCCAATAAAACTGATGTGTCATGTGGTTACCACAAGAGAGCAGAACAAGAAGACCGCAGCATCTAGTTGCTCCTACTACGCTGAGAAGAAGCACTTTTCCAGTATATTAAACGTGTTTATTTCTTCCATCAGAACAGTGGTTAATCGGCCATATTGGAAAGCTCCTACATTCATTTGTGCTCGGTTAGCCACTCCATTTCCCTATAAAATCATGGTTCAATTACCATCAGTTAGCAATTTGCTGCATGATTTTAGAGTTGGAGAAGTTGGTTTTGTGAAGGAGTGCTGGAGGAATTTATTGGCGGCTCATGGATGGTTTGTACGCTTGGAAATTCCTTATCCTTCCCCGTTTTTGGTTCATATGGGTTCAAATCGCAGTTTAGTTCTTTCAGTGGTAATCACCCTTCTGGATTACCGGAGGAAGGACAGCTTTCATCTTCCATCTCTACCATATGGCAGGGTATAACTAATAATTTCAAAAAGATGGGTACTAAATATGAGTGTGGCTGATTGGAGACATGTGGTGGGTCCTGTGTGTTGGTGACTTTTTATGGCTGTCCTCGAGGAACATTAAGCTGAAGGTTCCGTCTTGGAAACTGGGTCCCAGGTTTATCGGTCCTTATAGGAACTTAGCCAGCATCAATCCCATAGCATTCCACCTTGCTTTACCACTTACCTTTAGAATCCATAACATTTTTCACCGTTCGCTTCTCAAAAAGTACATGGCATCTGCAGTACCTTCTCCTCTACCATCTTCTCCTGTCATAATTGATGTAATCTGGAGTTCCAGAAGGCAAAGGTCCTAGACCTAGGCTCTCGTCTTGTTCATCTGTCACTTCAATACATGGTACATTGGAAGTGGTACGGTCCTGAGGAGAGGATGTGGGTACCAACCTCTGACGTCCATGCGGCCAGACTGGTTTGGGCTTTTCATGTTGCACCCCCAGATAAACCTGGTCCTGAGGTTCCGGAGGTACCTTGTAGTAGAAGGGGTACTGTCAAGGGGTTACTGCAATGGAGCGGAGCCAGAAGACTACAGCATGTGGTTGCTCCTACTACGCTGAGAAGAAGCACTTCTCCAGTGTATTAAACGTGTTTATTTCTTCCAGCAGAACAGGGGTTAATCAGACATATAGGAAATCTCCTACATTAAGCTGTGCTCGGTTAGCCACTCCTTTTCCCTATAAAATATGGGCTCGATTACCAAGTCATCGTCAGAGTTAGCAATTTGCTGCATGATCTTGCAGTGGGAGAAGTTGGTTTTGTGAAGAAGTGCTGGAGGAAATTATTGGCGACTGTTGGCTGGTTTGTATGCTTGGAAATTCCTTATGCTTCCCTGTTTTACTTTCTTCCCCCTCCCTATACACTCTGGTGAATACCTCTGTTATATGGGAGTGTAAATTTTGTGGGTGTGGAGTTTTCATTTTACTCTTGTCTGTCACCCTGTCTGTCAGGTTGGTGTACTGTGGTACAGTAGCGCCTCTCTTCCCCGGGTGGGGGAAGGGGACAGATGAAGGGCTGTTGTAGGAGATAAGGCAAGGGTGAAGGCCCCAGCATCTTCGTCATCTGGAGTATCCAGGGGAACAGGGTGAGCTAGTGCGCCCCCTAGTGTTAGGGTAAGGAAAGGTATCCCCTGGTTCCCAGGTCACTCCTCAGTCAAATCGTGACATGATGTTTGTACCATCTGAGTGTAGCTGAAATAAAAAAAATGGAGGTGTTGCATGAGGTATCAGGGCTCCCAGCTAAGAAGGCTTACACCGCTCCCTTAACAAGCAGGTCCCCATTAAAATTTCAATTCCAATCTGTAAATGCTGGGCCAGAACCTGATACCTCATGCATGGCCCATAGCTGACTGCTTGTGTACCATTATAACAGGTTCTGCTGTAGGTCAATTAATCAGTCAACTTCCTGTGTTACTATTCTTACATTTTTCTATCAATAGTAATCTATTAAACTGATGTTTGTGCCATCTGAGTGTGGCTGGAATAAAAAAAAATTGTAGGTGTTGCATGAGGTGTGAGGTCTCCCAGCTAAGAAGGCTTACACCGCTCCCTTAATTTCTAGATCCTCATTAAAACTTCAATTCAAAGCTGTAAATGCTGGAGCTCATGCATGGCCTATAGCTGTTTGGGAAGTTTTCTGTCACCCCTTAAGGTGTTGTCTATGTGTTTGGTTTTGCCTCCCATTGAATCTAATGCGGTTCGGATACGTTCGGGGAACCGATCTCTGTTCGGTGAACTCGAACCTTGAAAGGTTTGTTCATCTCTACTTACTACTATTCAGAAAGAAGTTTGAGAAAGTGGTCTAACCTTCTCTCCCCCCTACCCTATTTCTCTAAAACACTTATTTTTATAAATGTTATACAAATTTTGTCCATAGCATTATATAGCTGATTTCACATTTTTAATTGGTGTTTACCACTAATAGTATGGTCCTTTTCACTTTACAATTAAAGTGCAATTTTTTTAGATCAATATTAAATGCTGTTTTGACACTAATGAGTAATGAACCTTTGTGGTCCATTTCGGGAGATGCATCTATAATTGACACCTGATGTAGGAT
The DNA here is from genome assembly GCF_039654945.1 of Dendrobates tinctorius. NCBI lineage: Eukaryota > Metazoa > Chordata > Amphibia > Anura > Dendrobatidae > Dendrobates > Dendrobates tinctorius. The sequence continues at coordinate 15,551,514 of NW_027361704.1, read as the reverse complement.
GTACACGATATTGTTTGTTCACACATTTAATTAACACACATTCATACATTTTTTCTGTCATTTTTCATCTCTTCATGCACTTTGCACTTTAGTCCTTATTATAACATTGATGCATTAACTATTTATATTATTGTTTATACAGCTATGTATATAATCATGATTGTGATATCATATTTTGTAAAACTATTATTGACAAACTGTGTATAGAAGCATGAAACTCTATGCTCCCTTGATTCCATATTTGCTTATATGTGAATATGTAATCTTTATTTTACAATATGATATTTGAATACCAATCATGTTCAATCCTTTTACATAATTTTTCTCATGATATCATGTCCTGTGAATATATTTATTACCGATGATTGTATTCCATGAACTTGCATGTTTTTAGGATTCCGGACGCGCTGTCAAGTGGCCAGTTCTTGCACTTGTGCCTGCGCCATCTCACCATGACAGCCCGCAACTTGCACTTGAGGGGCCAAGAGTCGGTGTGTCCCCATGGTGATTGTTGGTAAACGATGCATGCGCCATTGATTGAACCGAGTCCATCATCAGTCAGACCACTTGACTATCATGTGATCATTCACGTGATCTGCACGCCCCCCCTGGATCAAGCCATATTAATGGCTGTCAATACTATCTACTTTTGCCTAAACTACATGTCCATTACACACCTCCCTAGCCGGACAATGTGATTCGCTAATCCATAAATGGTGTCTGTTCCCTCCTGAAACATGCCTCCTGATGAAATACTAAATGAATCATGTGTTGGGGCGGTGGGGGCACTATAACAAGCATATTTACTCCATGTAAGTACTTGCTCTCTTACTGAAATCTATCTGGTTTAAATTGTTGGGGATGATTTACCCCTAGTATTGCCATACATTCAGATTGTTAAAGGTCTCGTTACATTTAGCGATGCACCAGCGATCCCGACAACGATACAACCCAGTCAGCATCGCTGATGCATCACTAAATGGTCGCTAGTGAGCTGCCAAACAGGCAGATCTCACCAGCGATGCAGCGGCAGTCGGCGGTCGATACTTACCTGTCACACGCAGCGAGGGTGACGTCTTCCGCCCGCGTCCATGGAGTCGCTCGTCGGCGCCAGCAGGAAGCCGATGACGAGAAATGGACCATCCCGTTCTCGCGCGATCAGCGATATCCAGCGGGGAGCCGGATCGGAGGTAAGTGTCACATGTAGCGAGATCCCTACCGATATCGCTGTTGCATCACAAAATCGGTGACGCTTTAGCGATATCGCTAGCGATCTCGCTATGTGTGAAGGGGGCTTAAGTCATGAATTGCAAATTATCTTATGTAGCTTATATTACATAGCATCTCCATTTATCTCTGTTCAGCAGTCTCTCTATCTCCATTCTATTTTATGTTGGTTTTAACATGTAAAATGAAAATATAATTTTATAAGGGTATATACTCTATGGTTATTTATTGGTGTAATCAGATTTTATTGGTTATACATAACAAAAACATAGCATACAAACCAAACTTCCATTTGGGCCGCGCAGGACCTCATTGCATACAATAACCAGAGGACTATAATAACGCTCTTGTATATCCAAGTTTACACAGATGCATTTAAAATAATTTATACATTATACTCTTTTCTCTGTATTATGTTAAAGATATATCAAGTAGAGAAAAAAAGTCAAACGAAAAACATACCACATCATTGGTGAATATCACTACCTAAGAAGAATATATAAATTCTATCTCTATATATAAAAGTGAATGTATGTATGTACCGTATACACTCGAGTATAAGCCGATCCGAGTATAAGCCGACCCCCCTATTTTTGCCACAAAAAACTGGGAAAACTTATTGACTCGTGTATAAGCCGAGGGTGCACAGTGAGTGGCCTCAGTTATCTGCAGTGTGTGGCCCCAGTTATGTGCACAGTGAGTGGCCCCAGCTTTTCTGCACAGTGAGTGGCCCCAGTTATCTGCATAGTGAGTGGCCCCAGTTATGCACAGTGAGTGGCCCCAGCTTTGCTGCACAGTGAGTGGCCCCAGTTATCTGCACAGTGAGTGGCCCCAGCTTTTCTGCACAGTGAGTGGCCCCAGCTTTTCTGCACAGTGAGTGGCCCCAGCTTTTCTGCACAGTGAGTGGCCCCAGCTTTTCTGCACAGTGAGTGGCCCCATCATGTTGCTGCTGCCGCTGCCTCCCTTACAAAAAAAAACAAAAACCTGCATACTCACCTCAGTCGCTGCCCCCTGCTCATCAGCGTTGCGCTCTGCAGTGAGTGTGCAGGCAGAAAGCGATAGCGCCCTCTGTCCTGAATGTCACTGCAGAGGACACAAGACAGCAGAGCGCAGGGACAGGTGAATATGCCTCCCAACCCCTCGTTCATACTCACCGGGTCCTGGCGCTTGTCTCTGCAGCTCCTCTGCTTGTTCCATGTTGTCGGCGCTGCTCTCTTCCTGGTTCAGCGGTCACGTGGTACCCGCTCATTAAATATGCGCATATTTAATGAGCGGGTACCATTTGACAGCTGAAGCAGGAAGAGAGCAGCGCCGACAACATAGAACAAGCAGGGGAGCTGCAGAGAAGGGTGAGTATGATCTGACACCCCCGCTCCCCCTCCCCTGCTGATCCCTCCGGTATATGACTCGTGTATAAGCCAAGAGGGGGACTTTCAGCCAAAAAAAATGGGCTGAAAATCTCGGCTTATACACTAGTATATACGGTATATGTGTGTGTGTATCACCAATCAATCACGAAGCATCTTTAATTTCACCAAAGCTGTTCAAAAGAAGCTGAGCTGTGATTGATTGCTATGAGCAACAGTTTTCCTTGCAACCAAATCACTAAGCATCTCTCATTTCACCAGAGCTGGTTAAAAGTAGCTGAGCTGTGATTGGTTGCTATGAGCAAGTTTTCCCACTTGACAACACCTCAGCAGACACTGACATGGCAGGAGATATCTAGCATCCCTGGGAACATAAGCTCCCAGCCATTGTCTGCCCCCTGAAAGGAGCAGAGAGCACATGACAGAAATGAATCCCCCCCCGTCCATATCCCCATCACACATCCTCCACCCCATAGGCACATCTTCCCTCTTAAAGGGATCATTGGTATGGAAGTCAGAGCAAATCCATCCAGGGCTTTGTTTTGACCCCAGGCCTCTCTTAAAGGGATCCATAGTATGGAAGTTAGGACAGTTTCACTCAGCTCTGTGGTTCTTGCCCTAGGGTCTCTTAAAGAGATCATTGGTATGGAAGTTAGGGCAAATCCACTCTGCGCTTTGGTACTGACCCCAAGCCTTTCTTAAAGGGATCTCCGGTATGGAAGTCAGGGCAAATCCATCCAGCGCTTTGGTTCTGACACCAGGCTATCTTAAAGGAATCTCATGTATGGAAGTTAGGGCAAATCCACTCTGTGCTTTGGTACTGACCCCAGGCCTCTCTTAAAGGGATCTCCGGTATGGAAGTTAGGGTAAATCCCTCAGCGCTCTGATTCTCACCCCAGGCTTCTATTAAATGGATCATTGGTATGGAAGTCAAGACAAATCCACTCAGTGCTCTGGTTCTGACACCAGGCTTCTCTTAAAGGGATCCCCGGTATGGAAGTTAGGACCGTTCCACTCAGCGCTCTGGTTCTGACCCCAGGCTGACGGGATGATGTGGGATATTAGGGGGAGTAGTCCGGTGGCTCTGGCTGATGGGATGATGTGGGATATTAGTGGTAGTTGTCTGGTAGCTCTGGCTGACGTGGGACATTAGGGGGAGTAGTCCGGTGGCTTTGGCTGACGGGATGATGTGGGATATTAGGGGTAGTAGTCCGGTGGCTCTGGCTGATGGGATGATGTGGGATATTAGGGTAGTAGTCCGGCGTCTGTGATGGGATGATGTGGGAAATTAGTGGTAGTTGTCTTGTGGCCCTGGCTGATTGGCTGATAGGATGATGTGGGATATTAGTGGTAGTAGTCTGGTAGCTCTGGCTGATGGGATGATGTAGGATATTAGGGGGAGTAGTCCGGTGGCTCTGGCTGACGGGATGATGTGAGATATTAGTGGTAGTCGGTGGCTCTGGCTGACGGGATGATGTGGGATATTACTAGTAGTAGTCCGGTGGCTCTGGCTGACGGGATGATGTGGGATATTACTGGTAGTAGTCCGGTGGCTCTGGCTGACGGGATGATGTGGGATATTAGTGGTAGTAGTCCGGTGGCTCTGGCTGATGAGATGATGTGGGATATTAAGGTTAGTAGTCCGGCGTCTGTAAATGGGATGATATGGGATATTAGTGGTAGTTGTCTGGTGGCCCTGGCTGATGGGATGATGTGGGATATTAGGGGTAGTAGTCCAGTGACTCTGGCTGATGGGATGATGTGGGATATTTAGGGGTAGTAGTCCGGAAGCTCTGGCTGACGGGATTATATGGCATATTATAGTGAATGTGGCTATGCGGAGTGGGCGGGGCTATACACTCAGCTTTATATATATATAGATATAATCAATATAATTTGTTATAACTAACCATAGTTAGTTACTATGCCCGGGCAGCGCCGGGCTCTTCAGCTAGTTAGTTATAAAAGTAGGAAGAAAGAGGAGAAGAAGAAGAAAAAGAAGATCATACAAGGGATAAGACAAACAAAGGGAGGACAGGGTGGAGAGGAGTAAGGTGGGGTGGTGAAAATTTTTAGTCCATATTTTCCCTATATGAAAGGACAAATACCAGGGATCAAGCAAGTGTCTAGGAGGGGTGATCAAATCAATTATTTCCCAGTATTGTGAAGTCTTTTCTCGTCAGAAATATAAGGAAAAGAATTTGGGTGAATTCCTAAAGAGAATCCAGGGTTGCCACAACCGAACAAACTTTGTATTGTCTCCTGTGGCTTCTGCCATATGACAAATATAGGAAATTTCATCCTGCCATTCTGACATAGATGGAGTAACTGATGTCCGCCAGTGTCTGGATATTATTGTACGTGCTGCTGCCGAGCAGAATCTCAAGAGATTACGTTTCTGTGTACCTATAGGACCCGGGAACATGGATAAGAGCGCAATCTGGGGGGAGGGAGTGATTCTTTCTCCTGAGATCTTACAATATGCCTTAAATACCCCATTCCAAAAAGGTCTGATTTGGTCACCACCCCACCAAATGTGCAACATCATGCCCCTCTCTGTTCCACAATGCCAGCACACATCTGGCACCAAAGGGAAGATCACATGCAACTTTGTTGGAACCAGTTACCATCTTGTCTAGATATTGTAATTCCTCTCCTGAACCTACCTGGCCCTCGACATCTTGTGCGTAAACAAGAATGCTTTCTGTATATTCTCCTCCGAAAAGGTAGTTTCCTTTTCGGTTTCCCATGCATGCAGAAATCCAGGATCCACTGAAAAGGGTTATTGGCTTAGTAATCTACATACAAGGGAAATCAAATGGGAGGGCGGTGAGCTCTGAAGAAATAGGCTCTCAAACGGCGTTGGTGACACTGGTAAGGAGTGCCGTCCCCTCTTCTTCCAAAGATTAATAAATGATTTCAAATGTTTGTATTGTAGCCAAGAAAGTTTTTCAGTAGGAACATTATTTTGAAGTTCTGAGAAGGGAGGAACACCAGGTCCTTTCAAAATATGACTAATGCAAATATCGTCACTACTACATAGGAATTTGTACTTCGTACAACCCGGTGGAAATTCAGGATTTAAGAAAATGGGGGTAAGCGGACTGTATGGTCTTGTCAAACCGCTTTTGTATCTCAACTGATCCCATATATTGCAGGGCAGCCTTGAGTAAGATCCCCTGGTTTGCTAATGATATTTTACCATTAGTTTCCATCCACGGAAGGCATTGTGGGGGATAGAAGAAATACTCCTGTTCTATTATGACCCACTGTTTTGAATCTTTATGGAAATGCCAGTCAAATAGACGTATAAGTACTGAGGTCTGGTGATACCTGTTAAGGTCTGGTAGACCCATCCCCTCGATCCTTAGATCGAGTGAGTCTGGAATTTGATTCTCGTTCTAGTACATTTCCATACAAATCTAATCAGTGCTGACAAGAGTTCTGAAAAAGCTCGCCAGTGGGATAAAAGGGACTGATTGAAATATACACCATGTGCAGTATTATTAGGCAAGTTGTATTTGAGAGGATTCTTTTTATTATTGAATAACAGCTATGTTCTCAATCAACCCAAAAGACTCATAGATATCAAAGCTTAATATTTTTGGAAGTTGGAGTGGGTTTTTTTTAGATTTGGCTATCTTAGGAGGATATCTGTTTGTGCAGGTAACTATTACAGTGCAGAATTATTAGGCAACTTAATAAAAACCAAATATATACCCATCTCACTTGTTTATTTTCACCAGGTAAACCAATAGAGCAACAAAAAGAATCAGTGACCAATATAGCCACCTTTTTTTATGATGACACTCAAAAGCCTTCCATCCATAGATTCTGTCAGTTTCTTGCTCTGTTTACGATCAACATTGCGTGCCGCAGCCACCACAGCCTCCCAGACACTGTTCGGAGAGGTGTAATGTTTTCACTCCCTGTTGATCTCACATTTTATGAGGGACCACAGGTTCTCTATGGGGTTCAGATCAGGTGAACAAGGGGGCCATTTCATTATTTTTTCTTCTTTTAGACCTTTACTGGCCAGCCACGCTGTGGAGTATTTGGATGCATGTGATGGAGCATTGTCCTGCATGAAAATCATGTTTTTCTTGAACGATACCGACTTCTTCCTGTACCACTGCTTGAAGAAAGCGTCTTCCAGAAACTGCCAGTAGGTCTGGGAGTTGAGCTTCACTCCATCCTCGACCCGAAAAGGTCCCATAAGTTCATCTTTGATGATACCAGCCCATACCAGTACCCCACCTCCACCTTGCTGGCGTCTGAGTCAGAGTAGAGCTCTCTGCCCTTTACTGATCCAGCCTTGGGCCCATCCATCTGGCCAATTAAGAGCCGCTTACATTTCATCAGTCCATAAAACCTTAGAAAAATCAGTCTTAAGATATTTCTTGGCCCAGTTTTGATGTTTTATCTTATGTTTCTTGTTGAAAGGTGGTCGTTTTTCAGCCTTCCCTAGCTTGGCCATGTCCCTGAGTGTGGCACACGATGAGCTTTTTGATACTCCTGTAACGTTGCAGTTCTGAAATATCGCAAAACTGGTGGCAAATGGCATCTTAGCAGCTTCACGCTTGATTTTCCTCAATTCATGGGCAGTTATTTTGCGCCTTTTTTTATCAATACGCTTCTTGCGACCCTGTTGGATATTTGCCATGAAACGCTTGATTGTTCGGTGATCCCTCTTCACAAGTTTGGCAATTTCAAGACTGCTGCATCCCTCTGCAAGACATCTCACAATTTTTGACTTTTCAGAGTCCGTCAAATCTTTCTTCGGACCCATTTTGCCAAAGGAAAGGAAGTTGCCTAATAATTAAGCACACCTTATACTGGGTGTTGATGTCATTAGACCACACCCCTCCTCATTACAGAGACGCAAATCACCTGATTTACATAATTTGTAGTTGGCTTTTACGCCTATACAGCTTGGATCTTGTATAAAAAGGATGATGTGAGCAAAATACTTATTTGCCTAATAATTCTGCACACAGTGTATAAAGGAATCTGGGGACGATATTCATTTTGAATGTATTTGTTCGACCAAACCATGATAATGTTTTTTTGTCATAGCTAGAAAAATCTTTAAGGGTTTTCTCTAGGAATGTATGGTAGTTTAGAGAATATAATTTACTAGGATTCGAAGGGATCTGAATACCTAAATATTTAATTGCATCTGATTGCCAGTGGAAGGGAAGGTTAGTTTTCGCACTGTGAGAATCATGTGGGAATAGTGGATGAGGGCAGGTATATCTCGCCCAGATTCCTTTCCTATGTGGCCTAGTCTGGTCAGTATCGCACCTGCTTGCTAATAAATAATGGGAGGTGGATATAAAAGGATGCCAGGTGGTTGTGTGAGTGTCTCAGCCTGGGAACACAGAGAGTGGAAGCAGTGCCCACGGCAACTGTGGTTTGGCTGGACGGGAGAAGCCCGCCAGTTGGTAGTTAGGTTGTACTTTGTTTAGTTAGTGCCGGACAGGCAAGGATTTGTTTTATGTTTTATTTCTTTATGCATTGCTTTCACCATTAATAAACCTGACCCAGAGTCAGTTATACCCGAATGCCAGCTCTGCGCCTGAGTTTTATGCTGAACGCACGTGACCTTTGACCCCAGCAAAGGCGATCCCGGAGTGTTTTATCACATTGTGGTGGAGAACGCGGGCATCACGTTGCAAGCATGAGCATGGAGGACGTGGTGAAAGCGCTGGTACAGTCCACCGCCGTCCAGCAAGAAGCTAATCGGGTGATGATGGCCCAGCTGAAGGAGTTGGTGGACATGACAACTTCCGATCGATCGCTTCTCCAGCAGGTGGCGCAGCGCCTGGCAAGCTTACCTGAGGTTAACCTGGAAGCAGAGTCGAGAGTGATTCACGTGAGTCGGTACTGGCAGAAGATGACGACCGAAGATGACGTCGAGGCATACCTGACCACGTTTGAACGGACGGCGGTACGAGAAAAATGGCCGAAGGCACGATGGGCCGGCCTGATTGCCCCGTTTCTTTCCGGTGAGGCCCAAAAGGCTTATTATGACTTAGAGCCTGAAGCTGTGCAGGACTTTGACAAACTGAAAGCCGAGATCTTGGCCCGGCTGGGAGTGACGACCGCTGTCCGTGCACAGAGTGTGCATCAATGGACTTATCAGCCGGATAAACCACCGCGGTCACAGATGTTCGACCTGATCCACGTGACGAAGAAGTGGCTACAACCCGAGGTGTTGACAGCGCCAGAGATAATCCAGAGAGTCGTCATGGACAAGTACCTGAGAGCTCTACCGCCAGCCCTGAGGAAGTGGGTAAGCCATGGAAATCCTATGACGGCAGATCAACTGGTGGATCTGGTTGAACGTTACTCCGTGGCGGAAGGACTCCGAGACGACGCTACCCCACCTCGTTCTTCATCATCTCCACGTGGAACCGGTAAGACTGTTCCAGGGAGTAGGGGAGATGGAAAAATCCCTAAGACAGTGGGGGAGGAAAACGGGACTGCCCGCACTGCGAGGCCGAGAGTAACGAACTATGGTCTAAGCAAGGGGCCCGTTAGGTGTTTCCGCTGCCAAGAGATGGGACATATTGCTGCGAACTGTCCGGTCACTACTGAACCCATGCAGTGCGACATCACTGACTCTAAAAAACGCATGTCTATGGTTGCACGGGTAGTGAGTGTGAATGCCGGTCAAAAGGATGTGGAAAAACACCTGTGTGATTTAACTGTTGATGGCAAAAATGTGGTGGCATTGTTAGACTCGGGAAGTGTGGTGACTCTGGTGAAGGCCAGTCTGGTGTCAGCCCCGACTGGACCATCAGACAAATTTTCTGTAACGTGTGTGCATGGAGACACCTGTTCGTACCTCACCACGGTCATATGCATTACTACTTCCTATGGGTCTGTGCAACATAAAGTGGGACTCGTCCCGGCGTTATTGCATGATGTTATCCTGGGCCGGGATTTTCCCCACTTCTGGCAATTGTGGGAGAATCAGTTGATGCCCTCGGGTAATCGGGTACATGATTCTTCTCCCAGGGCGCGTGTGGGTCCCGAACCCCTGGAAGAGGTCTCCCCGAAAGATTCGGGGGAAGAGTCTGTGGGAAATGACCTGCAGTTCCCGTTTTCAGTCATGGCTGGTGATACGGAGGAGACCAGGGAAGAGGAGGAGGCCGACAGCCGTCCACCTCCCCGTTTGCCGGATTTAGAACTTCAGAAAGATGACTTCCAAAGCGAGCAAATAAAGGATCCTACCCTTTCTCAGGCTAGGACAAATGTAAAAGTGATAAATGGGGTACCCGTAGAACCTGGCTCTAGGCTGGCATATCCTTACATGGTTCTGGAGAATGATTTACTCTATCAGATAGAGAAAAAGGGGGAAGATACGGTGCAACTATTAGTCGTGCCAAAACCCTACGTGCGGCAGGTGCTGGACCTGGCCCACGGACATGTGATGGGAGGTCACCTGGGAGTCCAGAAAACCACCGAAAGGATATTACACTGTTTTGTTTGGCCAGGCATGCATCACGATATTCGTGTATATTGTGAGCCTTGTCCTGACTGTCAAGCCTCTGCACCTAAGCCCCGGTTCTGTAGCCCTTTGGTACCCCTACCTATTATTGAAGTCCCGTTTGAGAGGATTGGGATGAATTTAGTTGGGCCCCTTCCACGGTCTGCACGTGGACACCAACATATCCTGGTCATCTTGGATTATGCCACTCGTTACCCGGAGGCCATCCCTTTGCGTAACACGGCCACCAAGACGATTGCCAAGGAACTGGTGCATGTGTTTAGTCGGGTCGGTATACCAAAACAGATACTCACCGACCAGGGGACCCCCTTTATGTCCAGGGTAATGAAGGAGCTCTGCCGATGGTTACAAATCGAACCGTTACGCACATCCGTGTATCACCCTCAAACAGACGGGTTGGTCGAACGGTTCAATAAAACTCTGAAGCAGATGCTGAGAAAGGTGATAGACAAGGATGGGAAGAACTGGGACTATTTACTTCCGTATTTGCTTTTTGCCATCAGGGAAGTACCCCAGTCTTCCACGGGATTCTCGCCTTTCGAGTTATTGTACGCCCGACGTCCTCACGGACTGTTAGACGTTGCAAAAGAAACCTGGGAGGGTCAGGTCACACCATTTAAAACAATGATAGATCACGTCACACAAATGCAGGACCGTGTTGCGGCTGTTATGCCTATCGTCAAAGAACACATGATACAGGCTCAAGGAGCCCAAAAAAGAATCTATGATAGGGGCGCCAAGATACGTACGTTTGCACCCGGAGATAGGGTGTTGATCCTGGTCCCCACGGTGGACAGTAAGTTCCTGGCAAAGTGGCAGGGCCCCTTTGAGATTAAGGAAAGAGTTGGTGAAGTAAACTACAAAGTATACCAGGCAGGTAAACGAAAACCTGAACAGATTTATCATGTAAATCTGATAAAACCCTGGAAAGATCGGTCTGCCTTGTCAGCGGAGCTGGCCCGTCCCGTCTGCTCGCATACCGTACCGGAGGTACGGGTTGCAGAGACTCTCTCGCAGCGGCAAAAGACTGAGGTCAGGCAGTTTCTACTTCACAACCAAAAGTTTTTCTCTGAAAAACCAGGGCAGACTACACTAATGAAACATGACATTGTAACAGAACCTGGTGTCACAGTTCACGTAAAGCCCTACCGAATCCCGGAAGCGCGCCGTGAAGCCGTTTCCCGAGAAGTGAAGGCAATGTTAGAGTTAGGTGTCATTGAGGAATTGCACAGTGCTTGGTCCAGCCCGATTGTGCTGATTCCTAAACCGGACGGCACCATCCGGTTCTGCAATGACTTCAGGAAACTGAATGCGGTCTCAAAATTTGATGCCTACCCTATGCCGCGGGTCGACGAGTTAATAGATCGGTTAGGAAAAGCCCGGTATATTACGACCCTAGACCTAACAAAGGGGTATTGGCAGATCCCTCTGGCGGAGGCTGCCAGAGAAAAGACGGCATTTGCTACCCCAGAAGGTCTATTTCAGTATGTGTATATGCCGTTTGGACTGCACGGAGCACCGGCGACCTTCCAGAGACTGATGGATCGAGTCCTGAGGCCACATAGGCAGTACGCTTTGGCCTATTTGGATGACATTGTCATTTACAGCTTGGACTGGGAGACTCATCTCCAGAAAGTACAAGCTGTGATTGACGACCTGTGGGAGGCAGGTCTAACCGCGAACCCCAAGAAATGTCATATCGGGCTGGAAAAAGCCCGGTATTTGGGGTATGTAATTGGGAGGGGTGTTGTTAAACCCCAGGTTGATAAGATTCAGGCGGTTCAGGACTGGCCACAACCGGTCAACAAGAAGCAGGTGCAAGCCTTCCTGGGGATCGCCGGCTATTATCGCCGGTTCATACCCAATTTTGCAGCCATCTCTACCCCCCTGATGGATCTTACAAAAGGGAAAGACTCCGTCATGATTAAATGGAGTTTAGCGGCTGAAGAAGCCTTCCATAGCCTAAAACAGGCACTTTGCTCTCAGCCCGTACTGGTGACTCCGGACTTCCGCAGCGAGTTTGTGGTACAAACGGATGCCTTTGATACCGGTATTGGGGCCGTACTGTCACAAGTGAGGGACGGAGTGGAACACCCAGTCCTCTATCTCAGCAGGAAGCTGAATAAACACGAGCAAAGGTATGCAGTCGTAGAAAAAGAGTGCCTCGCCATTAAGTGGGCTCTCGAGGCCCTCAAATATTACCTGGTGGGCCAAAAGTTCAGGCTGATCACTGACCATGCCCCTCTCAAGTGGATGCACTTGAACAAGGAACGGAATAGCCGGGTTACCCGGTGGTTCCTTGCACTGCAGGCCTACACTTTTACGGTGGAGCACCGCCCAGGGGTACAGATGGGGAATGCAGATGCCCTGTCCCGAGTGCACTGTTTGGCGGGTGTCATTGCTCAACCGGAGTGGTCTGAGCAGAGGGGGGGGATATGTGAGAATCATGTGGGAATAGTGGATGAGGGCAGGTATATCTCGCCCAGATTCCTTTCCTATGTGGCCTAGTCTGGTCAGTATCGCACCTGCTTGCTAATGAATAAGGGGAGGTGGATATAAAAGGATGCCAGGTGGTTGTGTGAGTGTCTCAGCCTGGGAACACAGAGAGCCTGTCTGTGTGAGAGACACACGGTGAGTGGAAGCAGTGCCCACGGCAACTGTGGTTTGGCTGGACGGGAGAAGCCCGCCAGTTGGTAGTTAGGTTGTACTTTGTTTAGTTAGTGCCGGACAGGCAAGGATTTGTTTTATGTTTTATTTCTTTATGCATTGCTTTCACCATTAATAAACCTGACCCAGAGTCAGTTATACCCGAATCCCAGCTCTGCGCCTGAGTTTTATGCTGAACGCACGTGACCTTTGACCCCAGCAAAGGCGATCCCGGAGTGTTTTATCACAGCACCCTGAATATCTGTTGATGAGAGAGATGTTTAATGCCTCAGTCTTAAGCCCCTGTGCGGCACCTAGAAACCCGATGTGTACCTTAGTTACCAGCGCGCTGATGCAGGGAGCTGGTAACCAAAGTACACATCGGGTTTTTAAGTGCCACGCGCCCCTTAGAAACTCGATGTGTACCTTGGTTACCAGCTCGCTGCTTCAGCGCGCTGGTAACTAAGATACACTGCGGGAAACTAAGCAACATGCGTCGCTTGTTACCACAGTGTCGCTGGTCCTGATCGCTGATGAAGCTGCCTGTTTGACAGCTCACCAGTGATCATGTAGCGACACACCAGCGATCCTGACAAGGTGATATCATGGTCGGGATCGCTGGTGAGTCGCTATGTGTGACGGGGCCCTTAGAGTAGTTAACTTTGAAGTTACTTAGCAACCCAAATTGTTCAAATTCTTTCATTAAGGGAAAATAATGAGGGGTTGTGATATGTATAGTAAAAGATTATCTGCATATAGAGAAGCTTTATACTGAATGTGGCCCACGGATATACCGTGCACACTGGGGTTGTTCCTAATTGCGATTGCCAAGTGCTCTATCACTATTACATATATTAAATGGGACAGAGTGCACCCTTGTCTTGTCCCGTTGTGAATTGCAAATGGATTAGAAAGAATGCCATTAGCTCTAAAACTGGCAGATGGACATGTGAATAAAGCCATTATTATATCAAGAAAACCCTGTCTGAGGCCTATCTGTTTAAGAGCAGCCTTCATAAAACCCCAGTGTACACGGTCGAATGCCTTCTCCACATCCACCAACAGCAAACCCAGTGATTTTGATGAAGAAAAGGCATTTTCTACAAGTGATATAGTTTTATTTACATTATCTCAGGCTTCTCTTCCCTGTACAAATCCCACTTGATCAGTGTGAATTATTGAAGGTAGAAGGGGTGTTAACCTGTTGGACAGCCATTTAGAGAAAATATTGATGCCAATATTTAGTAGGGATATTGGCCGAGAGTTGGAGACTAATGACGAATCATTCCCTGGTTTTGAGATCACTGTTATGTGTGCTTCTAGGGTTTAAGGGGCAAAGGGGGTGGAGAAAGAGACAGCATTAAATAGTTTAGTGTGGAATGTAGTAATTTGCTCTGTGAGTGATTTATAAAACTATGGCGTAAAGCCGTCTGGCCCAGGGCTTTTACCTGGGGGGGTGTTTTTAATAGCGGAGTTGATTTCATCTTACGAAAATTGATTTTCCAAGTGTTCTCGTGAGTCAGTATCAATAGTAGGGAGGGTCGTGTCATCTATATATTTATCAATACGGTCCTGCAGAGTCAGAGGGTCTAAGTCCAAGATATTCCCCTGAATGTTGAAAAGTTTAGCATAGTATGATTCCATTATTCCCAGAATTTCCACAGGATTATACATTTCCCCTCCTCCTTCCTACTTTAATCTGGGGATATAAGAAGTTTGGTTGCGTGGATAAAGGAGAAGCGATAAAGCGCGACTACATTTATCAGCATGATTATATAAGACCCTCCTAACCCCTTAGTGATGGAGCCAATTTGCAGCTTAGGCTGGTTTCACATTAGCGCATTTTCAGCGCGCGCACGGCCGGGGGTAGCTCCGCCCCCGATCCGGCTCTCTGCCCGGCGTGACCGCCCCTTCCTTGTAGCGCCGCCTCCTAGCGGACAGCGGCGCCTGCGATCGGCGCACCCTATCTTTAGCATAGGGTGCGCCGATCGTGCGCAGGCCGTGCGCTAGTTGCGCTTTGACCTGCGCTGCGCACTTTTGACGGTGCGCCGTGCGCGCCAAAATCAAACTTTTCGGATTTTGGCGCGCACGGCGCACCGTTAAAAGTGCGCAGCGCAGGTCAAAGCGCAACTAGCGCACGGCCTGCGCACGATCGGCGCACCCTATGCTAAAGATAGGGTGCGCCGATCGCAGGCGCCGGTGTCCGCTAGGAGGCGGCGCTACAAGGAAGGGGCGGGCACGCCGGGCAGAGAGCCGGCTCGGGGGCGGAGCTACCCCCGTCCGTGCGTGCGCTTAAAAAGCGCTAATGTGAAACCAGCCTACATGACCAGGCCAATTTTTACAATTCTGACCACTGTCACTTTATGAGGTTATAACTATGAAACGCTGATTCTAAGATGATTTTTTCGTGACATATTTTACTTCATGTTAGTGGTAAAATTTATTTAATATGACTTGCGTTTATTTATGAAAAAAATGGAAATCTTGTGAAAATTTTTAAAATTTTGCAATTTTCAAACTTTTAATTTTTATGCCCTTAAATCAGAGAGATATGTTACACAAAATACTTAATAAATAACATTTCACACATGTCTACTTTACATCAGCACAATTTTGGAAACAACTTTTTTTTTATTAGGAACTTATAAGGGTTAAAATTTGACCAGCGATTTCTCCTTTTTACAACAAAATTTACAAAACTATTTTTTTAGGGAACACCTCACATTTGAAGTCACTTTGAGAGGTCAATATTACAGAAAATACCCAAAGGTGACAGCATTCTAAAAACTGCACCCCTGAAGGTGCTCAAAACCACATTCTAGAAGTTTATTAACCCTTTACGTGCAGGAATTGAAGCAATGTGGAAGGAAAACATTTAACTTTTTTTTTACAAACATTTTACTTCAGAACCAATTTTTTTTATTTCCACAAGTGTAAAAAGAAAAACAAACCACAAAATTTGTTGTGCAATTTCTCCTGAATACGTTGATACCCCATATGTGGGGGTAAACCACTGTTTGGGTGCACGGCAGGGCTTGGAACAGAAGGAGCGCCATTTGACTTTTTCAATGCAGAATTGGCTGGAATTGAGATCGGACGTCATGTCGCGTTTGGAGAGCCGCTGATGTGCCTAAACAGTGGCCCCATTTTGGAAACTAGACCCCTTAAGGAACTTATCTAGATGTGTGGTGAACACTTTGAACCTCCAAGTGCTTCACAGAAGTTCATGACGTAGAGCCGTGAAAATAAAAAATCATTTTTTCCCACAAAAATTATTTATTTATGCCCCAATTACTTATTTTCCCAAGGGTAACAGGAGTAATTAGACCACCAAAGTTGGTGTGCAATTTGTCCTGAGTATGCTGATGCCCCATATGTTGGGGTAAACCACTGTTTGGGCACACGTCGGGGCTTGGAAGGGAGGGAGCACCGTTTGACTTTTTGAAAGCAAAATTGGCTAGAATCAATGGTGGCGCCATGTCACATTTGGAGCCCCCCGATCTGTCTAAATAGTGGAAACCCCTCAATTCTAACTCAACCCTAACCTCAACACACCTATGACACTAATCCCAACAATAACCATAACTCTAACCACAAACCTAACACCAACACACCCCTAACCCTAACCATAATCCAAACCCTAACCCCAGCACACCTCTAACCCTAATCCCAACCATAACCCTAACCCTAACCACAACCCTAAGCCCACCGCTAACAATAACCCTAACCACAAACCTAACTCCAATACACC
This sequence comes from Dendrobates tinctorius, assembly GCF_039654945.1. Taxonomy (NCBI): domain Eukaryota; kingdom Metazoa; phylum Chordata; class Amphibia; order Anura; family Dendrobatidae; genus Dendrobates; species Dendrobates tinctorius. The sequence goes on along the minus strand of NW_027361704.1, from coordinate 15,535,007 downwards.
CCTATCCCTAATCCCAACCCCAACCCTAATCTCAACCCTAGTCCCCTAGTCCTAATTCCAACCCTAACCCTAATTCCAACTCTAATCCAAATTCCAACCCTAATCCAAATTCCAACCCTACCCCAAATTCCATCCCTAACCCTAATTCCAACCCTAACTTTAGCCTAACTCTAACCCTAATGGAAAAATGAAAATAAATATATTTTCTTTATTTCATTATTTTTCCCTAACTAAGGGGTGATAAAGGGGGGTTTATTCACTATTTTTTTTATTTTGATCACTGTGATAGGGATTATCACAGTGATCAAAATGTATCTTGAATGAATTAAATCTTGCTGGGTGCCAGCTGGCAGATCTCGGCTGGCGCATTGCGCAAGTGCCTGCCATTTTCTTCCCGGGAGAAAGGCCAAGGACCACCGGGAGGTACCGGGGGGATTGGGGACCCTATTTCACTCTCCTCTAATGTCTGATGTGTGATCACATCAGAGGAGAGAGAAATAAACAGCCTTTTTTTTGCAGTCGCCGTTATACGGTTAATAACGGCAATCGCAAAAGCGGGGTCGGTAAAAAATGACCCGAATCATGTTTTCTTGGGTCTTTGCTACCCTCGGCAGCCAACACCCCGGAGAAAATTCGACTCTCGGGGCAGCTGTACACTTTTTTCACAGCGCCGTGAATTCACGGCGCTATGGTTTAAGTACCCTTAACTACTGCTGTTAAAAGGCGTATCAGTGGTCATTAAGGGGTTAAAGCAATTTTTATATTTCTGAAGTTTTTCATCCATTATAGATCTAAGTTACTCTCCACATTTAGTCAATTCTACCAAAGTGGTTGGAGAGAGATTATTTTATTTCCAGTGTACGTATCTGTTTCAGAAGTTCTGAGATTTTAAGAGCTTTTTCTTTTTTGAGACGAGCGCCATGTTTTATCAGCATGCCCCTAAGGACACACTTGAGATGTGGGGTCTGAAGAATGTGTTGATAAAAAAAGCTCAATTGTCTCCTTAAGGTCAGAGGTACAGACAGTAAATTATCATTGAGCCCCCATATCCAAGTACCATTTGGGCTATCTGGAGGATGGATGGTTAAGAAAACAGGCGCATGATCCGACCAAATAATGTTGCCTATGGCAGGTCGAGGTTGCTAAGTGAGTGCCCAATGACTAATTTAAAAAAAGTAAATTCGGCTGTAAGATTTGTGGGAATTTGAATAAAAAGTGTAATCTCTACCTTGCAGATTCATGATTCGCCAAATGTTTAATTGCATGTGGTGTAACCTTTTTTTCAAGGCTGATCTTTGTCTGGAGGGAACAGCACTCCGTCCTGTCATGGTATCCAAATCAGGATCTAAGGACGTATTGAAATCACCACCAATTATCACTACACAGTCTGCTACATCGGACAGTACCTTCAGAAAGGAACAGCAAGCATTAGTTTGACTTTGGTTGGGTGAATACCATCCCACAATAGTATATATAGCGTCAAATATTCTGAGCTGGAGTATGAAATATCTTCCTTCAGTATCCAACCAAGTGTCTATCACTGAATGTATCAAAGATGTGTGTATTGCTATAGATGCTCTCCTTGACCGCGACTCTGCGTTGGTGCTATGGAACCATTTTGTGTAATACCGATCTCATATTAGTAATGTGTCCCTCTTTAAAATGAGTTTCCTGTTAAAGTAGCAAATGTACTTTTTGCTTCTGAATTTCGTATAATATCTGAGATCTTTTTTGAGGAACATTGAACCCCTTGGTATTTAACCCCTTCCTGACATCCGACGTACTATCCCGTCCATGGGACCCGGGCCCCTATGCCCATGGACGGGATAGTACGTCTACCGCGATCAGCGGCGCCCACGTGGTGAGCGCCGCTGATCGCGGCCGGGTGTCAGCTGATTATCACAGCTGACACCCGGCACAATGTGTCAGGGGCGGTCACGGACCACCCCCGACACGTTAACCCCTTGCACACCGCGATCAAACATGATTGCGGTGTACCGGGGTTTAAAGGGAAGCATCGGCAGGGAGGGGGCTCCCTCCGTGCTTCCCTGAGCCCCCCACGGCAGCGCAATGTGCAGCGTTGCTGCCGGGGGCTCCTTTCCTGCAGGCTCCCGAATCCAAGATGGCGACGGGGGCCTTCGGGGGCCTGCAGGAAGCTGGCTTCCTCAGTGCCTGCAAAGCGCAGGCATGAGGAAGCCTTGTGCACTGCCTGTGACAGATTGCTGATCTGTCACAGTGATCTGTGATGTGACAGATCAGCGATCTGTCACAGGACAGTGATGTCCCACCTGGGACTATTTAATAAAGTAAAAAAAATAAATAAATAAAGTGTTAAAATAAATTAAAAAAAATCGCCAAATAAATTACAAAAAAAAAAAATATTCCCCCAAATAAATCCATTTTTTGAAAAAAAAAAAAACAATAAAAGTACACATATTAGGTATCGCCGCGTCCGTAACGACCTGCCCTATAAAACTGTCCCATTAGTTAACCCCTTTAGCGAACCCCTTAAAAAATAAAAATAAAAAACGAAGCAAAAAATAATGATTTATTATCATACCACCAAACAAAAAGTGTAATAACGCGCGATCAAAAAGACGCATATAAATATCCATGGTACCGCTGAAAACGTCATCTTGTCCCGCAAAAAATGAGCTACCACACAGCATCATCAGCGAAAAAATAAAAAAGTTATAGCTCGCAGAATAAAGCGATGCAAAAATAATTATTTTTTATATAAAATAGTTTTCATTGCATAAAACCGACAAAACATAAAAAAAGACCTAAATGAGGTATCGCTGTAACCGTACTGACCCGAAGAATAAAACCGCTTTATCAATTTTACCGCACGCGGAACGGTGTAAATGCACCCCCCCAAAAGAAATTTATGAAACGCTGGTTTTTGTTCATTCTGCGTCCCAAAAATCGGAATAAAAAGCGATCAAAAAATGTCACGTGCCCGAAAATGGTACCAATAAAAACGTCAACTCGTCCCGCAAAAAATAAGACCTCACATGACTCGGTGGATCAAAATACGGAAAAATTATAGCTCTCAATATGTGGGGATGCAAAAACTATTTTTACAATAAAAAGCGTCTTTTAGCGTGCGACAGCCGCCAAACATAAAAACCGCCATAAATAGTAAATCAAACCCCCCGTTATCACCCCCTTAGTTAGGGAAAAATAATAAAATTAAAAAAATGTATTTATTTCCATTTTTCCATTAAGGGTAGGGTTAGGGTTAGGGCTAGGGTTAGGGCTAGGGTTAGGGCTAGGGCTAGGGTTAGGGCTAGGGTTAGGGCTGAGATTAGGGTTAGGGGTGTGTTGGGGTTCGGGTTGGAGTTAGAATTGGGGGTTTCCACTGTTTGGGCACATCAGGGGCTCTCCAAATGCAACATGGCGTCTGATTTCAATTCCAGCCAATTCTGAGTTGAAAAAGTCAAATGGTGCTCCTTCCCTTCCAAGCTCTGACATGCGCCCAAACAGTGTTTTACCCCCACATGTAGGGTATCAGCCTACTCAGGACAAATTGCAAAACAATTTTTTGGGTCCAATTTCTCCTGTTACCCTTAGGAAAATAAGAAATTGGGGGCAAAAATATCATTTTTGTGGAAAAAAATGATTTTTTTATTTTCACGTCCGAGCGTTATAAAATTCTGTGAAGCACTTGGGGGTTCAAAGTGCTCACCACACATCTAGATAAGTTCCGTGGGGGGTCTAGTGTCCAAAATGGGGTCACTTGTGGGGAGTTTCAATAGTTTAGGTACATCAGGGGCTCTCCAAATGCACATGACACCCGCAGACCATTCCATCAAAGTCTGCATTCCAAAACGTCACTACTTCCCTTCCAAGTCCCGACGTGTGCCCATACAGTAGTTTTCTCCCACATATGGGGCGTCAGCGTACTCAGGACAAATTGGACAACAACTTTTGGTGTTGGAAAAATAAAAAAATTGGGGACTAATTGATCATGTTTGTGGAAAAAATACGAATTTTTTATTTTCACGCCCGGGCGTTATAAACTTCTGTGAAGCACTGGGGGGTTCAAAGTTTTCACCACACATCTAGATAAGTTCCTTGGGGGGTCTAGTTTACAAAATGGTGTCATTTGTGGGGGGTTTCCACTGTTTAGGTACATCAGGGGTTTTCCAATCGCGACATGGTGTCCGATCTCAATTCCAGCCAAAAACGTCAAATGGCGCTGCTTCCCTTCCGAGCTCTGCCATGCGCCCAAATAGTGGTTTACCCCCCACATGTGGGGTATCAGCGTACTCAGGACAAATTGCACAATAACTTTTAGGGTCCTGTTACCCTTGGAAAAATAAGAATTGAGGGTGGAAAGATCATTTTTGTGGAAAAAATATGATTTTTTAATTGTACGGCTTTATGTTATAAACTTCTGTGAAGCCCTTGGGGGTTCAAAGTTCTCACCACACATCTAGATAAGTTCCTTAGGGGGTCTAGTTTCCAAAATGGTGTCATTTGTGGGGGGTTTCCACTGTTTTGGTACATCAGGGGTTTTCCAATCGCAACATGGTGTCCGATCTCAATTCCAGCCAAAAACGTCAAATGGCGCTGCTTCCCTTCCGAGCTCTGCCATGCACCCAAATAGTGGTTTAACCCCACATGTGGGTATCAGCGTACTCAGGACAAATTGCACAATAACTTTTAGGGTCCTGTTACCCTTGGAAAAATAAGAATTGAGGGTGAAACGATCATTTTTGTGGAAAAAATATGATTTTTTAATTGTACTGCTGTACGTTATAAACTTCTGTAAAGCCCTTGTGGGTTCAAAGTTCTCACCACATATCTAGATAAGTTCCTTTGGGGGGTCTAGTTTCCAAAATGGGGTCACTTGTAGGGGGTTTCCACTGTTTAGGTACATCAGGGACTCTCCAAACGTGACATGGCGTCCGATCTGAATTCCAGACAATTTTGCATTGAAAAAGTCAAACGGCGCTCCTTCCATTCTGAGCTCTGCCATGCGCCGAAACAGTCGTTCCCCCCCACATATCAGGTATCAGCGTACTCAGGACAAATTGCACAATAACTTTTGCAGTCCAATTTCTCCTGTTACCCTTGGTAAAATAAAAAAAATTGAACCTGAAGTACTTTTTTTGTGAAAAAAAGTTAGATGTTCATTTTTTTTTTAAATATTCAAAAAAATTCCTGTGACGCACCTAAAGGGTTAATAAACTTCTTGAATGTGGTTTTGAGCACCTTAAAAGGTGCAGTTTTTAGAATGGTGTCACTTTTGGGTATTTTCTATCATATAGACCCCTCAAAGTGGCTTCAAATGTGATGTGGTCTGTAAAAATAAAATGGTGTTGCAAAAATGAGAAATCGCTGGTCAACTTTTAACCCTTATAACTTCCTAACAAAAAAAAAATTTTGGTTCCAAAATTGTGCTGATGTAAAGTAAACATGTGGGAAATGTTAGTTATCAAGTTTTTTGGGTGCCATATCTCTGTGATTTAAGGGCATAAAAATTCAAAGTTGGAAAATTGCGAAATTTTCAAAATTTTCGCCAAATTTCCATTTTTCTCACAAATAAACGCAAGTTATTTGAATGAAATTTTACCACTAACATTAAGTACAATATGTCATGAGAAAACAGTGTCAGAATCACCCGGATCCATGGAAGCGTTCCAGAGTTATGACCTCATAAAGGTACAGTGGTCAGAATTGTAAAAATTGGCCCGGTCATGAACGTGCAAACCACCCTTGGGGGTGAAGGGGTTAACGATCCAAATTTTATGGGAAGCATATTTGTATCAGATTATTAGGGCGATGCTGACCTCGTGCTGAATAGCCCCTATTAATATAAAATGAGAGAAGTATGGAGGGGAGGAGGAGGTGGGTTAGCAAAAAAAATCCCAAAAAACAAAAAGGGAGGGGGGTTCCTAAGGAAGTGGGTAGAGAGTGAGGGGAGAAGGGTGAGACCACACAAGGTTAGATAAAAAAACAGAAAAGTGTAAAGTCTAGAAAGCTATAGGAATGTGAAAGAATAGAATGCAGTTGTTAAGAGTGAAATTAAGAACAGGGTATAATATTGGAGCTCACTAGCGAAGTGTGAGCCCAACACAGTGTTTGATGTAGGGGGTGAAAGGAAAAATACTATTCCACGTCCCGCGACGTATAGAGCCCCCTTATGGGTAGCGGGCTTTCCACAGATAGCGCCTACCCCGAACTAAGTCAACACCATCCAATAGCTGTTATACAGTATATAAACATGTATATATGATAGAAAACAACAACTTTAAAATAACAATATGCTGAGGGTGTACAAGAACTTAAGTATAGCAGACTATCAAATGCTGAGCCCAAAGGGTCTCTCTGTTTTAAGGCAATTGATTAAACATTAGGTCGGCACTCGGCAGATCTCCATTTTGTACATATAACACGTAATAATAATCAATCATGTAATGCGGTATCTAGGGTATACTGAGCCTGCTACCAGCCCACCTATCCACTAGAACCAACCAGAAAACAAATGCTAGAATATCACCAATTAATGTAAACAGAAATACTCCGGACACTTAAATCAAAACCGAGAAAAAGGAGTACAAGGATCTGTATATAATATTAAAAATATCACATTTTATTAATATTACATCATAGAAAAAATTATTTTAAGGACAATAGATTATTCAAAAATAATTCAAAAATTTAAAATTACAAAGGACATGAACAGTGACAATGTGGTATGAATAATTCATGTAAGGACAGGGTGCAAAAATATGAATTAAATAATCTATAGGTATTGCACAACCATTTATCCCGGTGCATATGTGCCCAATTAAAATAGGAGACTTGTCTATATCACTAAGTGTAGAATAATCACCTATACCCAGGGTATTAAGTTCCAAAAATATTTAAAGTGCAAAACTACAATCATAAAAAAGGCTTCTTACCCAGTGTGTCCAAATTACCACATGTAAAGCAGCCCCAACGTGCGTTTCGCTTGGGCTTCCTCAGGGGGCTATCAAACACAACGAGAAAGTATGTGCTCCGTTAAGAGGCGGTGATCTTAAAAGACGCCTTATGATGAGAGAAGCGTTCTGGATGTTTTAGCTTAAAACCTGTGTCCCAAATGGGTTGAATGCACGTAAAGAGATTATGTTTCAGTATTGATATGTACAAACTTTTTTTTTTTCTCTCTTTGTTGCACATTGGAATTGTTCATGTATATATTGTGCCATACCTGGTAATACATCTTATATTAGATTGTTTTTAACTATTGCTTGTTTTTTGTTTTTTTGGTATGTAATTTTATTGTGATTTTACACCATGTGTGTTGTAACTTGATTGGTGGGTGGTAGTATATATCTCCCATTATGTTCACCCCAAAGCAGCTTGAAAAAGAACATATTGTTTGATGCGCATTGCTGTGTCTTTCCGCAATGATGGGGCATGTCCGTTTATCCTTGTTCTTATGCCTTGAATAAATTTTTGTATATTTGGAAACTGGAAACTTTTTTATTATTGATTTACTCCACGTGTGGCTTCACAAAATATCCGAGCTTCCACGCACCACTACTAGCCAAGAAAGCAGGTGAGCTTGTTACCTTTTTTTTTGCATACAGGGCAGAGTAGTGTCGCTTGGCCTTGGTGGATAATAGGTCATTGGTGACCTTAGTTAGGGCAGTTTCAGTGAAGCAGTGTGGCCGGAAGCCAGATTGTAAGTGGTCAAGGAGAGAGCAAGAAGATAGGTGGGAGGACAGTTCAAGATGGACGTGTTGTTCCAGTAGTTTTGAGGCATAGGGGAGAAGTGATATAGGGCGATAGCTAGATACAGAGGATGGGCTTTTTGAGGATAGGTGTGATTGAGGCATGTTTAAAGCTTGAGGGGAAAACCTTAACAAATAACTTAGTTTATTTACCCGTTAGCACAACACCACACAAATGCCACAACACACCACACAAACACCAGACCACTCTAGACGCACACAACACAAACACCACCCCACAAATACCATAACACCAACCCATAAATACCACATGCACACCACACACACACACGCAAACACTCAGATGGTTGCACCCTACGCACATGGACAAACATTACTGAGCAGCAATATTGGTCAGGCGAAAAATGCCTCATAGCAATATTGTCATTATTGCTTACTATCAGGGAGCTTTCATCACTGAAGCTGCTGAGGTAAAGTGAAAGCTGAGCTCTGATTGGTTGCTATGGGCAATTAAACAAGTTTGCCTGTGAGGTGGTTTTCATTACTGAGATGTGAGCTCCTTCAGGTCATAGTAATACTGTGTGAGGGCTGCTCTGTATTTACTATTAATCCTATTACATCTCTTATCAGTGTCAGGTGAATACTAAAGTGTCATAACACTAAGGACTGTTTTTTTTTAAATGCTGCCCAAAAAACGACCATCTATTGGGCAAATTCATCCAAAAGCTAAGAAAGCAAAATTCTGTCAAAGAGCTGAGACAAGTGAACAACATAATTCGCAGCTTCAAAATAAACATATGAGACAGGCTAAGGCTGCGTTCACACGTTCAGGTTTTTTTGTGTTTTCGTGGTGGTTTTTAACGCTCGATTTTGCCACGAAAACGCAAAAAAACAGCATCCCATGCAATCCTATGGTATTCCGCAATGCTGTGCTAATGCTGCTGATTTTCCCGCGGCGGAATCGCATCGCAGAAAAATCCGCAGCATGCTCATTAATTTGCGAAATCGTGGCGATTCTGCCCACATAGGAATGCGTTGCTCTGCTTACTTTCTGCATGTGGCTGTGCACACCATGCAAAAAGTAAGCAGAACATTTGCGGATGGTACCCACTGTCCGGAGGAGAGGAGACTGTCCTCCGGGCTGTGGGTACCATATCCCTGTAAAAAATAGAATTAAAATAAAAAAAAGGGTTATATTCACCTTCCGACATCCCGCGCAGTGTCCCCAGGCTTCCGCGATACACGCGGCAGGTCCCGTTCCCAGTGATGCATTGCGATGACTTTTGCTGATGTCACGGTATTGTGATGCCGCAACGTCATCAAAGGTCATTACAATGCATTACTGGGAATGGGACCTGCCAGAGCATCGCGGAGGCCTGGGGATGCTGCGCAGGACGTCGGAAGGTGAATATAACCCAATTTTTTATTTTTTTATTATTTTTAACATTAGATCTTTTTACTACTGATGCTGCATAGGCAGCCTCAATAGTACAAAGTTGGTCACACTAGTCAAACACTATGTTTGACGAGTGTGACCAACCTGTCAATCAGTTCTCCATGCGATGCTACAGATCGCTTGGAAAACTCTAGCATTCTGCAAGCTAATTACGCTTGCAAAATGCTAGTTTTTCCGCGGGAAAATCACGAGAATTTAAAATGCGATTTTCCCGCGGAATGGAATTCCGAAATTCTCACGGTAACTTCCGCAGGAATTCCGCTACGTGTGAACCCAGCCTAAATGTAAGGCAGCTGAGACATCAGAGCAATGGGAATGTCATCTTCACAAGAATCAGATAAGGCAGGCTGAAGCAAAAAATATGTAAACATCTGAACAAAAGGATGAATGTTGTGAAAATAACCGTATACGACATATGCACCGTGTGCAAAGATGTAGGCAGGCTGATTTGAGTTTGGAAGCATTTCACTACAACCCAATTCAAGACTATAAGTCACATCAGAAAGTCATAATTGGCAAAATGGACATAATACGCAAACATTGTCAAGCAGACAAGTTTAACTTGGAATTACCTGGTATGTGCTGCTCAAATGGCAAAGTCAGTTTGCCACCTTTAGATCTCCCTCCTGAACCACTTCTTTCATACATGTCAGGAACAACTCCTGAGTCCAAGCATTTTCTGCAAAATATTAGGAGATACAATTCATCTTTCCAGATGACATCCTTTGGTACGACAGTTGGATTCCAGGAAGCAGGATTTATGCCCACTTTTAAAGTCCAGGGCCAAATATATCACAAAATCTGTTCAATGCTTCTTGTAGCAAATGAAGATCCAAAGATTTTACAAATGTATTTTTTGGGAGACAAACAAATGCAAGCTGATAGACGTTGTGAAGCTATACTTGAGCCAAAAAAGAGATTGTGTTGAATTTGCAAAGATTTTTCCATCAGCACAATCATTTAGTAAACCTATTCAAAATAGCCTTAGGCTGGGGTCACACTGCGTTTTAGCCGACCGTTAGACGGACTGCGTTACACAGCGGCATAACGTGGTGTAACACAGTCCGTTAATGCTGCCATTGCCCTCCACTGACGGGCGCATCGCGACGCATGCCGTAAAGCGGCACGCGTTCACAATGTGCCGTCATTCAGTGACGGAGCCTCGGATGCGGGCTGCAGCGTCTGAGGCTCCGTCACCGCTAGGATTGATGAATCATCAGCGCTAGCAGGTATAGCATAATGTGATCGTGTTATGCTATACTGTTTAACCAGCCCGTCAACACTATGCGTTGAAAGGGCTGGTTAAATGCAATGCAAACCTGGCCATAGAAAGAATGCCAAGTGATGAATATCAAGTTGTAATAAGGGCAGACAAGACACCGGTTGGCGTGCTTGAAAGATGATTTAATTCTCCCATTGTTAATGAAGTAGCTATTGTAATGGTTGGACAGGAATTTCAAAGCCAAGATATAATTATTCAGCGACGAAGCTATAATCTGCAATGTATTGCAGAAACACATAGATCATATGATGCTCTGCAATATCCAATATTTTGGAATGGCCAAGATGGCTATCACTTTAATCTAACACAGACTGATCCCAAGACTGCTAGGCCAGCCAATATAAAAATATCAGCCAAGGACTTTTATGCTTACCAAATAATGATCAGACATGGGTCTTCTAACCACATTGTACAATGTAGGCAACTTTTTCATCAATTTATAGTTGATATGTATGCCAAGGTGGAAAGTGAGCATCTTTTGTACAAAGGATTGAACCAACAAAAACATGTGGATGAATACATTAATTTAAGGGATGCTGTTGCTAATGATGGCAACGTGGCTGACATTAGGCTTATGTTTATTTTACCGGCTAAATTTACTGGAAGTCCCAGACATATGCATGAGTATGCTCAGGACACCATGACATATGTTCTGATATATGATCGTCCTGATTTGTTTATTACAGTTACATGTAATCCAACTTGTTCAGAGATAAGGGAAGAGCTTCTGAATGGTCAGGGTCCCTCTGATCGACATGATTTAACAGCAAGAATTTTTCAAATAAAACTGCTCAAGTTCATGCACATAATTTCAAAGTGTTACATTTTTAGTGAAAGTCAGTGTTGGATGTATTTAATTGAGTGGCAAAAAAGAGGTCTTCCACATGCTCATTTACTGATATGGCTAAAAGATAAGATATGCCCTGATCAAATTGACAGTGTTATTTCTGCTGAGCTTCCAAATCCAGAAGAGGACCCGGTCCTTTTTGAAACTATTTCTAAAAATATGATCCATGGCCCATGTTGGCCATTTAACCCAAGATCGCCATGTATGAAGGAAGGAAAATGTACTAAAAAGTATCCTCGTAACTTGATTGTAGACACACAAACATGAGATGATGGTTATCCTCTTAGCGGAAGACGGAAACCTGAACAGGGAGGATATACTGCAACAATCAGATTAAAAAGGGTTGAACAAAACACAGATATTGAAATAGATAATTGATGGGTTGTACCTTACTCTCCACTGCTTTCAAAAATGTTTGATGCGCACATTAATGTAGAATATTGTAATTTTGTTATGTCAATTAAATACATTTGAAAATATGTTAACAAGGGCAGTGATATGGCAGTTTTCCAGCTAGAGAATCCAAAATGTACATCTGATGAGATTATGCAGTATCAGATGGGAAGGTATATAAGTAGTAATGAAGCCGTGTGGCGATTACTAAGTTTTCCCATCCGACTGTAGTTCATATCAGTATCTATCTTGAAAATGGACAAAGATTTATTTTACTCCCAACACTGCAGAGGAAAGAGCTGCTCGACCACCCAATACAATATTGACAGCTTTCTTTCTCCTATGTAAAGCAGATTCTCTTGCAAGGACTTTATTATATTCAGATGTCCCAAAATATTATACATGGAATAAATCGAGAAAAGTATTTTTCAAGAGGAAGCAAGGTGCAAGGGTCCCAGGATGGGACGGACGTTCCAGTAATGCGCTTGGATGTGTGTATACAGAGCATCCAAAGAACGTTACTACCTACGATTACTGCTTCACACTGTCCGTGGTCCAACTTCTCTCACAGATTTGAAAATAATAGATTGAGAGCTGTGTCAAACATACAGGGAAGCATATTAAATAAGCCTCTTGGTTGATGACCAAAGATCGGCCTATATGGCAATTACGGCTCAGATTTCCAGTGGAAATGGGGGACTATTTTTCCTAGATCCATCAGGAGGTACTGGTAAAACATTTTTAATTAATTTGCTGCTTGCAGCAATTTGCTCAAACAATGGCATTGCCTTGGCTGTTGCATCATCTGGGATTGCGGCCACTTTTTTAGATAGAGGGCGCACGGCTCATTCAGCAATAGAATTGTCCTTTAATCTAGCACTGTCAGAAACTCCTGTTTGTAATATCCCTAAGGGCTCTGGGAAAGCTAAGGTATTACAAACTTGCAATGTAATTGTTTGGGATGAATGTACCATGGCGCACAAGAAAGCAGTTGAGACCCTTGATTGCACCTTGAAAGATCTGCAGGGAACTGGTCATTTAATGGGGGGAATTGTTGTAAATTTTGCAGGTAACTTCTGCCAGACTACCTGTTCTTAAGGGAGCAACAGCAGCAGATGAGCTGAATGCCTGTCTAAAATCTTCTTATCTGTGGATACATGTTCAGAAGCAAACTGTTACTACTAATATGTGGGTTCATTTGATGGGAAATACAACTGTGGACAGATTTACACACCACCTACTATGCCTTGGAAATGACAGGTTCCCTACTGATTTCACTACTAGTTTCATTTCCTTTCCGGAACTTTTTTGTGAAATTACATCTTCAGTAATGGAACTTAATGACCACGTTTTCCCTGATATTTGTAACAATTTTAACAACCTTCCATGGCTTTGTGAATGTGCAATGCTAGAGCCTAGAAATGATAGTGCCAGCTCCATAAATCTACTAATTCAGGGAAGGCTGCCTAGTCTAGCAACCACATATCCATTGATTCAGACATGGAGAGTGAACAAGCCATAATGTATCCATTGGAGTTCCTGAATTCTTTGGAGCCTCCTGGAATGCCACCGCATAAGCTCACTTTAAAAATAAGAGCCATAATAATTTTGCTTCGGAACCTTGACCCACCAAAAATGTATAACGACACAAGATTGTGCATTAAGAGTCTCATGCCCAATGTTATTGAAGCCACTACTCTTATGGGAAGCTCTAAGGGAGCAAATGTTTTCATTCCTCATATTCCTTTGCTACCAAGCGATATATATATATATATATATACACACCTAAAGGTAAAACCAGAAACATTGTTTACCAAAAAGCACTACAATAGATAGTTGTTTACCCCTTAACGACTGCCAATACGCCTTTTAACGTCGGTAGTTAAGGGTACTTAAACCACAGCGCTGTTAATTAATGGCACTGTGGAGAAAGTGTATAGCGCCACCCCAGAGTCGGATTTTCTCCGGGGTCTGGGCTGCCAGGGGTAGCAGAGACCCCAGAGAACATGATTTGTGTCGGTTTTATTAACCGCATAATGGCGACCGCAAAAAAGTCCAATGTGCCATTTAATTTCTCTCTCCTCTGATGTGATCACACATCAGAGAAAAGAGAAATAGAGGTGGTCCTCGGCCCGCATGCTTCCCCTCCATGGGAGCCGCCATTTTTTGATCCGGGATCTGCTGGCTGGTACCTGGCAACAATAGGAAGATTTTTCCTATTGGTTCATTTTGGTCACTGTGATAGACCCTATCACAGTGATCAAAATAAAAAAAATTAGTAAATAAACCTCCCCTTTATCACCCCCATAGGTAGGGTAAAATAAAGAAAATATATTTATTTTCATTTTTCCATTAGGGTTAGGGTTGGAATTAGGGTTAGGATTAGGGTTAGGGGTGTGTTGGGTTTAGGGTTGGAGCTATAATTGAGGGGTTTCCACTATTTAGGCACATCAGGGGGTCTCCAAACGCAACATGGCGCCACCATTGACTCCAGACAATTTTGCGTTCAAAAAGTCAAATGGTGCTCCCTCCCTTCTGAGCCCCAACTTGTGCCCAAACAGTGGTTTACCCCAACATATGGGGCATCTGCGTACTCAGGACAAATTGCACAACAACTTTTGTGGTCCAATTTCTCGTGTTACCCTTGTGAAAATAAAAAATCATTTTTGAGGGAAAAAAATGAATTTTTTATTTTCACTGCTCTGCGTTATAAGCTTCTGTGAAGCACTTGGGGGTTCAAAGTGCTCACCACACATCTAGATAAGCTCCTTGAGGGGTCTAGTTTCCAAAATGAGTTCACTTGTGGGGGGTTTCTACTGTTTAGGCACATCAGGGGCTCTGCAAATGCAACATGACGCTCGCAGAACTGTTGTGAGTTCATTTTTCCCTTCACTACTGAGGCCCGAGGAACTCCCTCTTCTGTGAAGAAAGGTAGTGAGCCTGATTGTCAAACACCTGGGGCTGATGATGATGACTGGCTGAGTGGAGTTGATGACTGGATATAAGGTTGCCGACGCCCTTCTGGCCTGCGGGTGATTTCTCTGTGGACTTCTAGGAAACCAGTCTGATTCCTGCTCATCTAAAGCTAAGATTTCTGCTTTGCCTTTTTGCATTAGTGTTTTGTTTTCCTTGCTTTTCTGGATTCTGCCATTCCCTGCTGGGGTGAGCTGAATCTCCTTTTGCCTGTTGCTCTGTCTTCAGAATATTCCTGAGTACTGACATAGCTTTTTTGAAGCCTAGCGTCTTCAGGGCCTTTTTTACTGTCAGTTGGTTGGCTCTTATTTTCATAGGGTTTTTCACGGATTGCAGACAGCAGCCTTCCTGTCCTTTCCTATCTAAGCTAGCGTGGGCCCCATCTTTGCTCAGTCTATCTTTCTGTCTGTGTTTTGTTCTTTCTTCTTGCTTCACCGTCATTATATGTGGGGGGCTGCCTTTTGCTTTGGGTCTGCTCTGGGGCAGTTTAGATTTCCCTTTCTGTCCTTAGGCTATGTAGTCCTCCGGCTGTGATCGAGGGGCCTAGGGCATCGTAGGAGCCCCCCACGGCTACTGCTAGTTGTGTTGATAGGTTCAGGGGTCTGCAATCCGATAGCTGCCAACTTCTCTGGTTTTCTGGACTTAGCTAGCATTTCTATTTTTGCCTCCTACGGTGACTCAATCATAACACAGAACATTCCATCAAAGTCTGCATTCCAAAACGGCACTCCTTCACTTCTGAGCTCTGCCGTGCGCCCAAACAGTGGTTTATCCCCACATATGGGGTATCGGCGTACTCAGGACAAATTGCTCAACAACTTTGGGAGTCTAATTTCTCCTGTTACCCTTGTGAAAATAAAAACTTGGGGTAAAAAGTTCATTTTTGTGGAAAAAATATTTTTTTATTTTCACGGCTCTACATTATAAACTTCTGTGAAGCTTTTGGAGGTTCAAAGTGCTCACCACACATCTAGATAAGTTCCTTAAGGGGTCTAGTTTCCAAAATGGGGTCAATTGTTGGGGGTTTCCACTGTTTAGGCACATCAGGGGCTCTCCAAATGCAACATGGTGTCCGATCTCAATTCCAGCCAATTCTGCATTGAAAAAGTCAAATGGCGCTCCTTCCGTTCCAAGCCCTGCCGTGCGCCCAAACAGTGGTTTACCCCCACATATGGGGTATTGGATTATTCAGGAGAAATTGCACAACAAATTTTGTAGTTAATTTTCTCATTTTACAGTGAAAATAAAAAAACTGGTTCTGAAATAAAATGTTTGTAAAAAAAGTTAAATGTTTTTTTCCTTCCACATTGCTTCAGTTCCTGTGAAGCACGTAAATGGTTAATAAACTTCTTGAATATGGTTTTGAGCACTTTGAGGGGTATAGTTTTTAGAATGGTGTCACTTTTGGGTATTTTCTGTCATATTGACCTGTCAAAGTGACTTCAAATGTGAGGTGATCGCTAAAAAACAATGGTTTTGTAAATTTTGTTGTAAAACTGAGAAATCACTGGTAAAATTTTAACCCTTGTAGTTTCCTAACAAAAAAATTGGTTCCAAAATTGTGCTGATGTAAAGCAGACATGTGGGAAATGTTATTTATTACGTATTTTTTGCTTCCTATCGCTCTGATTTAAGGGCATAAAATTTAAAAATTAAAATTTTAAAATGTTGCCATATTTCCATTTTATTTCATAAATAAACGTAAGTCATATCAAAGAAATTTTACCACTAAAATAAAGCAAAATATGTTACGAAAAAACATTCTCAAAATCAGCAGGATCCGTTAAAGCGTTCCAGAGTTATAACCTCATAAAGTGACAGTGGTCAGAATTGTAAAAATTGGCCTGGTCATTAAGCTGAAAATTGGCTCAATCACTAAGGGGTTAACTGTAAGCCAATTTAACTCTTTTTTCCGTTAACTACTTGTAGATTACACTGGAGTGAGGGGGGAAGGGTTGCACTATGTTGTTATTTGGGTGTAAATGTTTTATATGTTTGTGCAAGGTGCACAAATTTTCATTTTTGATAAATAGTTCAAAAAATAGTTGTAATAGTTTATACTACATAATATGTATTAAATATGTAAAATCAATAAAAATGTTGAAATTAAAAAAGGTTGTTCATATCAATGTTATGACAAATTAGTAAAATGTCAAAATAATAAAAATTTAAAGTGGAAAAAACATTTACTGTAGCACTCTGAAAATGTCAATTTCAGGGTGACACTGAAAATTTTACTTTAGCTACCATAACCAATAATTTAACATATTTTCCACTAGCGAAGCAACAGGTATTCTACTACTTAAAAATAAAACTAATTGTGGAGTAAGTGGGATATTAGCATGCATTAATTTAAATAAGATATCTTGTATATCTATCAACATCTTTGTCAAAATAGGACAATTCCCAAAAATATGAGCTTTTTTCCCTATCTCTCTACAGTTCTTCGAGCAGAGGGGAGAATGAGCTGGATATATTAAACGGAGTTTTTTTGGAGTATAATGCCACTTTGAAAACACTTTTTTAATGTGTTTCTTGGAGTGTTGCAGAAGATGTGGTGTTATGTGATGTCAAGAGCTTTTAAAAGATGGTCATTATCAAACTGAAAATCTAACTCCTCCCAAGCTAGTTAAAGGCTTATGTAGTAAATTATTAGAGGAAATTTAAATTAGATACTTTTTTCTTTTTAAGAAAAAGTTAATGACTTGCCAGTTACCAAGTTCCTTATTCGAGATCTAAAATTCCTGTTCTAAATTTTGGAGGGGAATTAGTGAGTCACCCATGACAATGTCCTTTAGATTAGCGATAACTTGTTTTTTCCATGATGAAAAATCTACTTAAGGGATCCATATTTATAATACCTCTAAAGTTATAGTATGTAATTGGGAACAAATTTGTTATTTTTTGGACATTTCTTGGATTTGTTTTCACCCCATTATGGTTGATATCAGAAGTGGGTCTTTAGGCAGGAGGAGAGATTGATCAATCAAATGGGCTATAATTAATGCTCTAAGAGGTTTATCCTCATTAAGGGACTTTTCCATTGAGATCCAAGCAGACTTTTCATTCTCATCTGTCCATTTTTGACTTGATTTAACAACACTTGCTAAGTAATAGCTGGCTAAGTTTGGCAGTCTAAATTTGCCTCTTCTTTTCCTCTTAACCAATATAGACCTAGCTAATAGGTTTGTTATTGTTCCAGGTGAATCTTACTAATTTAGTTAGTAATCTCTGAAACCAAATTTGAGGAATAAATATTGGAATGGTTGTCAGTACAGTATTATTGTTTTGTAGGAAATGATTTTACCTAAACAAGTTTCTAAAAGGATGAGTTTGCAACTACTTAACTTTTGGAGAAAATTCAAAACATTCATTATCCAGGAAAGTTCAACTTTAGAAATATTTAATAAATCAGATTGAAAAGTTTTCTGAATATTGGGAGAGATTTTCTTAGATCAAATTTGAAAAGGAGGAGGTCCGTTAGATTCCAAAATAAGACATTTTCCCTTGTCCCTATTTAAAGGAAAATCGTCTCTTCATGATATTTTGTAAGTCTTCATCTATTTTGACTGTAAGTACTTGAGATTTAGTTTCATTACTCTTATTTAGGGAGATCTTTGAAATGGAATCCCAAGTGTCTAATAGATATCTAACTGAGTTAACAGGGTCTGTTAAAGAGAGTAAGATGCCATTGGCAAAAAGTGATATTTTATATTAAGTTTACACACTTTTAATTTTTTAATTAATCTTATTCTCTCCACTAACGGTTCAATAAACATTGCAAATAAGGTTGGTGATAAAGGGCAACCTTGCCTGGTTCCATTAATCAAACTAAAGTTGCTAGACAAGATGTTATTGCCAACTTTTTGCAAATGGTGAGAAGTATAATCAAGTAATTAAAGTGGTTTTAGGAAGTTTCGCCCCCAGCAGTTCGCCCCAGGTACATTTCACCCCCGCACATTTCGCCCCTATCATTTCGCCCCCAGGAGGATTCGCCCACGCACATTTCGCCCCCGTACATTTCGCCCCCAGCATTTCGCCCCTAGCAGTTCACCCCCAGCAGTTCGCCCCCGGCAGTTCGCCCCCGGATTTTTCGCCCCTGGATGTATCGCTCCCAGCAGTTCGCCCCCCGGATGTTTCGCCCACAGCAGTTCGCCCCCGGATGTTTCGCCCCCAGATTTTTCGCCCCCAGCAGTTCGCCCCCCGGATGTTTCACCCCTGGATTTTTCGCCCCCAGCAGTTCGCCCCCGGATGTTTTGCCCCCAGCAGTTAGCCCCTGGATTTTTCACCCCCAGCAGTTCGCCCCCGGATGTTTCGCCCCTGGATTTTTTGCCCCCGGCAGTTCGCTCCCGGATGTTTCGCCCCCAGCAGTTCGCCCCCAGATTTTTCAACCCCAGAAGTTTGCCCCAGGATTTTTCGCCCCCAGAGGTTCGCCCCCGGATGTTTCGCCCCCAGCAGTTGGCCCCTGGATGTCTCGCCCCCAGCAGTTCGCCCCCCGGATGTTTCGCCCCTGGATTTTTCACCCCCAGCAGTTCACCCCCGGATGTTTCGCCCCCGGATGTTTCGCCCCCAGCCATTTGCCCCTGGATTTTTTACACCCAGCAGTTCGCCCCTGGATGTTTCGCCCCCAGCAGTTTGCCCCCGGATTTTTCGCCCCCAGATTTTTCACCCCCGGCAGTTCACACCCGGATTTTTCGCCCCAGCAGTTCACCCCCAGTAGTTTGCCCCCGGATGTGTGTACCCTGTTTTGCCCCCAGAATTTTGTGTTTGGATGTTTCGCCAGTTTGTCTTTGTGGTTCATGAATTCCCGTCCGTCATCAATTCACATGTCACAAAAGTACTGTACAGAGTGGTGCACTTTTGTGACATTTTAAATCAACGGTTTCCATCTGTAAACCTCTCAACTGATTTCATTATAGTGTCAGAGCATTTTGCCCGCAATTTTAACAAGACATTTTCCAAAACGTTTCTAAAACGTTTTTGTGTTACAAAAACATACCACGAAAAAAATAAACGGATTCAAAAAATGCAGTGTGAATGAGGCCTGATTTAGGTGGGGAATGTAAACCACTCTAAACTCAAAACATTTTGTGACCTTTTACCTGACCCAGCACTGACCTGCTTTTTTGCAAGTTTTGTTGCAGATGTAACAATTTTCATGTCAGGTGTCCTGCAAGTTACATTAGACTAGCTCTTATTCCATCTTTACATCAGAATATAGCAGTGTCTAAAATCTCTACAAAGAGAGAGGTGTACTAGCACAAAAAATCAGTCAGCTTCCACAGCAATTCACTTTCTACAAATATGAATTCAGTTCTATCCAAACGTGGGAAGAAGAAGTTGGTCTACGAGAATCACATTTACGTATTTTCCAAACGAACGGCTGACGATGTCTATTCCATCTTGGTGTGTGAAAAATGGTTGACTTGCAAGGGACGTGTTTGGACCAATGAAGCATCTGGTGAAGTGGTGAAAGTAACCAATCCCCACAACCACGCAGCACAAGCAGCAAGACCTGAAGCAATCCGACTTGTCAATGAGGCAGTCACTAGGGCAAGGACAACACAGGAGACACCACAACAGATTCTCACAGAAGTCATTTCAGGAGCCCATTCTAATGTTGTAGCACTTCTCCCAAGGAAAGCATCACTGAAGAGAACAATACGATTATCAAGGCAACTTGGCAATATTCCAAGGTTGCCCCAAACCCTTGATCAACTTGTTATTCCCCAGGAGTTCCAGGGGATCAATATTGATGGTATCCAGCAGCAGTTCCTTCTGTATGACTCTGGTAAGCAATTAACATTTCCATTATATAGAATTATTGCAAAGTTTATGTTGCACAAATGTGAAAAATTATCTATTACAAAGTGCTGATATAGAATACTATGTGATTATTTTACCTTAAAAGGAAACTTTGAGGATAGTATAATGTAGGGTGAGGCCTACTGAATCCAACTATGCCTCACTTGTTTAGTTGCAGTCTGATTCTCTGCTCAGCTTCAAAGTAGAAGCCCTGCCTTTGAGATACAGTGGCCTGCCATGTTCATAAGCAGAGTGGTAACCTTGTCCACCAACCATGATTTGCGAGTATCCAGCCATTGTCAATCACAGCCAGAGGACAAGGTTGCCGCATCAAACCCGCATCACTAGATGTCAATTTTAGTGTAGAATTTTCTGCTATAAATTAGCTGCAGATTGTCTGCTGCAACTACTTAGTGCATGTGAATGGACCTTAAGGATTCATTAACATGTCTCCTAACCTCTGCCCTGCCCCTTTAGCCATGCCCCCTGCCAACAGCCTGAAATGAAGTTCCAATGCTGAATTAGTGCTGGGAAGAGGGTACACCATGGCCCGGTAGGTGCCGGTCACTTACCGGAGCATGGCAGGGGGTTAATTAATATTCACCACCTGCTGCCACACGCTGCTTTGATACAGGACCTGGAATGATGTATGCAAGCATCTGATTGCTCACATCTCAGGATCTGCATCGAATCAGAGTGAGGAAAGCAGCGCAGCAGCAGGCGGTGAGTATTAATTTATCCTTGCCATGCACCAGTAGGTGACAGGCACCTACTAGAGCATGATAGATCCAGGGGGTCCGCTGTTCATGGGTGCATTACACCCCTTGGCAGCAGGCCCCTGATGGCCCGGGGGTAGTGGCGTCCCCTGCCTACATGGTAGGTACGCCACTGCTGCACTGCATGTCATTTTTTTTAACAGTGCATTTTTTCATGAGCATGTGGATGGGATTTAGACATTTATGCTGCATATGACCCCGACCTAATGAACCGTTGAGTTAGTATGCTTTTTTTCACAAATACTTCTTACATGTTTGCTTGTTTTTCCTGATGTAAACCTTTTATTATCATGGAATTCTGCATTTTGCTAGTTTCTGCTGCCGTTATTCCTTTCACGACTTTGAAAATGTGACATTTTTGAAGCTTGGAAGCATTTTTAAAGAGGAATATATCATTTTCCACTGGGACAATACATGTCGTAGGAAAAACTATTGTTTAGCATCGTCACACCAGATTTTGCTTCAATTTAACGTTTCTTTTATAAAATCAGAAAATCTGAAGTAAAATGTGAGTTTTTAATGTAACATATGAACAACGGATCCTTCTGATTAGGAAAATTTATTGTGAATTCATCCCAAAATTCTCTGTCGCGCATCCGCCCTTTTTGCGCTGCACCGAGCGCACAAAAATGCAACAGACAGTGTGTTTGGCGCATGTCGGCGCAGCGCAAAAAGGCGGATGCGCGGGCAAAAGTGTACCAGCGCATGACCAGAGTACCCAGCGCTAAGTATAGGGTATGCTGATCGCATGCAGCACCATGCGATCGGAGGAGCTGACCGGAGGAGGCACGGCCAGGGGCGGAGCTTAGCGGCGGCCCTGCGCTGCGCCCAGTAATGCTAGTGTGAAACTAGCCTAAGTGTCCAAGAACAAATATGCAATTCCAGGTAGAGAAAAGTTAATCCATGTGGCAGAAATGACCAGAGTATAATAGTAACATAGTTTTGAAGGCTGATGGAAGACCTTATGTCCATCTAGTTCATTTTCTTCTTGAAATAAACCTGACTCCATCTTAATACGAGAGTCGTAATACTGTAGGGTATGACCGGTAGCTGTACACATTTTAGAGTCTTTGAGATTCCTAACTTTACGTAAATTGGATTCTTTTTTAACACGGTTGGGTAAATTCTGTGCCTGACTGGTGGGAGGAACAAGTTCTTCTTTAATATGAAAGGCCCCATGGTTGTGCATGAGCTTTGTAGGTGCACAGGAATCAATGTCCACGAGAGTTTCTCTTTCAGAAGATGTTTTACCAACCTCATTGAGGCCATTTGTATCTTGTGTCAATGGACACATTAGTGCATTATTCTCTACATCAATGCCTTTACATGTCCCAGATTCTCTCTTAACCTCATCGGGAACATGGTTGGTTTGGAAATCTTCTGGGGATCCTAGAGGTCCAATTTGTTGGTGATGCTCCATTACATGATCACTGGCAACAGCCAAATTGCCTAAATACTTCCAGACCTCTCCAGTGAGAAGATGAATGATCCTGTTTGTAAGTTCGAGGATCTTCCGATCATTAGTCTCCTCTATTAAAGTATGGGGTGATGGCACCATGATGGAGGTCTGGGTCCTTCTCAATTCTTGTGCAGCACTGGGTATCATAAAATCTCCAGATTTCTTCACAACCATATAATCCTCTCCGGTCAGTAGGTGAACCACTTCCAAAGTAACGGTTATTATAGTATCGCTCATGGGGCCCTGATCCACGTCCATCACTGGCCATGCAGGATTCTCTCCTGTGTGCACAGATGGAGGGCGGCGGCCGAGATCACAATACGTGGAGGAGGTGAAGATGAGAATGTTGCTTCCGCTCTGGACCAGCTCTGGATCATTTGAGAGCTTACATCCTCTTAGAAGCTGATCAGGTTAGTTTGACAGGAGCGATCCTTCTTAAATCCATGTTGATATGGAGTTAAACATTTATTAACATTGAAATATTCCATAATGGTATCCCTTAGAAACTAGAGTTGAGCGATACCGTCCGATACTTCAAAGTATCGGATCGGAATGGATCGGCCGATCTTAAAAAAAAGTATCGGTATCGCCGATTCCGATACCGGAAGTCCCATTCAAGTCTATGGGACTTCCGGTATCGGAATAAGAAAAACCCTGTTTTTGCCTTGTTCAGCCTCTCTGGGGTCTGTACGGGCCTTTCGGGGGGCTGTGCCGGCCTGCCAGGGGGTCTGTGCAGGCTCCGGTGGTCTGTGCCGGCCTGCCGGGGGGCTGTGCCGGCCTGCCGGGGGGGCTGTGCAGGCTCCGGGGGGCTGTGCCGGCCTGCCGGTGGTCTGTGCAGGCTCCGGTGGGCTGTGCCGGCCTGCCGGGGGGCTGTGCCGGCCTGCCGGTGGTCTGTGCAGGCTCCGGTGGGCCGTGCCGGCCTGCCGGGGGGCTGTGCCGGCCTGCCGGGGGTCTGTGCAGGCTTCGGGGGTCTGTGCAGGCATCGTCCGATGGGACTACAAGTCCCATCGGGCGATGCCTGCTACCATGACAGTGATTGACACATTAGCCAATGATGGGACAGTAGTAGTCCCATCAACCGGCTAATGTGTTGAATGTAAAAAAAAAAAAAAAAAATTACATGCTACATGCATGCTACATTCATACTACATACTACATACATGCTACATTCATACTACATATATACTACATGCAACATACATACTACATATATACTACATGCATGCAACATGCATACTACATATATACTACATGCTACATACATACTACATATATGCTACATATATACTACATGCATGCTACATACATACTGCATGCTACATACATACTGCATGCTACATACATACTACATGCTACATACATACTACATATATACTACATGCATGCTACATACATACTACATGCTACATACATACCACATATATACTACATACATACTACATGCATGCTGCATGCTACATACATACCACATACATACTACATACATACTACATACATACTACATGCATGCTACATACATACTACATGCTACATACATACTACATACATACTACATGCATGCTACATACATACTACATGCTACATACATACTACATATATACTACATGCATGCTACATACATACTGCATGCTACATACATACTACATACATACCACATATATACTACATACATACTACATGCATGCTACATACATACTACATACATACTACATACATACTACATGCATGCTACATACATAACACATATATACTACATGCATGCTACATACATACTACATGCTACATACATACCACATACATACTACATACATACTACATACATACTACATGCATGCTACATACATACTACATGCTACATACATACTACATATATACTACATGCATGCTACATACATACTACATGCTACATACATACTACATATATACTACATGCATGCTACATACATACTGCATGCTACATGCATGCTACATACATACTACATACATACTACATGCTACATACATACCACATATATACTACATACATACTACATACAATACATTCATACAATACATACATAGACATACAGTACATATAACATAGAGTAACATACTTACCAATACTTGTCACATTGTTCCCCGAAGCCATTGTCTTTTACGGAATAAATATTAACATAACAAACCACAAAAATACTCACCCACGATCCGAAGCAGTCCACGAGTGTGTCCCACGACGATCTTGGGTAGAGAACTGCAGCATCAGCTGATGCTGCCGTTCTCTACGGGCTGCAGGAATCCAATGACGGAAGGTAGGTATCCTTCCGCACTGTATTCCTCCGCTACTTAAAAAAAAAAAAGTCCCTAGTCTCACTTTATGCCATTGCAGGCCGGTACAGACCCCGGGCAGTCCACACAGCCCCCCGGCAGGCCGGCACAGCCCCCCGGCAGGCCGGTACAGACCCCGGGCAGTCCACACAGCCCCCCGGCAGGCCGGCAGAGACCCCCGGAAGGCCCGAAATGACGGCGCATCATGATGCGCACACACCGCGCATCATGATGACGTCAGGCTGTCAATCAACTTTGAACTTCCGATTCCGATGCCGACTTCCGATATTGAAAAAATATCGGAAGTCGGTATCGGAATTCCGATACAGCAAGTATCGGCCGATACCCGATACTTGCGGTATCGGAATGCTCAACACTATTAGAAACCCTTCAAAAATTTTACCCACAACAGATGTTAAGCTTACCGGCCTATAGTTTCCAGGTTCCCTTTTACACCCCTTTTTGAATATTGGTACCACATTTGCTTGCCGCCAATCAAAAGGAACAGATCCTGTTTCCATAGAGTCTTTAAATATAAGGAATAGAGGCCTGTCTATCACATTACTTAACTCCCTTAACCCCTTAACCCGCAAGGGTGGTTTGCACGTTCATGACCGGGCCAATTTTTACAATTCTGACCACTGTCCCTTTATGAAGTCATAACTCTGGAACGCTTCCATGCATCCTGGTGATCCTGACATATTGTACTTCATGCTAGTGGTAAAATTTAATTCATATAACTTGCGTTTATTTGTGGAAAAAAAAAGAAATTTGGCGAAAATTCTGAAAATTTTGCAATTTTCCAACTTTGAATTTTTATGCCTTTAAATCACAGAGATGCGGCACACAAAAAACTTAATAAGTAACATTTCCCACATGTTTACTTTACATCAGCACAATTTTGGAACCCAAATTTTTTTTTCTTAGGAAGTTATAAGGGTTAAAAGTTGACCAGCGATTTCTCTTTTTCGCAACACCATTTTATTTTTACGGACCACATCACATTTGAAGCCAATTTGAGGGGTCTATATGATAGAAAATACCAAAAAGTGACACCATTCTAAAAACTGAACCCCTTAAGGTGCTCGAAACCACATTCAAGAAGTTTATTGACCCTTCAGGTGCTTCACAGGAATTTTTTGAATATTTAAAAAAAAGGTGAACATTTAACTTTTTTTCACAAAAAAAATACTTCAGGTTCAATTTTTTTTATTTTACCAAGGGTAACAGGAGAAGTTGGACTGCAAAAGTTATTGTGCAGTTTGTCCTGAGTACACTGATACCTGATATGTGGGGGTAACCACTGTTTCGGCGCATGGCAGAGCTCAGAAGGGAAGGAGCGCCGTTTGACTTTTTCAATGCAAAATTGGCTAGAATTCAGATCGTACGCCATGTCACGTTTAGAGAGCCCCTGATGTACCTAAACAGTGGAAACCCCCCACAAGTGACCCCATTTTGGATACTAGACCCACCAAGGAACTTATCTAGATATGTGGTGAGAACTTTGAACCAACAAGGGCTTCACAGAAGTTTATAACGTACAGCGGTACAAATAAAAAATCATATTTTTTCCACAAAAATGATCTTTTCACCCCCAATTTTTATTTTCCCAAGGGTAACAGGACCCTAAAAGTTATTGTGCAATTTGTCCTGAGTGCGCTGATACCCCATATGTGGGTGTAAACGACTATTTGGGCGCATGGCAGAGCTCAGAAGGGAAGCAGCGCCATTTGACTTTTTTGGCTGGATTTGAGATCAGACACCATGTCGCGACTGGAAAACCCCTGATGTACCAAAACAGTGGAAACCCCCCACAAATGACACCATTTTGGAAACTAGACGACCCCCCAAGGAACTTATCTAGATTTGTGGTGAGCACTTTGAACCCCCAAGTGCTTCACAGAAGTTTATAACGTACAGCGGTCCAATTAAAAAATCATATTTTTTCCACAAAAATTATCTTTTCACCCTCAATTCCTATTTTTCCAAGGGTAACAGGACCCTAAAAGTTATTGTGCAATTTGTCCTGAGTACGCTGATACCCCACATGTGGGGGTAAACCACTATATGGGCGCATGGCAGAGCTCGGAAGGGAAGCAGCGCCATTTGACGTTTTTGGCTGAAATTGAGATCGGACACCATGTCGCATTTGGAAAGCCCCTGATGTACCAAAACAGTGAAAACCCCCCACAAATTACACCATTTTGGAAACTAGACCCCCCCAAGGAACTTATCTAGATTTGTGGTGAGCACTTTGAACCCCCCAGTAATTCACAGAAGTTTATATAAAAAAAATCGTATTTTTTCCACAAACGTGATCTTTTAGTCACCAATTTTATTATTTTCCCAAGGGTACCAGAAGAAATTGGACCCCAAAAGTTGTTGTCCAATTTGTCCTGAGTACACTGATACCCTATATGTGGGAGAAAATTACTGTATGGGCACACGTCGGGGCTCGTAAGGGAAGTAGTGACGCTTTGGAATGCAGACTTTGATGGAATGGTCTGCGGGTGTCATGTTGCATTTGGAGAGCCCCTGATGTACCTAAACAGTGGAAACCCCCACAAGTGGCCCCATTTTGGAAACTAGATCCCCTAAGGAACTTATCTAGATGTGTGGTGAGTAGAGTTGAGTGACTTTTGGTTTTTTAGGGTCGCGTTTCGTTTCGTGAAACCCGACTTTTCCAAAAGTCGGGTCGAGCAAGATGGTCCTATTATAGGGAAAAGTCGGGGTCGTCCCGAAACACGAAACCCAATGTAAGTCAATGGGGAATAAAAGTCGGCAGTGAGAGGAGTTCAGGAAACACACCTACAGTGCCCATTTGAATGCCAAAAGCATCAATTCTTCTTTCTTAAGCTTGTCAACCTTAATTAACTTCATAATACAAGTTACGCACTGAAAAATGGGGGTTATTTGGCTACAAACTGTGGGGGGGGAGGGCTGGCTCCAGGTTTTCATGTGCCCTGGGCGAAAGAGCGCCCCTTTAACACATACCACAACTCATCATGCTCCGATACGGCAGAGAAATAGCGGTATAGTACAATGAAAAATACCTCACTTTTTACATCTCATGATGAGGCCCATCTATTTCTCCATACAGAATCATTGGTCCCATATAATGTTTGAAACAGTATATGATGAGCTCCACATAATGCTACAGTATATGTTGGTCCCCATGGATGAAGCTCCACTGTCTTATGGGCCCAAATAATGCTCCAAACATAATGGGCCCCATTTCTAATGCTCTAGTGTATAATGGGCCCTGTAAATGCTGCTCCAGTGTCTGATGTCCACCTTTGGAATGTTCCAGTGTATGGTGGGCCCCATCTATCATTCTCCAGAGTATAGTGCTCCCCAAAAATTGCTGTCCCAACATTGAAAACAATCAAATAAGTCTCCTCGCTAGGGAATCCCTGTACTTGTCTGGACAGGTGCTGTAGCTTGCTTAACAGCTCGCCAGCAGTTCTCACACCCAGTATGGATTACACGTGATTGCACAAAGGTGAGAAAGGGTACCGTATCCCCAGATAACATGTATGGATAGCGTACACATTCAAAATATATGTCTCAGGAGGCAGGCTCAGACGGTGTTAGGCCCAGTATGGATTGCACGTGATTGCACAAAGGTTAGAAAGGGTACCGTATCCCCGGATAACATGTATGGATAGCGTACACATTCAAAATATATGTCTATACAGCATGAGGCAGGCTCAGACGGTGTTAGGCCCAGTATGGATTGCACGTGATTGCACAAAGGTTAGAAAGGGTACCGTATCCCTGGATAACATGTATGGATAGCGTACACATTCAAAATATATGTCTCAGGAGGCAGGCTCAGACGGTGTTAGGTCCAGTATGGATTGCACGTGATTGCACAAAGGTTAGAAAGGGTACCGTATCCCTGGATAACATGTATGGATAGCGTACACATTCAAAATATATGTCTATACAGCATGAGGCAGGCTCAGACGGTGTTAGGCCCAGTATGGATTGCACGTGATTGCACAAAGGTTAGAAAGGGTACCGTATCCCTGGATAACATGTATGGATAGCGTACACATTCAAAATATATGTCTATACAGCATGAGGCAGGCTCAGACAGTGTTAGGCCCAGTATGGATTGCACGTGATTGCACAAAGGTTAGAAAGGGTACCGTATCCCTGGATAACATGTATGGATAGCGTACACATTCAAAATATATGTCTCAGGAGGCAGGCTCAGACGGTGTTAGGCCCAGTATGGATTGCACGTGATTGCACAAAGGTTAGAAAGGGTACCGTATCCCCGGATAACATGTATGGATAGTGTACACATTCAAAATATATGTCTATACAGCATGAGGCAGGCTCAGACGGTGTTAGGCCCAGTATGGATTGCACGTGATTGCACAAAGGTTAGAAAGGGTACCGTATCCCTGGATAACATGTATGGATAGCGTACACATTCAAAATATATGTCTATACAGCATGAGGCAGGCTCAGACGGTGTTAGGCCCAGTATGGATTGCACGTGATTGCACAAAGGTTAGAAAGGGTACCGTATCCCTGGATAACATGTATGGATAGCGTACACATTCAAAATATATGTCTCAGGAGGCAGGCTCAGACGGTGTTAGGCCCAGTATGGATTGCACGTGATTGCACAAAGGTTAGAAAGGGTACCGTATCCCCGGATAACATGTATGGATAGCGTACACATTCAAAATATATGTCTATACAGCATGAGGCAGGCTCAGACGGTGTTAGGCCCAGTATGGATTGCACGTGATTGCACAAAGGTTAGAAAGGGTACCGTATCCCTGGATAACATGTATGGATAGCGTACACATTCAAAATATATGTCTCAGGAGGCAGGCTCAGACGGTGTTAGGCCCAGTATGGATTGCACGTGATTGCACAAAGGTTAGAAAGGGTACCGTATCCCCGGATAACATGTATGGATAGCGTACACATTCAAAATATATGTCTATACAGCATGAGGCAGGCTCAGACGGTGTTAGGCCCAGTATGGATTGCACGTGATTGCACAAAGGTTAGAAAGGGTACCGTATCCCTGGATAACATGTATGGATAGCGTACACATTCAAAATATATGTCTCAGGAGGCAGGCTCAGACGGTGTTAGGCCCAGTATGGATTGCACGTGATTGCACAAAGGTTAGAAAGGGTACCGTATCCCCGGATAACATGTATGGATAGTGTACACATTCAAAATATATGTCTATACAGCATGAGGCAGGCTCAGACGGTGTTAGGCCCAGTATGGATTGCACGTGATTGCACAAAGGTTAGAAAGGGTACCGTATCCCTGGATAACATGTATGGATAGCGTACACATTCAAAATATATGTCTATACAGCATGAGGCAGGCTCAGACGGTGTTAGGCCCAGTATGGATTGCACGTGATTGCACAAAGGTTAGAAAGGGTACCGTATCCCTGGATAACATGTATGGATAGCGTACACATTCAAAATATATGTCTATACAGCATGAGGCAGGCTCAGACGGTGTTAGGCCCAGTATGGATTGCACGTGATTGCACAAAGGTTAGAAAGGGTACCGTATCCCTGGATAACATGTATGGATAGCGTACACATTCAAAATATATGTCTCAGGAGGCAGGCTCAGACGGTGTTAGGCCCAGTATGGATTGCACGTGATTGCACAAAGGTTAGAAAGGGTACCGTATCCCCGGATAACATGTATGGATAGCGTACACATTCAAAATATATGTCTATACAGCATGAGGCAGGCTCAGACGGTGTTAGGCCCAGTATGGATTGCACGTGATTGCACAAAGGTTAGAAAGGGTACCGTATCCCTGGATAACATGTATGGATAGCGTACACATTCAAAATATATGTCTCAGGAGGCAGGCTCAGACGGTGTTAGGCCCAGTATGGATTGCACGTGATTGCACAAAGGTTAGAAAGGGTACCGTATCCCCGGATAACATGTATGGATAGCGTACACATTCAAAATATATGTCTATACAGCATGAGGCAGGTTCAGACGGTGTTAGGCCCAGTATGGATTGCACGTGATTGCACAAAGGTTAGAAAGGGTACCGTATCCCTGGATAACATGTATGGATAGCGTACACATTCAAAATATATGTCTCAGGAGGCAGGCTCAGACGGTGTTAGGCCCAGTATGGATTGCACGTGATTGCACAAAGGTTAGAAAGGGTACCGTATCCCTGGATAACATGTATGGATGGCGTACACATTCAAAATATATGTCTCAGGAGGCAGGCTCAGACGGTGTCAGGCACAGTATGGATTTGACGGCCCAGATTACACAGCGGAGGAGCAGGGAGAGGTAAAGATTGCAAATGCTGGGGCCCTGCCCAAGCAAGGGGGGCCCACTCGTGGGCGTCGGTACTGGCACTGGGCCCCTCATAGTACAGCGGTGTGTCTGACGGCGGGTGTGCACCACCACCGTCAGAGACACTTGATTGCACTATGAGGGACCCTGTGCCAGTGCCCGCGCCCAAGAGTCGGCCTACCCACCTGTCCAGGGCAACGGCACTCGCACGGTGTCGTGCAGTAGGTGGTGACCCCGGCCATGGGGGGGGAGGCAGCACAGTTAGGGAGTTTTAGAAAGTGGCATATGTTGATGTTGGACATTCAGCTGATGCAAAAGGCGAAATAGGTGAAGTACCAGGAAGAGGTGGACCAAAGCAAGCCATTTTTCTGTCACCCTATGTGTCATCAGGGGAAGGTGGGACAAAATCCTTGGAAACCCATGCGTGGTTCATTCTAATGAAGGTTAGATCATCCACATTTTGGGTTGACAGACGGGTCCTTTTTTCTGTCAGGATTGATCCAGCTGCACTGAAGACTCTTTCCGATAGCACACTTGCAGCTGGGCAAGCGAGCTCCTGTAAGGCATATTGGGCCAATTCAGGTCAGGTGTCCAGTTTAGCGGCCCAATAGTCAAAGGGGAATTACCTGTGTGGGAGAACATCGATATGGGAGGAAAAGTAGTTTGTTACCATAGTTGACAACTGCTGTCTCCTGTCACTTTCCATCGATGCAGTATTACCAGTTGTGTGAGCGGTATTTGAAAAATCAGTCCACAACATTGTCATGAAACCCGTCTCCAACGCCACTTCTGCTGTGTGCACCACGAACACCTCTGCCAAGCTGCCCCCGGCCCATACGGCTCGTGTGAGAACCATCACCGCTGCTGTGTGCTGGGAATGCCTCAAGCAACCGATTTACCAGAGTTGCTTGTTTATTAGCCAATATTAGGTCAAGGTTCTCCTGTGGCATGATGTTTTGTAATTTGCCTTTATAGCGTGGATCCAGAATGCTGGCCAACCAGTAGTCGTCATCGTTCATCATTTTGGCAATGCGGGGGTCCCTTTTTAGGCTCCGCAAGGCATAATCTGACATGTGGGCCAATGTTCCCGGTGTCAATGATGCACTGCGAGTGCTGGGTGGAGGAGCACTTTCTGGCAAATCCACATCCCTCCAGTCACGCACAAACCCTGTACCAGACCTTGCCACGCCAACATTTTCACTTGCCCCACGAGATGCATCCTCCTCCCCTAAGTAATCATCCCCATCATCCTCCTCCTCCTCCTCTTCTTCCTCCACCTCGTCCAGGAGAGGTCCCTGAGCAGACAATGGCTGAATGTCATCAAGGATTCCCTCCTCCTCTTCCTCCTCATCAACATTGGCTGCAGACGCCTGCTCCTTAAGGTGCGTCAAAGTTTGCATGAGCAGACGCATAAGTGGGATGCTCATGCTTAGGATGGCGTCGTCTGCGCTTACCAGCCGTGTGCATTCCTCAAAACACTGAAGGACTTTACAAAGGTCTTTCAGCTTCGACCACTGCACACCTGTCAACTCCATGTCGGCTCTCAAAGTGCCTGGCCATGTATCCTCCCACAAATGCATTATGGCCTGCCTCTGCTCGCACAGCCGCTCCACCATGTGCAGGGTGGAGTTCCACCTTGTTGCAATGTCGATAATGAGGCGGTGGTTGGGAAGGTGGAGCAATCGCTGCAGCTTCTGCATATGAACGGAGTGTACAGGCGACCGGCGGATGTGCGCGCACAGTCTTCGCACCTTCTGGAGCAGGGCTGTTAACTCCGGATAATTTTTGAGGAAGCACTGCACCACCAGGTTCAAGGTGTGAGCCAAGCAAGGTATGTGGCTGAGTTTTGAAAGGGCTATGGCTGCCACAAAATTACGGCCGTTATCACCAACTACCTTGCCTGCCTCAAGATGTACACTGCCCAGCCATGACTCAGTTTGTCGCTTCAAGTACTCGGCCAGCACCTCGGCGGTGTGTCTGTCGCCCAAACACATCATCTGCAACACAGCCTGCTGACGCTTTCCACCAGCTGCTCACATCGTGTGCAACAGTGGCAGCTGCAGATGGAGTGCTCGTACGACTGCGCTCTGTGGACGAGCTTTCGCTTCTGGAGGAGGTGGAGGAGGAGGAGGGTCGAACGCCTACAGCCAACTGTTTCCTATACCGTGGGCTAGGCAGCACTGTCCCACCACCGCTGTCCCCTGTGGACCCTGCATCCACCACATTAACCCAGTGCGCAGTGATGGACACGTAACGGCCCTGGCCATGCCGACTGGACCATGCATCAGTTGTGAGGTGCACCTTTCCGCTCACTGACTGCTTGAGTGCATGGACAATGCGGTCTTTCACATGATGGTGGAGGGCTGGGATGGCTTTGCGAGAGAAGAAGTGGCGACTGGGTAGGTCATAGCGTGGTACTGCATAGGCCATGAGTTCGCGGAAAGCTGTGCTTTCCACCAACCGAAAGGGCATCATCTCAAACGAGATTAGTTTGGCAATGTGGGCGTTCAAACCCAGTGTACGCGGATGAGAGACTGAGTACTTTCTTGACCTACTCATAGTGTCTGGGAGGGTGAGCTGGACTTGAGAGCTGCATATGGTGGAAGTAGCGGTGGACAGGGCGGACTGAGAGAGGGTTGATGATGGTGATGGAGTTGGTGTTCTTTCTGATGGCCTAGAATCAGTATTTCGTTGATATAACAGTGGGATTCCCTGACTGCTGTGGTCTTGCAACGACACCTCAACATTTGCTGCTGTGCTAACCGGTGGGCTTACAGTGGGGGAAACAATGTAGCGTTGCTGACTACCTTCGTTGTGATCAGTTGCACATGTGGCACTTGAGGTTTGGTGTTGTGTCCACGCTTGCAAGTGCATGCTGGTTAAATGTCTAAGCATGTAACTGGTATTCAAATTTTTCAGATTTTTCCCTCGGCTAAAGGTCTTTGCGCACTTCTTACAGATAACCTTGGCCTGATCATGAGGATTTTGTTCAAAAAAGTGCCACACTGCACTCTTCCTACTTTGGCAGACATTTTGCGGCCTAGCACGCTGTGATCTTTTGACCCTCTGGACAAGCTGTCCAGCAACTCTTTTGATGTTTGGAACCTGTCTTTGGAGTGCTCCGGGCCTGCCAGATAACAGCTGTTGCGATGTCGATGTCTGCTGTGGATGCTCCTCATCTGAGCTATTGGAAGCAGCACCCTCTTCCCCCAATGGATGCCAATCTGGGTCAACAACTGGGTCATCCATCACCTCCTCTTCTATGTCATGTGCACCTTCCTCTGTGTCACCGTGTATGGTGGTATAGTGTGCGGGAAGGGGCACCTGAGTCTCATCAGGGTCAGAATCTGGCTCTGTACACTGCGAGGACAATATAGTGCTCTGAGTGAATGTACCAGCAGAATCATCCATCAGCGGCTGTGCATCAGTGCACTCCATGTCAGATTCATCTTGGCCTGGGTAATTCACCATTTGACTTGATAATCCAGGCATGGTATGTGAAAACAGCTCCATGGAGTAATCAGTAGTATGGCCTGCGTCATCCTTCAATCTTGGTTGGGGTGAAGGACACAAGGAAAGGTGTGGTTCATGAACATGAGCCTCCAATGACGACTCAGTGCTTTTACTTTTTACAACTGAAGAAGAGGAGGCGATAGAGCTGGAGGCTGAGTCAGCAATGTAAGACAAAACTTTTTCCTGATGCTCTGGCTTTAAAAGCGGTTTGCCAACTCCTAGAAAACTAAGTGTTCGAGGTCTTATGTAGCCAGACGATGACGCAGGGTCAGCACCTCCTGCATTCGGTCCTATTTTGCTCTTGCCACTACCATCAGATCCACCACCAACACCATCATTACCAGCTGCCAACCCCCGCCCAATTCCACGGCCTCTTCCACCAGCCTTCCTCATTTTTGGTAGAAATGTAGACAAAATCCAACAAACTATATAGTAATGTAAAACAAGGTACAAGGTGTCTATAGGACAGGGGAGATTTTGAATTTCTGCACACACTTGTGGACAGTGGACACTTTTGGATTGTGTGAGGCCCACTGATATCTGAGCGCTATGTGACAGGCTCGATGGCACTGCTGTGACAAAAGTGACTAGAGGATAAGGGAGATTTTGAATATCTGCACACACTTTTGGACACTGGACACTTTTGGATTGTGTGAGGCCCACTGATATCTGAGCGCTATGTGACAGGCTCGATGGCACTGCTGTGACAAAAGTGACTAGAGAATAAGGGAGATTTTGAATATCTGCACACACTTTTGGACAGTGGACACTTTTGGATTGTGTGAGGCCCACTGATATCTGAGCGCTGTGACAGGCTCGATGGCACTGCTGTGAAAAAAGTGACTAGAGGATAAGGGAGATTTTGAATATCTGCACACACTTTTGGACACTGGACACTTTTGGATTGTGTGAGGCCCACTGATATCTGAGCGCTATGTGACAGGCTCGATGGCACTGCTGTGACAAAAGTGACTAGAGGATAAGGGAGATTTTGAATATCTGCACACACTTTTGGACACTGGACACTTTTGGATTGTGTGAGGCCCACTGATATCTGAGCGCTATGTGACAGGCTCGATGGCACAGCTGTGACAAAAGTGACTAGAGGATAAGGGAGATTTTGAATATCTGCACACACTTTTGGACACTGGACACTTTTGGATTGTGTGAGGCCCACTGATATCTGAGCGCTATGTGACAGGCTCGATGGCACAGCTGTGACAAAAGTGACTAGAGGATAAGGGAGATTTTGAATTTCTGCACACACTTGTGGACAGTGGACACTTTTGGATTGTGTGAGGCCCACTGATATCTGAGCGCTATGTGACAGGCTCGATGGCACTGCTGTGACAAAAGTGACTAGAGGATAAGGGAGATTTTGAATATCTGCACACACTTTTGGACACTGGACACTTTTGGATTGTGTGAGGCCCACTGATATCTGAGCGCTATGTGACAGGCTCGATGGCACTGCTGTGACAAAAGTGACTAGAGGATAAGGGAGATTTTGAATATCTGCACACACTTTTGGACACTGGACACTTTTGGATTGTGTGAGGCCCACTGATATCTGAGCGCTATGTGACAGGCTCGATGGCACAGCTGTGACAAAAGTGACTAGAGGATAAGGGAGATTTTGAATTTCTGCACACACTTGTGGACAGTGGACACTTTTGGATTGTGTGAGGCCCACTGATATCTGAGCGCTATGTGACAGGCTCGATGGCACTGCTGTGACAAAAGTGACTAGAGGATAAGGGAGATTTTGAATATCTGCACACACTTTTGGACACTGGACACTTTTGGATTGTGTGAGGCCCACTGATATCTGAGCGCTATGTGACAGGCTCGATGGCACTGCTGTGACAAAAGTGACTAGAGGATAAGGGAGATTTTGAATTTCTGCACACACTTGTGGACAGTGGACGCTTTTGGATTGTGTGAGGCCCACTGATATCTGAGCGCTATGTGACAGGCTCGATGGCACAGCTGTGACAAAAGTGACTAGAGGATAAGGGAGATTTTGAATTTCTGCACACACTTGTGGACAGTGGACACTTTTGGATTGTGTGAGGCCCACTGATATCTGAGCGCTATGTGACAGGCTCGATGGCACAGCTGTGACAAAAGTGACTAGAGGATAAGGGAGATTTTGAATTTCTGCACACACTTGTGGACAGTGGACACTTTTGGATTGTGTGAGGCCCACTGATATCTGAGCGCTATGTGACAGGCTCGATGGCACAGCTGTGACAAAAGTGACTAGAGGATAAGGGAGATTTTGAATTTCTGCACACACTTGTGGACAGTGGACACTTTTGGATTGTGTGAGGCCCACTGATATCTGAGCGCTATGTGACAGGCTCGATGGTACAGCTGTGACAAAAGTGACTAGAGGATAAGGGAGATTTTGAATCTCTGCACACACTTTTGGACACTGGACACTTTTGGATTGTGTGAGGCCCAATGAATATCTGAGCGCTATGTGACAGGCTCGATGGCACAGCTGTGAAAAAAGTGACTAGAAGATAAGGGAGATTGGATTGCTTTTAAAAAAGCAGTTTGCGGAGCAGTGGGTAAACAGCAATGCCAGCCTGTCAGGAAGCCTTAGAAGGCAGCCCAACAACCAACACCACTGATACACCACTATATAGCCTCCCCTTGCACTGCACACACAGTGACTGGTGTGTTGTGCAGGCCAAATTGCTAGCAGCAGAAGCAGTTTTTTTTTCTTCTCAGCAGGACAAAAAAAAAAAATTGGGATTGCTTTTAAAAAAGCAGTTTGCGGAGCAGTGGGTAAACAGCAATGCCAGCCTGTCAGGAAGCCTTAAAAGGCAGCCCAACAACCAACACCACTGATACACCACTATATAGCCTCCCCTTGCACTGCACACACAGTGACTGGTGTGTTGTGCAGGCCAAATCGCTAGCAGCAGAAGCAGTTTTTTTGTCTTCTTCCCTGCCTAACGCTCTCCCTACAGAATCAGCAGCAACCTCTCCCTATACTAAGATCGGCAGAAGTAAGATGGCGGTCGGCGTGCACGCCCTTTTATACCCCCTGTGACGCCCACCAAAGCAAGCCAATCACTTGCATGCCCTTCTGAAAGATGGTGGTGACCCGTGCCTATGTCATCACGTTGCCCACAGTGTCCGTGGATCCTGATTGGCTGAAAAAGAGCGCAAAACAAACTTTTGAAACGCGACTTTGGCGTGTAAGTCGCCGACCTCGTGGCCGACCTCATCCTAGGGTCGGGTTTCGTTTCATGAAACCCGACTTTGCCAAAAGTCGGCAACTTTTGAATTTTTTCGACCCGTTTCGCTCAACTCTAGTGGTGAGCACTTTGAACTCCCCAGTGCTTCACAGAAGTTTATAACGACAGGGCGTGAAAATAAATAAATCGTATTTTTTCAACAAACATGATCTTTTAGTCCCCATTTTTTTTATTTTCCCAAGGGTACCAGGAGAATTTGGACCCCAAAAGTTGTTGTCCAATTTGTCCTGAGTACACTGATACCCCAAATGTGGGAGAAAACTACTGTATGGGCACACGTCGGGGCTCAGAAGGGAAGTAGTGACGTTTTGGAATGCAGACTTTGATGGAATGGTCTGCGGGTGTCATGTGCATTTGGAGAGCCCCTGATATACCTAAACTATTGAAACTCCCCACAAGTGACCCCATTTTGGAAACTAGACCCCCCACGGAACTTATCTAGATGTGTGGTGAGCACTTTGAACCCCCAAGTGCTTCACAGAAGTTTATAACGCCCGGGCGTGAAAATAAAAAAAACATTTTTTTCCACAAAAATGATATTTTTGCCCCCAATTTTTTATTTTCCTAAAGGTAACCGGAGAAATTGGACCCCAAAATTTGTTTTACAATTTGTCCTGAGTAGGCTGATACCCTATATATGGGGGTAAAACACTGTTTGGGCGCATGGCAGAGCTTGGAATTGACTTTTTCAACGCAGAATTGGCTGGAATTGAGATCAGACGCCATGTTGCATTTGGAGAGCACCTGATGTGCCCAAACAGTGGAAACCCCCCAATTATAACTTCAAACCTAACCCCAACACACCCCTAACCCTAATCTCAGCCCTAGCCCTAACCCTAATGGGAAAATGGAAATAAATACATTATTTTTATTTTATTATTTTTCCCTAACTAAGGGGGTGATAACGGTGGGTTTGATTTACTATTTATGGTGGGTTTTTATGTTTGGCAGCTGTCATACGCTAAGGCCGGTTTCACATTAGCGCTTTTTCAGCGCGCGCACGGCCGGGGGTAGCTCCGCCCCCGATCCGGCTCTCTGCCCGGCGTGCCCGCCCCTTGCTTGTAGCGCCGCCTCCTAGCGGACAGCGGCGCCTGCGATCGGCGCACCCTATCTTTAGCATAGGGTGCGCCGATCGTGCGCAGGCCGTGCGCTAGTTGCGCTTTGACCTGCGCTGCGCACTTTTGACGGTGCGCCGTGTGCGCCAAAATCAAACTTTTCGGATTTTGGCGCGCACGGCGCACCGTCAAAAGTGCGCAGCGCAGGTCAAAGCGCAACTAGCGCACGGCCTGCGCACGATCGGCGCACCCTATGCTAAAGATAGGGTGCGCCGATCGCAGGCGCCGCTGTCCGCTAGGAGGCGGCGCTACAAGGAAGGGGCGGGCACGCCGGGCAGAGAGCCGGCTCGGGGGCGGAGCTACCCCCGGCCGTGCGCGCGCTGAAAAAGCGCTAATGTGAAACCGGCCTAAAAGATGCTTTTTATAGTAAAAATAGTTTTTGCATCACCACATATTGAGAGCTATAATTTTTACACTTTTTGACCCACTGAGTCATGTGGGGTCTTATTTTTTGCGGGATGAGTTGACGCTTTTATTGGTATCATGTTTGGGCATGTGACATCTTTTGATCGCTT
The DNA here is from genome assembly GCF_039654945.1 of Dendrobates tinctorius. Lineage (NCBI taxonomy): Eukaryota > Metazoa > Chordata > Amphibia > Anura > Dendrobatidae > Dendrobates > Dendrobates tinctorius. Next base: position 15,495,279 of record NW_027361704.1, on the reverse strand, counting down.
TTTATTCCGATTTTTGGGACGCAGAATGAACAAAAACCAGCGTTTCATGAATTTCTTTTGGGGGGGTGCGTTTACACCGTTCCGCGTGCGATAAAATTGATAAAGCCTTTTATTCTTTGGGTCAGTACGGTTACAGCGATACCTCATTTAGGTCGTTTTTTATGTTTTGGCGCTTTTATGCAATGAAAACAATTTTATATAAAAAATAATTATTTTTGCATTGCTTTATTCTGCGAGCTATAACTTTTTTATTTTTTCACTGATGATGCTGTGTGGCATCTCCTTTTTGACGGGACAGGATGACGTTTTCAGTGGTACCATGCATATTTATATATGTCTTTTTGATCGCGCGTTATTGCACTTTTTGTTCGGCGGTATGATAATAAATCATTATTTTTTGCTTCGTTTTTTATTTTTATTTTTTAAGGGGTTAACTAATGGGACAGTTTTATAGGGCGGGTCGTTACGGAAGCGGCGATACCAAATATGTGTACTTTTATTGTTTTTTTTTTATTTCCAAAAAATGAATTTATTAGGGAATTTTTTTTTATTTATTTAGCGATTTTTTCAAAATTATTTTTACACTTTTTTTTTTTTTTTTTAAGCTTTATTACATTGTTCCAGTTCAATCTGTCACAGGCACTGCACAAGGCTTCCTCCTTGCCTGAGCTTTGCAGGCATGAGGAAGCCAGCTCCCTGCAGGCCCCCGAAGGTCCCCGTCGCCATCTTGGATTTGAAGACCTGCAGGGAAGAGCCCCCTGCAGCAGCGCTGCACATTGCGCTGCTGTGGGGGGCTCAGGGATGCATGGAGGGAGCCCCCTCCCTGCCGATGCTTCCCTTTAACCCTCGGTACACCGCGATCGTGTTTGATCGCGGTGTGCAAGAGGTTAACGTGTCGGGGGCGGTCCGTGACCGCCCCTGACACATTGTGCCGGGTGTCAGCTGTGATAATCAGCTGACACCCGGCCACGATCAGCGGCACTCACCACGTGGGCACCGCTGATCGCTGTGACGTACTATCCCGTCCCTGGGAATTAAGTCCCAGGGCACATGGACGGGATAGTACGTCACATGACAGAAAAGGGTTAATACCCGAGGGTGAATGCCATCAGGGCCTGGTGATTTGTCAATTTTAATCTTACTAAGGCGGTTCTGCATTTCTTCCTGGGTTAGGCAGGTAATACTTAATGGGGAGTTTACATTATCACTCTGCATTTCCCCTGGCAAATCCTTTTCCTGTGTGAACACTGTTAAGAAAAAAGTATTTAAAACATTTGCTTTTCCCACATCGCTCTCTATGATTTCACCCTCATTGTTCTTTAAAGGGCCGACACCATCAATTTTAATCATTTTACTGTTTATATAATTAAAGAATAGTTTGGGGTTTGTTTTACTTTCCTTAGCAATGAGTCTCTCAGTTTCCACTTTTGCTAAATGTATTTGTTTTTTACACATTTTATTTTTTTCTCTATAACTTTTTAATGCTTCTTCATTGCCTTCTTGTTTTAGCTTCTTAAATGCCTTGTTCTTGTTATTTATTGCCCTTTTTACATTCTTATTTAGCCACATTGGTGTTCTCCTGTTCCTAGCCCTTTTATTTCTGTACGGTATTGCTAGCTCACAATGGGTGTGTAAAACTGATATAAATATTTCCCATTTATTTTCTGTGCTCTTATTTTTGAGGACCGCCTCATTTACAAATCGGTTTGCTTCAGGTCTTGCTGCTTGTGCTGCGTGGTTGTGGGGATTTGTTATTTTCACCACTTCACCAGATGCTTCATTGGTCCAAACACGTCCCTTAAAAGTCAACCGTTTTTCACACACCCAGATGGAATAGACATCGTCAGCCGTTCGTTTGGAAAATAGGTAAATGTGATTCTCGTAGACCAACTTCTTCTCCGCACGTTTGGATAGAACTGAATTCATACTTGCAGAAAGTGAATTGCTGTGGAAGCTGACTGATTTTTTGTGCTAGTACACCTCTCTCTTTGTAGAGATTTTAGACACTGCTATATTCTGATGTAAAGATGAAATATGCTCAAACCATAGGGATGTCCCTCCATTTCCATCTATCACCATATAGTCTACAGTATTTTCTCTTATTCATCACAGGTCTTAACCCTTTAGATATCTTTTGTCAATTTTGTTCTGGTTCTATTTCTCTCTGGAGTACGGTATGTTAATCCTCTGTGGTGTTGTAACCACTGAGTCCGCTAGGGGACGCTGTGTGGATGTCCCAGGAGAAAGGATGAATGGCAGAATACTGAATTGCCGTTATGTATCTCAAAGTGGGTGGCTTTGAGATGGAGACTTATGTGTTGTTCAGCAATGATATTGCTGAGGTGTTTCAATGTGTAAGGGAGAAGTCTCCAGGTAACTAGAGAGATGGGCTGACCTGGTTACCTACAAACCCACCCAGGGGGTGTGTTTAAAGCACTGTTGTAAAGAGTGTGTAAATGCCTGAAGGACCTGTGATGAGGTCATAGTCATGTGACCCGGTGGGCGTGGCTATGAACCATATAATGTGGCCAGGGTAGGTCACATGGGGGTGAATACTGGGACCTGGTTGGTCCAGTGTGGAAGGTCCCGCTGAGATGGGGCTTCCTGCCTGACAGCACGTGTGGACGCTGTTTAATGGCTGCAAGTGCCTGAGAGTTCCCTGGAGGGAATGAATGTCTGCAGCATGGAGAAGCAGCCATGAGAGAACCCTGACGGGGTGAGATATAACTGTGAGGCTGAAAAGCCTGCGTATTGGACATTGCTAACAGAGTGAAGCTCTGTCATGGACGCTATGCCGTTTATATATTGCTGGTCATGGTTTATGACGTTTAATAAACCGCATGGACCATTCTGAGTTTATGGGAAACCTGTGCCGGATCTGATTTTGTGACTGCCAAGCGAGAATCCCCTTGCGCTACCTCACACCTCTCATACTTCTATTACCACATATAGATTGTGCCTGATATTCCTTTCTTCTCTGATTCATTTCACATATATTATCTTTCAGCAATGAATTTTTTATTTTTTTGTATATACTTCTGTTTGTACAATATTTACTATTTTTTCATATCCTGATTTTTGTTGTTATGATTTCACACGTACTGTGTCATTGTATATTTTTCTAGTTACTGATGAAGATCCATGTTTAGGATCGAAACGTTTAACGTATTATCTGGGATGAAATAAAAAATCATTTTCTATTTGAAATTCAAGTTGAGTGCCCAGTTCTTCTTTATATTCTGTACTACCACTGGCATCCATATCCTCACTCCACGACACAGACAATGCCACTGCTTTCTACAATGCCACTCTCGCATTAGCTATTGACACGATCGCCCCTCTTGATCGCTGCGGAGTGCAACATATCAATAGACAACCCTGGCACAAAAACATTACTAAAAAGCTGCGGCAAGTGTCCAGGGTTGCAGAGCGACATTGGAAGAAAACAAATTCGCAAGAAGATTTCATTGCAATCAAACAGATAACACTCGCTTTCAAATCTACCCTCACCTCTGCTAAACAGGCCTATTTCACAACCCTTGTATCTTCCCAATCCTATAACCCCAGTTATTCAAAACTTTTAACTCTCTCTTCCACCCACCACTTCCCCCTCCAACCTCTCTCATCTCTGCTGAGGACTTTGGTCAATCTTATTTTTGAAGTGTGTGGCAAACAGGGCAAGTCTTTATTGTTCAACCACCACAACCCCTTTGTATGCCAGACCAATGCCCAAACCCCATAACCTCCCTCTTCAACATCACTGAACGGGAGCTTAATTGTCTCCTCTCCAAATCACACCTCACCACTTGTGCACTAGACCCCATCCCATCCCACCTCCTCCCCAACCTCACCACCACACTTATCCCATCCTTAACCCATCTCTTCAACCTATTACTAACTTATGGTACCTTCCCTTCTGCTTTCAAACATGCCACAATCACGCATATCCTTAAAAAGCCAACTCTCGACCCAACTGCTACGTCCAGCTATAGCCCAATATCGCTGCTCCCTTTCACTTCCAAATTCCTGGAGCAGCACTGTCCATGCTGAACTTTCCTTCCACCTCTCATATAACTTGTTCTTTGACAATCTTCAATCTGGTTTCCAACCCATAATTCCACTCAGACTGCCATGACCAAAATTACTAACAACCTACTTACAGCCAAAGCTAACGGACAATACTCTATACTCCTTCTAGACCTGTCCTCTGCTTTCGACACAGTTGACCACTGCCTCATACTACAGATTCTCTCCTCATTTGGCATCAAAGACCTTACCCTATCCTGGATCGCCTCATAGCTTTCCAACCACACATTCAGTGTCTCCCACTCCCACACTACCTCCCTCCTCATCCTACCCTCTCTCTCTGTTAGAGTCCCCCCAAGGCTCTGTTTTAGGACCCCTACTCTTCTCAATCTATACACTTGGCATGGGACAACTCAAAGTCCCATGGATTCCAGTACCACCTGTATGCTGATGACACTGCAATCTACTCTCTGGCCCAGACGTCAACTCGCTGCTGTCCAGAATGCCGAGTGTCTATCATGCCTAACTTTTTGGAGTAAAATATAAAATTACTAGTTTCGTTTCTCCTTGCTCTATAATGATATGTACGTTTTCTGACGTGAATTACACTACTAATTTGGATTGGCTTTGGACCCCTCTATTGAGGAATCGGAGCTGGTGGCAGCGAAGTGTGTTCTGGGCGAGTTTGGGCAAAGCTGGCAGTGACTGAACGGGTTAGTTATAATTCCCTCTCTGCAGCGCACCTAATAACCAGTCCACATTGAAGCAGGCCCATCCGGCGACCAATTATCCTAGGTGCAGTCCCTGACTGACCTGAGGGTAAGGGGGTGCCGGAGAGTTGCGAATTCCAAAGCGGAACCAGAAAGTGGGATATACATAAATCCCTGCAGTTTGTGACATATTGTTGGCAGCAGTGGGAAAACTAAAATAAGCCCCTGTGGTAAATTGATAGGTCAATAGACTCATTTGCTGTTTTTTCATCACATTTGGTGGCAGCGGAGTGATAACTAAGATAATGTTATGGAAATTTGTTTGGGATTAATCTATCCCTGTGTGTGCTGCGGCTGCTCCCAATTAAACTGAGTATGTTGAGCGCTCAATGAAATGAAACCCAGTACACATGGTTACAGCAAGGCATTCCTTCAATACTCTGAAGGTTTATTACACATACATGGTTTTATAATTACATATAAAAAGGAGTGGTTAGTTAATTAACATAAGGTTGAGCTTCAATGCTATTGGCTATTGAGTGCATGGAAGAAATCGTGATCAGTGCATGATAGATAACTAAAGTTTATCTCTTGGAGCCAGGACAAAATTGAGACATCAGCTTGGAAATCTGATGTTATTTCCTCTTTTTTGATGTCTGGAAAATACAGAGGAGCTAGTCTGGTTTGAGCTAGCTGGCTCACGAGGTCACTGGGTCATTCTGAGCAATTGATTATAGAGTTCATGTTAGCTGTGATTATATATATGTCTATATGAAATGTATATATTTTCATCACAATCCCCCTTAGACATCACTTGCCCTAATCCTACTCCTGTCCCAAAGCGCTGCAACTCTTTTATGCTGCCAGTGGGCTGATGCATACCTAGTGCATACACCCTCCTCAGTACAGACTTTCACAAATGGGCGGTCAGATCTGTCCCTATCGGGGGTTCATTGCATTGTAATCAAAGTCTCTTAGTTAGCAGTCTATGTAGCCAGTGGTGTGTATTCTCCATCAGGTAGGTCATTTATTCATTCAGGTATGGCATCCACAGCATCATTCTGGCTTAGGTGTATCTTCTGGTAGGAGAGCTTTCTTGCAATATGATGCGTGGATCCAAATGGGTCTTCCCTCTAGGTTGGTGTCGTCAGCAGCACTTGGAGAAGGGCCATCAAATCTGGGATCGAACATTCTCCTTGCAAACTTTTTTCACCAACACTCGGTCTCCTGGCTTCAGAGACTGCATACCAGGTACCGATCCTGGATCTGGCAATGAAGAAAAAACTCGAGAATGGACATTAGCAAGTTTCTTGGAGAGTTCAATTACACAAGCAGACAAAGTATCATATTGCATAGTCAACTGCTGAGGGAAAAATACCCATAACATGGGATTAGACACAAATAAAATTTCATATTGGTGACAGCTGTTTCTGGGCTTATGGGAGTGCGCCTGTTAGGTGTCGGGGTCCTGCAGCTGCACAGCAGGGATCCAGAGCCTCACATCCTGCGGTCTCTCATTCTCCATCGACCGCAGAGGAACTTGCTCAGCAGCCCTGTCGATCCCGACGCTCAGCTCAGACCAGCTCTGTGGGTCTGGCTGTTGCTGCCACCTCTGGGCCAGCAATAGCAGCGCAGGCTGATCAGCAGCAAGTCACTTCAGAGGCTAAGTCCTTCCGTCTCTCCACTGAGCATGCTCAAGAGATGATCTCCCATTGGAGATCGGAAGTCACATGCCCAGGTCCTTCTCCAGATCTGATTGGTCCATCTCAAGGATCTGGAAGCTTCCGGAAGGTCCCGGCTATAAAAGGCTCACATGGCCGCTTGGCCATGCGCTAGTATAGACTCTACTTGCTACCTGTGTGAATGATGACGGATGCATGAACCTGCGAATGACTCATTAAGATCCCCCTCCCTCTGATATTACATGTGGATAGGGACTTAGTCATAGAGTCAGCCCGAGGCAGTGGCACGCTACAGGCCACAGTGCATATCTCCACAGAACTAGCATCCGACCGTGCACCCCCTCCTGGGCATTGTCGTATAGCGGCTGTGTCAGCCGCCACGCTGCAGTCAGCAGCACTTGTCGGCGTTCGTGGTAGCGACACCGCATGCATGGTAGGTCTAGACGGACACTGACCCTGTGTCTTGGGCCCTAGGCCTGTGACCATATACCGTGCGTGCATTCCGCTGAGACCTGTGATTCCAACAGGCTCAGTATTTAAGTTCATTGCTTTGGCGCCTCTGTGAATCAACAGAGTACGCCCAGCACACACTGGGTGAAATTCAACCCGCGTGCGATATACCACCATATTGCGTGTCTGCCATTACCTAGCAGCAGTGCAACACCTTCTGCACGGTGGATCCTGGGCGGCGAACGCACTTTCTATTATTTAGTGCGTTCCGCCGTCCTTAACAGTGCCTTACACTAAACAGGGCGATTGGGAGTGTCTAATGCCATGGTTTGTCTCCTGGGCAATTTTCAACATGCTGCTCTTAAGTGTCCCATTTAGTCTATTTTGCTGCTACTTTGGGGATGGTGGGAAGTATGTAGGCCTAAGTCTGACCCTACTGCTGACCAGATCTCTTGGGTCAAGTTTGCGGTGAAAGTGGTTCCCGGATCACTATCACTTCTGGAACCCTGTATCTGCACACTATAGCTGAGAGTAGCTTCTTTGCAGTAGTCTTCGCCACTAGCTCCTTACTGGAAAACTTTTTCCCACCTCAGCCTGTGTTGCATTTGAGGTCAAACAGCTGCTAGGAAATTTGGCTGTTAAGGTGGTAATCCCTGAGCGAACCAGTAAGCACCAAACAGATCATTCATCTGTGTCTTCGATCTGTGCGTGGGCCCATGTGCCTATTGAACCACCATAGGGTACATACTTTGAGATAGACAGGTTTTGGACTCCAGTACTTTGAGGTAGACAGGGTTTTGGAGTCCAGTGCTTTGAGGTAGGCAGGGTTTTGGAGTCCAGTGCTTTTGCCCTTTTTCCTTCATATGTTGTCCCGTCCGCATCCAGCTTTCCTTCTGCTCCTTTGGAGTCTGGTCCTGCAACTTCTTGAACAGATCCCAGGACGTCATTTTGTCAGGTTTTCTTGTCTTCAGTCATCATGTAGTAGCGTCCGGCTCTATGACCTCTCCCACTTTTCCATATTGTCTTCCTTTGGCTGCCATGTTGTTGTCCCGTGCCTCTACTGTGTTCAGTTTTCCGTGTACTTTGACTTTTAACACTGCCACCACTTTTGGAAGTTGGAGTGCATCCAGCAGGTCCCTGATGGCTCCAGGATGTTTCACGGTTGTCCCGCTTGCTGTGATGTGTTGTCCCTTGCAGCCCAGATGGGTCCAAAGTCGTGTGCTATTGCATGCGAGTACCTGGAATCGATATAGACGTTTGCAGTTTTGTCTTTCGCAATCTGGCAGGCCTTCTTCAGCGCTATCAGTTCCGCTTCTTGGGCTGACAAGCTAGGCGAAAAACTTCTGGACCATAGGATTTCTTGATTGCTGGTCACTGCACATCCCGTATGGAATCTTCCTTCATCATCTGCAAATCTGGAGCCATCTACGGTATCCTGCAGATTTTGTTCTGAAGAGTCCGTCTCCGCATCCCCCTGGGAGTGGGAGTAGAGTGGCGGTTGAAGATGTATCCGCCTGGGAGTGGGAGTAGAGTGGTGGTTGAAGACGTATCCGCATCCCCCTTGGGAGTGGGAGTAGAGTCAGGCAACAGCTGAGAGCACTGGACGTGAAGATGCCGGGTGGTGGAGAGATGCTTTGGCTGGGTCTGGTAGAGAATTGCTGAGATGTCATGCGGAGCCAGGATCTGCAGTGGTTGTCCAAGAATGATGTCAGCAACCTTGTCAAGGAGGGAGTGCGCTGCAAATACTGCTTTCATGCAGGAGCAGTAACTGGATCCAGGCTGGCTGAGTAGCCTAGAGACCTCTGTTTTCCCCCATGGGTCTGTTTTAGAACACCAGTAGCATGACCTTTTTCCATTTGGTAAAGATGGAATGGCTTCTCGTAGTCAGGTAGGCCTAGAGCTGTAGCGGAGACTATGGAGTCTTTTAATTTCCTGAACAAGATGAAGGCTGCGTCCGATAGGAGGAACGGGGTTGCATTGATGCAATCGTACAGAGGCTGCATTAAGACTGAAGCATCAGGGATCCAAGTTCTGCAATACAAAACTAGACCAAGGAAGGCCTGCAGCATCTTTGGAGTTGTTGGGGGAGCCATCTGCTCCACAGTGGTCTTCCGGTCATCTGTCAGGTGTTTCGTTTGGTGAGCAATACAGTGTCCCAGGAATGCAACTCGCTTCTGACACCACTGGACTTTGTTCTTTGAGACCTTGCATTGCTCCTCCACCAGGTAGAGTAGGAGAGACAAGGAGTGGGCTGCGCAGGTATCAACATCAGCTGCACACAGGAGCAAGTCGTCCACGTACTGTAGAAGAACGACTTTTGCCTGGTCTGTGATCCAGTTAGCGAGGATGGAGGACATTGCTTTGGTGAACTGTAAAGGGCTATTTTGAGCCCCCTGGGGCATCACTGTCCATGTGTATTGCACACCTTGGTGCGTGAAGGCAAACAGAAGCTGGTCGTCCAGGTGAAGGGGGACATTGAAGAAAGTATTGGGAAGGTTAATCACTGTGAGCACTGTTGCTGTGGCTGGCACATTTGATAGCAGAGTGTGCAGATCTGGCACAATTGGGGTTTCAAATACCGTAGCTTCATTCACAGCCCTCAGGTCATGCACCATTCTGAACCTGGCTGGTTCTCCTTTCACAGTCTTCCTCTTAACTGAGAAAAGCGGGGACTGCATGATTCTTATGGACGAGGTTGCCCGGTCTGGCTTGCTCTTCACATTGCAGTAGGGGACTCCCATCTTCTGGCACTGAGCCGACAGGAAAACAAGCCGTTTGCTGGGATCCTCTTCATCAGAGATGACGACCAGCTGGGCTTCCTTGTTCTCCACCAAGGCGGTCACTGTGTTAACACCTGCTTTGATCACAGGGGGTCTCTTTGCTGGGACATCTTCTTTACCAGCTGTGCATGGCCATAGTGTGAACAGCGCAGCATACAAGTTTTTATTGTGCATTAACATACCAGGCAACCGCCCCCTCCATATATTGGCAGGCTGTGAGTGGTTGTTTCATCGGTATTCTTGCACCTGTGTTGCCATCTTAATTACATGGGACCACTGCATCCTGATAGTGCATTTGTCTGGAGGCCTAGATGGGTAAACCTCTGCTTTTTTGCTGCCAGCTTGGTCTCAGGTCAGCATTTGTGCACCAGTTTGAAGAGCTGAGTGGCTGCCTTCCAGTCCAGGGCCTGGATGAACTTCAGGGAGCACCTTCAGAATCTTGTACAAGATGATCCTCTGGTGCTGGAGCCGGATGCAGCGCAGCCATTTCACTAAATGGATAAGGTCCCTTTGGGTTGAATTTCCTGGCCAATGCCAAAGTTCATAGGCCATTTCTTGAACAGCGGGTTCACTTAGACCTTCAGTTGGTCAGAGGCAGTTTGAGTCTGGGTGATGGACAGGGGATGCTGGGCCTTATGAGGGTTCAGGGTTCCAGACTTAGGTGACACCCACACTGGCGCAACTTGAAGACTCCCTTAGCCCATAGTACCCGAAAGCCTATGTCCAGCACCTCCTTGGGCAGGCTTGCACCGGTTGTTTGAGGCTCTTGTAGGGCCAACAGCATGATCGATTCTTCTTGGGTCAGGGGTGGAGAAAATGTCATTATCCCATCTTCCTGGAACTCTTTGGTCACCTTCAGCTTCTGCAGTAGGTCTGCTCCCAGTGGGTAGGTCTCCACCACAAACGAACAGGATGGAGTGTCCGGGCTGTGTTCACCTGCTCAGAGGCTTGTAAGCTGGGAATGTTTGGCTTGACCATCAATCCCCATACAAGACACAGAGTATTCTGATAGGCAGGTGGGGTCAGGGAGTTCTACATGTCTCATCACATTTGTCTGCACCAGTGTTCACGAAGAAAGATCTGACAACACCCGTCCACCCTCAGTGCAATTTGAGGTTTTGATCCATTGATGGGGTTTCACATGTCAGGAGCGTGGTGTCTTGTAGACCTGGCTTGTCCCTGTCCTGTGAATGGGGTTCTTCACTGCTTCGTGTGTTTCTTCCTTGGCCTGTTCCTCTGAGCAATGTCCTGGGTTGCGGGGGTGCTCTGCACTGGTTCCGGAAATGGCCAGGTTTTCCACAGTTGAAACACTTGGCAGGTCTCCTGTCTCTGCGCGGTGGTTGTCCTTCCACATCAGTGGCCACCATAAGGGGGACTGTCTTCCGCACTCCTGGATGGGACTCTATCCTTCTGGCTACTGTGAGCAGGGTATCTACTGCTATTGACTTGTACTCAGGCCTGGCCACTATCAGCAGTTTCTTGATTGGTTCTTAGTCCATGCACAAAGGCCTGTCAACATTTGGCTGTGTATCTGATCATGAATAGTGAAGCCTAAATCTTGGAATACTTGCATCACTCTGCATGAAACTTCTCTACAGACTCGGTCTTATCTTGGCTCATGTCATGTAGGCTGAGGGCTTGCCCTGCTTTGACCCATTCTCTGAGCTGCTTAATTAGCTTTGATCCTGACTCCCAGGAGTGCACATCTAATTCTGCTGGAAGCTTGAAATGTTCCTTCATGATTGGCCAGAATGTTTCACCTGCTTTTATTTCCATTATGGCCCAGCGATCATTCCAGGTTGCTGTATATGTTCGCTGGTTCTGCTGCATTCTTCAGTAAAATTGCATAGTATGCATCTCTGGGTCTGGTAGATTATTCAGGACACTGGTCACCTAACTTGGGGTGAAGTGCACATAGTGTAAGAGCGGTGCCTCTATCTGCCCCTGTCTATGTGGTGCCCATGGGTTCCTTTTCCTAGTACTGGGCAGCATGTATGATGTTCCCGCTTCATCTTCATCAGAGGAAGAGTTGTGATAACGTGTATTGGGGTCAAGCACAGGCTGGTACATGGTTTTAGAAGTTGACTTTTTATGTGAGGACGTCTCCCCCCTTGCTGCAGTGGATTAGGATTATAATTCCATGTGGGTGTAAATGTTGGCAGCTCTGTCCGGTACAGCTGTCCCTCATATGTCTCTGCAGCAGCTTGCCCCCCCCCGCAAGCTGAGATGTCTGCCTCCTGCTGGGTCTGGGGCTTGTCTGTAGCAATGTGTAAGGGGATTGTCACTGTCTTCCCCAATACCATGAGTGACACTGGTTGTACCGTGTGCGGTACATAGAAGGTGCCTTGTGCTGTCAGCACTGGATACAAGGACACCAGATTGTCTGGATTGGGATTGGGCGGTGGCCCGGCTGCTAACAAAGAACCAGGAGGTAGAGAAAAAGGGTGTGAAGAAGCTGTGGGATGAGAGCCAGAAGGGGGAGAGGAGAGTGATAGAGGAGGAATAGAGAGGAGAGGAGAGAGAGAGGAGGGAGAGGAGCGGATTCCTTCCCCTTTTCTGCAGCCAGAGAGGGCATGCTTGGACTAGTTGTGCCTTCTCGCTGGAGGGGGGGCGGGGTGCCCCACAGACGGCCTAGGTTTCCCTATAGAATGGATTCTGCTGAGAACACCTTTTCCTATCTTGTACACGTAAAAAATCCTTTCCTGATCTGTTCACATAACTCTCAGTACCTTCTATGCTGTAAGTCCGCTGTTACTTTATAAAACACAGTCGGCGACCCAGTTTCAACTAACTTCCCTTTTTCTCCTTTCAATACATCATGCCAATGCCGCAGCCTAAAGGCTGCCTGTAAATCCACGTACTTAACCTTCTAAATCACACCTACTGTGTCTATTCCAAAAACTTCAAAAAAAGGTGATTAAAAAAACTTCAAAAACTTTGGTAAAAACTTAAAAAAGGAAAGAAAAGGGCAAAATTAAAAACTTTGGTAAAAACGTTGAAAAGAAAAGGAAAGGAAAAAGAACTAATAAAAACTTTTAAAAAGGAAAAAGGAAAAGAAAAGTCAAGGAGTTGCTAAAACTTAAAAAACCTGAGAAAAATCAAAAAAATCAGTACAACTTCCAACATATCTCTGTGCACAGATGCACAACGCACACATTTCCCCTTTCCTCTGCCTGTGTATCTATTCTCAGTAAAGTCATGTCTCTGAAAACAAAAAGGACAACCTGAACAATGGAATATACAACTCAGCAACTCCGCTTTCCTCAAAATTCTTACACTGCAGCTAAAACTTTCTCAGAATGCAAAAATAAACAAGGGAAACAGAGCACAAAACAGATGTGACAATGTGAAATACCAGCGACACATCTGCTAAAGGCAGAAAGAGGAAGTATGTAAAAATGCTTTTCTGCTCCAGGTCTTCATGGAAAGCAGCAGTGAATCAGACATGGACACACATGAATAGACATCCGGGAGAAATCAAAGCCATCTTTATTTTGTGACAGTAGTACAAGCAGCTCTGGTAACCGACAACTGCCAATCACACTAAGCACTTTGGCGCAGGGATGTATCACACTCCGTCCTGGGAGACGGGCCCTGTGATATCCCACTAGGTTATCAACATCTGTGTATTGTCACGCCACCCGCTGCCATGCTCCCCGCTGCTTCTATCACGCCGCCCGCAGCTGCATCCTCTGCCCCTCCTCCCGAACACCGGCGCACTCACCTCACCCGGCGCGCTCCTGAGGTGCGCACGCGCCATCCTGCTCCTTCTCTGCCGCCGCTGCAACCGGCCTTCCATGCCCGTCGGGTGTGCCTGCGCACTGCGCGCCAGTGACCCTGCCACTCATCTCCCCTGTTGCTGCTGCTGCTCCACCTCCTGGCCGACCCTGACCCGGAAGCGCTGCCTGCAGTCCTATATCAGGTAGCCTCGCCACCTGCCCAGTGCCTATCAATTGTGTCTAGCACTGCTGATTCAGGTCCACGTGTCCCTGCACTTTCCCAGCCTAGCACTCTGTCCTGCTCTCTGTGTCCCTGTGTCTGCTTGTAATATCTCCCTGTGTTCTCTCCTAGGGCCTGCCTCACCCGTCCCCGGTCTCAAGTCCTCTCCTGCAGTATCTACCATCGCCAGCCTAAATCCGTTCCTGTCTACAAACCCTCCCCTGCTGGTCCTTCCGCAACACTTGTGGCCACCTCTGGTTTTCCTTCTGCTGTTGTCCCCGGGTATCAGCTTCCGCGGCGATAGTCTCTCCGAGGCTTGCCCCAGACGCTCCCTGTATAGGGGGTGGTCCACTTGGCCAGCTCGCCCCGAGGAGGTTCGTCGTCGCGGTCCTGTGGGTTCACTTCTGGTTCTCCTCAGCCCTACAGTATAGTCAGGCCATGGACCCCGCTGGTACCCCGACCCCAACCCAAAAGGAGCTCCTATTCCTACGGGAGAAATCAAGCAAGGATAATGTCCTTCCTTAAGTCCATGGAGTCCCGCTTGTCGACTCTACAGGCCTCTGATCCTGGGACTGCCTCCCAGCTGGGCAACCTCCAACAGGAGCTGGCTCAGCAGCGAGACACCCAGGCCCATATATTGAACTATATGGCATCTATAGATAACCGTCTCCTTGCCCTGCAATCTGTGGCCTCGACCCCGGTCCAGGCTGTGGTATCCCATCCGCCGCCCCGTTTAGCAAAACCCCCGCGTTATGGTGGCGACCCTAAGTCGTGCAGGGTTTTTTTAAATCAGTGCCAGCTCCATTTTGAGCTATTGCCTCAACAGTACCCCACCGACAGAGCCAAGGTGGCCTTTGTCATTTCCCATTTGGAGGGTGAGGCTTTGGCCTGGGTAAACCCTCTCTGGGAGCGTGATGACCCCTTGGTCTCCCAACTCTCCATCTTCCTTAACTCTTTCCGTAAAGTCTTTGACGAGCCGGGTCGCGTAGCCTCTGCCACCGAGTCACTTTTTAACCTGCAACAGGGCACGCTCTCCGTGGGTCAGTACGCCATTCGCTTCCGTACCCTGGCCTCTGAGGTAGGATGGAATAATGAGGCCTTGGTAGGAGCTTTTTGGCGGGGACTCAGGCCGAATTAAGGACGAGCTGGCGGGACGGGATACCACAACCTCTTTGGAGGATCTAATTTCCCTGGCTACCCGCATCGACTTGCGCTTCCAGGAGCGTTCTCGAGAGGCCGCCAGGGATAGGTTTCCTCGCGTCCCATCCGCTGCCAGCAGCCCACCTCGCTCGCGCCCTGCTCTGGCATCGGCACCTTCCGCACCTGAGCCCATGCAAGTAGATCGCCTCAAGCCGGTGGAGCAACGCCGAAAGGAGAGGTTCACTCAGGGTCTTTGTCTGTATTGTGGGAGTGCATCACACTTCCTGCGTTCCTGCCCTGAGCGCCCGGGAAATGCCTCCACCTAGGAAAGGTAAGAGAGGCCTCCCTAGGTATCTATGACTCCTCTCTACCCTTGACTCTTTCTGTTCTCTTGCATCTGGGTCCCAAGCGTTCCTCCGAGTGGGCTTACATAGATTCTGGTGCGGCTGGAAATTTTATTCAGCTTGAGGTAGTCAGGAGGCTTCGTATTCCAGTCTGGTCCCTGGAGACTCCTCGGCAGATTGCGTCGGTCGACGGCCAACCCCTGCGGGTGTCCGTTACGCAGGTCACCGAAGAGTTGGACCTTCAGGTCGGAGCCTTGCATCTGGAGAAGATAGCCTTCTATGTGCTGCCGACCTTATCACACACTATCCTGTTGGGCCTTCCTTGGCTAAGAAAACACGCGCCTACCTTAGACTGGCGGTCTGGTGACATCGTGCGGTGGGGACAGTTCTGTCAGAGGGGGTGTTTGCTTTCCGTCCAGCCAAGAAACTCTCCTCGTCCAACATCGATATCCCCAGATGTACCTTCAGCCTATTGGGCCTATGCGGATGTCTTCAGCAAGAAAGAAGCAGAGAGTCTGCCTCCTCACCGCCCCTACGATTGCCCAATCGATCTTGTTCCCGGCTCTACTCCACCCAGAGGTCGGATTTATCCGCTGTCGCCATCAGAGACCCAAGCCATGTCCGAATATGTTCAAGAAAACTTGGCCAAAGGCTTTATTCGTAAGTCTTCTTCGCCCTCAGGTGCGGGTTTCTTTTTCATCAAGAAGAAGGACGGGACCCTTCGTCCCTGCATTGACTATCGGGGCCTCAATGATATTACAATTAAAAATAAATATCCGCTTCCTCTCATCCCGGAGTTATTCGACCATCTCCGAGGGGCGCAAATCTTTACCAAATTGGATCTGCGTGGAGCCTACAACCTAATCCGCATTCGCCCTGGAGATGAGTGGAAGACTGCTTTCAACACTCGCGATAGCCACTATGAATATCTGGTTATGCCCTTCGGCTTGTGCAACGCACCCGCCGTGTTTCAAGAATTTGTCAATGATGTCTTCCGAGATCTCTATTCTTGCGTGGTGGTGTACCTGGATGATATCCTGGTGTTTTCCCCGGACCTGTCTACTCACAGAAAGGACGTCCGTCAAGTCTTGTTGCGCCTGAGAGAGCATCGTCTCTATGCCAAACTCGAGAAATGTGCCTTTGAACAGTCTTCTCTACCGTTTTTGGGCTACATCATTTCTAATACTGGTCTACGAATGGACCCGGGAAAACTGTTTGCCGTACTTAACTGGCCGCGTCCCCAGGGAGTGAAAGCTATCCAACAATTCCTGGGGTTCGCCAATTATTACCGGCAGTTTATCCCACACTTTTCCACCCTGACCAGCCCAATCTCCGCTCTGATCCGTAAGGGGGCCAATCCCCACTTCTGGTCACCTGAGGCCGAAGACGCATTCCGCTCCCTGAAACAAGCCTTTGCTGCGGCTCCCGTACTCCATCACCCAGAGGCCAATAAACCCTTCACTCTGGAAGTAGACGCCTCTGCCATCGGAGCCGGTGCAGTACTTTCCCAGACGTCACCCTCTGGACGACTGGTCACCTGTGGCTTCTTCTCGAAGTCATTCTCCACCCCGGAGAGAAACTATACCATTGGTGACAGAGAGCTGCTCGCTATCAAGTTGGCCTTGGAGGAATGGCGGTACCTCCTCGAGGGAGCGGCGCATCCCGTCAGGATCTACACTGACCACAAGAACCTGGCATACATCCGGACAGCGCAAAGACTTAATCCTCGACAAGCCAGGTGGTCTCTGTTCTTCACCCGGTTCGATTTCGAACTCCATTTCCGCCCCGGCGATAAGAACCTCAAGGCGGATGCTCTATCCAGATCCTTTTTGGTTACAGACTGTGAGGAAGAGCCTTCACACATCGTGGATCCTAACAAGGTCATTGTGGTTGCTTCTGTAAACCTGACTTCCTTGCCCCCGGGTAAGACGTTTGTTCAAGAGGACAATAGGAAGCGAGTCTTACATTGGGGTCATGCCTCCAAGCTAGCAGGTCACGTCGGCCTCAAGAAAACCCTCTCCATCTCGTTACTATTGGTGGCCCTCACTTGCGCGAGATGTTCAAAGTTTTGTCGCCTCTTGTCCGTCTTGTGCCAAAAATAAAGTTCCCCGACACCTACCCGATGGTCTTCTCCACCCGCTCCCAGTTCCTTCTGCTCCCTGGCAACACATTGCTTTGGACTTTATTACCGATTTGCCTCGGTCTTCGGGTCACACAGTCATCCTCGTGGTCGTAGATCGATTTTCCAAGATGGCCCATTTCATCTCCCTGCCTGGATTACCCTCCGCTCCTGAACTAGCAAGAATTTTCATTACCCATGTTTTCCGGATTCGCGGCTTTCCTCAGCATATCGTTTCGGATAGAGGAGTTCAGTTTACCGCACACTTCTGGCGAGCTCTGTGTAAACTGATGGATGTCACTTTGGACTTCTCCTCTGCCTACCACCCCCAAACTAATGGTCAGGTTGAGCGCACGAATCAAATTTTGATAACCTATCTTCGCCACTTCTCCAACGTTCACCACGACGACTGGTCCCACCTGCTCCCGTGAGCCGAATTTGCCTACAATCACACCAACGAGTCTTCGTCTAAATCACCTTTCTTCATAGTCTACAGGCAACATCTCAGTGTACCTCTGCCGGTACCCCATGTCTCGGGTGTGCCGGCGGCCGACCTTCTAACCGAGTTCTCCAGGGTCTGGCAGGAGACCAAGTCCGCGCTTGAACTAGCACGGGACAGAATAAAAAGACACGCAGACAAAAGGCGCCTGGATTCTCCGTTGTACCATCCTGGGGATAAAGTGTTGCTGTCCTCCAAGTTTGTTCGTCTTAAAGTCCCCTCGTATAAGCTAGGCCCTCGGTATATCGGGCATTTTGAGGTCTTAGCCCGCATCAATGACGTTGCCTACAAGTTAAAACTCCCTGCCTCGCTACGAATTCCCAATTCTTTTCACGTGTCCCTCCTGAAACCTGTCATATTCAACCAGTTCCATGCCTCTGTGGGTCACTCTCCCCAGCCAGTTTCTGCCCAGGATGTCTTTGAGGTCCAAGACATTCTTGCCGTAAAAAGATCTAGAGGAAAGACCCTCTTCTTAGTTGATTGGAAGGGTTTTGGTCCCGAAGACAGGTCTTGGGAGCCCCGGCAGAACATCCAGGCCCCCCAGATTCTAGCTAGGTTCCTTGCCAGTCTCAAGAAGAGGGGGCGTAAGGAGGGGGGTACTGTCACGCCACCCGCTGCCACGCTCCCCGCTGCTTCTATCACACCGCCCGCAGCTGCACCCTCTGCCCCTCCTCCTGAACACCGGCGCACTCACCTCACCCGGCGCGCTCCTGAGGTGCGCACGCGCCATCCTGCTCCTTCTCTGCCTTCCATGCCCGTCGGGTGCGCCTGCGCAACTGCGCGCCAGTGATCCTGCCACTCATCTCCCCTGTTGCTGCTGCTGCTCCACCTCCTGGCCGACCCTGACCCGGAAGCGCTGCCTGCAGTCCTATATCAGGTAGCCTCGCCTCCTGCCCAGTGCCTATCAATTGTGTCTAGCACTGCTGATTCAGGTCCACGCGTCCCTGCGCTTTCCCAGCCTAGCACTCTGTCCTGCTGTGTCTGCTTGTAATATCTCCCTGTGTTCTCTCCTAGGGCCTGCCTCGCCCGTCCCCGGTCTCAAGTCCTCTCCTGCAGTATCTACCATCGTCAGCCTAAATCCGTTCCTGTCTACAAACCCTCCCCTGCTGGTCCTTCCGCAACCCTTGTGGCCACCTCTGGTTTTCCTTCTGCTGTTGTCCCCGGGTATCAGCTTCCGCGGCGATAGTCTCTCCGAGGCTTGCCCCAGACGCTCCCTGTATAGGGGGTGGTCCACTTGGCCAGCTCACCCCGAGGTTCGTCGTCGCGGTCCTGCGGGTTCACTTCTGGTTCTCCTCAGCCCTACATGTATGCACAGGAACCGTGATGTCATCTCCAGTGATCAGCCTGTGCTTTCTCTACAAGTTACCACCTTCCGTGTCTGGCTGGGCCACTCCTGTCCCAACTATGCACAGGAACTGTGACAAATTATCCAGAGAGATTCACCTGTGGTATCTCTCCAAGTTAACACCATCCGTGCCTGGGCCTCACCTGTCCCAGTTATGCACGGGAACCGTGATAACTTATCCAGAGAGATTCAACTTCCTGTTATCAGTTTCCCAGCAACCGCAAGAAAAATCAGTCACGGTTCCAACCCTCTCTCCCGGATCTTGACAGACATGAAACACACACACACAGCACGCAGCAGACACCTTGGCTTATATCCCAGGGTTTGAATAAGAGCGTGGACTTTTTACACTACCTGGGACATGCGGTGGTGACCCCATCTGACCGGCAAGAGGTATAGACCCGGACTGGGCACAGGGGCATTCAGGTAAGATAACCAAATTTTCTTACCTTACTTATGGCGCTGCGCAGTCTCAGTCCCCCTGAGCCAAGGCCATGGCCAGCACCTCCGTATCTCCAGTCAGCAGGGTCCTCGTGCATTTCGTCCACTTCCCCCTGTGCAGGCGCCAGATGTTATGGAAATTTGGTTGGGATTAATCTATCCCTGTGTGTGCTGTGGCTGCTCCCAATTAAACTGAGTATGTTGAGCACTCAATGAAATGAAACCCTGTACACATGGTTGCAGCATCGCATTCCTTCAATACTGAGGTTTATTACACATACATGGTTTTATAATTATTTATAGAAAGGAGTGGTTAGTTAATTAACAAAGTTGAGCTTCAATGCTATTGGCTATTTAAGTACATGGAAGATATTGTGATCAGAGCAGGAAAGGTGACTAAAGTGCAACTCTTGGAGCCAGGACAAAATTGAGACATCAGCTTGGACATCTGGTGTTACTTCCTCTTTTTCGATGTCTGGAAAATACAGAGGAGCTACTCTGGTTTGAGCTAGCTGGCTCACGAGGTCACTGGGTCATTCTGAGCAATTGATTATAGAGTTCATGTTAGCTGTGATTATATATATATGTATATATGAGAATACATGCAAGTGAGATCAATATGAAATGTATATATTTCCATCACAATAAGCCCACCTTGCGAATGTGATA
Source organism: Dendrobates tinctorius (assembly GCF_039654945.1). Taxonomy (NCBI): domain Eukaryota; kingdom Metazoa; phylum Chordata; class Amphibia; order Anura; family Dendrobatidae; genus Dendrobates; species Dendrobates tinctorius. The sequence goes on along the minus strand of NW_027361704.1, from coordinate 15,475,135 downwards.
GCCGTGTGCCAGCCAAGGTGGTCGTCGTGACATACATCTAGCTCAAAAATTTAATGATCCTTACTTTGACCTATATATATATATAAAGCTCAATGTGGGTATGTATGTATGTATGTACGTACGTATGTATGTATGTATATGTCCGGGATTGGCATCCGCACCGTCGCAGCTACAGCCACAAAATTTGGCACAGTCACACGTCTGGACCCCGAGAGTGTCCTAAGCTATGTTGTGAGGCGAAATTTTAACCCCATGCATTCCAATTCACCAAAAAATGTTGCCCCTATCAACATAATGGGGAAAAAGTGTGTGCGTATCAAGCCCCGCCCCTCATTATGATGTCATAATACCCCCATCTACATAATGGGGAAAAAGTGTGTGCATATCAAGCCCCGCCCCTCATTATGATGTCAATGGTTTCCATGGCGACGCTGATTCATCATAGGTTGCAAGCCCCGCCGCTCATTATGATGTCATAATGGTTGACTATGGAATGGAGGATGTGTATGACGGGTATATGGGCACTGGACTATGGGATGGAGGATGTGTGATGGGTATATGGGCATGGGACTATGGGATGGTGGATATGTATGATGGGTATATGGGCACGGGACTATGAGATGAAGGATATGTGATGGGTATATGGGCACTGGACTATGGGATGGAGGATGTGTGATGGGTATATGGGCATGGGACTATGGGATGGTGGATATGTATGATGGGTATATGGGCACGGGACTATGAGATGAAGGATATGTGATGGGTATATGGGCACTCGACTATGGGATGGCGAATATGTATGATGGGTATATGGGCATGGGCCGGGATGGAGGATATGCATGATGGGTATATATGGGCACGGGACTATGGGATGGAGGATATGTATGATGGGTATATGGGCACAGGACTAAGGGATTGGAGGATATGTATTATGGGTATATGGGCACGCGACTGTGGGATGGAGGATAATTATAATTTGTTGTAACTAACCACAGTTAGTTACTATGCCCGGGCAGCGCCGGGCTCTTCAGCTAGTGTATATATATATATATATATATATATACACATAACAAACAAACACTGAAACAGTAAACTAACATACACTAAAGAACAAGTAAACCGCCTCTCCATAGTTTTGGAGGATCCTGTTGAAATAAAATAAAAGTCTGGTTCAACTCCACAGGCGATGAAAGTCCTGGTAAACCAACATCAGAGCCTTGTGTTATGATGGAAAAATAATGTTAATCAACACTCCTAAAGGAAATTTGTAATCTACAACCAGATTGAATGAGATCATTCGAGTTAGATCATGTAGTACCTATTAGTCAGTTCATTCATGATTTTTAGTCCTTCTTCTGGACTCAGTTTTTTGCATAATTTTCCCAAAAGATTTACCTTTATTTAGTGTCTCTTTAGAAAGATCTGTGTATACTTGAGAGCTTGATATGGAGCCTTAGGCAGGAGTCACACTAAACGTATGAAAAATCAGTCCAAGTCTCCCTGCCGAGAGTCGCACAAGTGTAATGTGTCATGTGAGTACAATCCAATTTTTCACAACTAGCATCTGATTTACATCCGAATGCTGTGCGATTGCTATCTGATTGCAATCCAATGCATGAGCCTTTTTTCAGAGAACATGAATGATAACAACAAAACTTTTTCTCCACTCATGGTTAGTGGTTGGGTGAAGCCATTTATTGTCAAATTACTGTGTTTTCACTTTTTAAATCATAATGACAAGACAAAACATCCAAATGACCCTGATCAAAAGTTTACATACCCTGGTGATTTTGGCCTGATAAGAAGAATAGAAGTTGACACAAAAAAGTTTGAATGGCTACTAAAGGTAACATCCTCACCTGCGACCTGTTTGCTTGTAATCAGTGTGTGTGCATAAAAGCTGAGTGAGTTTCTGGGATCCAGAGTTTTGCATCTTGTATTCAACCGCTGACGTTTCTGGATTGTGAGTCATGGGGAATGCAAAAGAATTGTCATCGGATCTACGGGAAAAGGTAGTTGAACTGTATAAAACAGGAAAGGGAAACAAAAAGAAGGAATTGATAATGCCAGTCAGCAGCGTTCAAACTGTGATTAACAAATGGACACTTGAAGAAAAATGGACTGCATGGTCGAGTCGCCAAAAGAAAGCCATTAGTGTGCAAATGCCACAAAGTATCTCACCTACAAAATGCAAACCAGCACAGAGAAAAGCCTCAAAACTTTTGTAACAAGGAAATTTGGAGTGATGAGATCAAAATTGAACTTTTTGGCCACATCCATAAATGTTACATTGGGAGAGAGGTCAACAAGGCCTATGATGAAAGAAACACCATTCCTACTGTAAAGCACGGAGGTGGATCGTTGATAGTTTGGGGATGTGTGAGCTACAAAGGCACAGGAAACTTGGCCAACGTTGACAGAATGCAGCACGTTATCAGCAAATACTGGAGACAAATTTGCAATCATCAGCCTGGAAGCTGCGCATTGCATAGGATGTACTTGGATGTTCCAACATGGCAACAATCCAAAACACAAGTCCAAGTCGACCTGTCATTGGCTACAGCAGAACAAAGTGAAGGTTCTGGAGTGGCCATCTCAGTCTCCTGACCTCAATATCATTGGGCCACTTTGGGGAGATCTCAAGTGTGCAGTTCATGCTAGACAGCCTGGGATATGTAAACTTTTGAGCACAACTGTATATCTATAGCTTGTCGAATAAGTGGGGAACCTAAGATATTCACTCAACTCTATTCATAACATTCTTAGTATATCATTTTCCAGGTGCACACAGTGGAAGAGTCTGGTTGGTCCTTAAACGTTCCTCCAGCTAGTATTCATATTAGCTTTAATTGCTTTTTAATTGCTTTTAAACTTGTCTTTTTGTCACAGAGGCAGGAGCCGGCAGGGAAGGGCGGGGAGCGGCGGAGCAGCGGGTCACAGAGGCAGGAACCGGCGGATGTGGCTAAAGCTTGTGCCACTGCTAAAGAGAAATGAATATTCATTTATCTTATAGCGCGCACAGTTACACAGCCGCAGCCTTCCAGCACAGCGGCACACATCCTACTCACCTTCCTGAACGCTCTTGCTGCATCTCGTTCGTTCTGGCGCCAGCAGCATTTCCAGCCGAGCGATCATGTGGCCGATAGGTTTTCATTATTTAAGCAAAAACAATGTCAAAACGCTTAAAAAAAAAATCCAGTTGTCTTCTGGGCATTTTTTGATCTCACCTATTAACTTGTATTATAAAGTACAGATCGTCTTCAGAGTGGAAAACGCCAGAATAGTGAACATGTCCTTCTTTAAACTGTTTGACGTTTTTAGAAACCAGAAGTGTTTCAATGACTAAAGCATGAACATAATATTACACAGCAAGCTGTTTTATATAGAATTGCTTACTTTTATTCTTTTCAATATTATTTGACAGGTTTTTCAGGTGGTTTCTGTTAAATATTATTCATGGGTACTTATTTTTACTCTCAGCTCTATAATGGGTATATTTGCTGACATGACATTTAGGTTATTCTTGTACACTTAGCTTAGAAAAACAGGAGCTATGGGAGTCATATATGTAAACCAGGTGACACACAGAGGGGGTCGCTTCTCCTCTCGCTTCATTCATTAAAAGAGGCTACATGCAACAGCTGAGATGGGCTCCTCTTGGATGAAACTTCAACTAATGAGCTCATTATGGACAAATGGACAGTAACTACTTCACATATTTTATGTTTTGCTGCAATGATTCTTTATGGTGGATAATCCAATAAACTATTACATTTTTAGAAAAATAATCGTAACATTTTCTTTGGACTATTGTATCTCGTAAGAATTTCTGCATGAATAAATATACAAAATAAGTATATTTAACAGGTTCCGAAGGTGTAATCACAGTGAAATAGATGTCCTGTGTACATAGTCTTATGCCATTTTACAAATCTTTAAAAAGGAATCTTTCAGAATGACCTTCTCACCAAAAAACTATATATATGGTCATGTCGTTCAGAAAGTCATCTACATCTGTACTGATGCAGAACACCTTTGGTTGCAATTTTAACAAAAAATATCCCGCTTTTTTAGATCTTATACAAATAAGGCTAAAGCATCTATTCCTGTGCTCCACAACGTGTAGCCAGTGAGCCATCAGGCAAGCATAGGAAGGTGGAACTGAATGGGAATAACGCCCAGTACGGCTTGGTGAGGGGCTCTGATCACATCCAAAGCACTTAAGCCGCATCTGTATTTGAATTAAACCAGCAATTTTTCAGAGTAGCAGCAGAGTGCATAAGTAAAGGTGTAGATTACATGATATGTTTCTATCTGATAAACAGTTTGGGGGCTGGATCATTTTGACACATCAACCTTTAAACCTAACGTTATGTATGTTTGATTTTATTCTGGGTCCAACTTGTTACCTTTTATATGATGCCTTTATCTCCGGCAGTTACAAACATACCCACAATCAATGGCACAAAAATCTCTATAATTTGTATAGAATGTAAATGGATGACTTTACTGAATCAATAGTGTATATTCACATACAAAGAAAGGGACAGTTCTCATTTATACACGTTCCAGATTACAGGCACAAAAATATCTTTGGATTCACAGTACATTTGTTAGCAGCAATGGTTTCTGCCAGTTCTGTTGATCTATTCATAATGCACTATTAGTGAAAATGTTACCAATGAATGGCACATACCCAGTCACGTGCCAAACTTTACAAGGCAGCCACAGCATTAGACAAGGCGCGCAATTCTCAGAAATGGAAATTGGTTCTTTTATGAGAAACTGTTGGAAGACCAGCACTAGATGAAGGCAATGTTCAGTGCAGTAGAAGACAGAGTCAGATGCGGAGAGTGTTCAGTTCCTAGATTTTTTTCTTTATTGTCTCACAATTGTCTATGCAACTTTTTAACGCCAGGAGTAGTCCAGCATGGTCCTGACAAAGTTTTACACAATGACTCTCAAATATAAAATGGTTACCATCAGTCATAGGTCGTCTTTTGCACATTATATTTCTCTCCTCCATTCATTTAGTCGTTTGAAAAAGTGGTAACCTGCATCTGGTGGGAGGTATTCGTGACGTGCAACCTCTCATCGCCAGCAAGTCATAAGGCAACAGGTAACACAAAAGGAACATTTTAAGGTTACATGGAATCATAGATTGTGACAATGCAGTTCAGTGTACAATCACTCACTGCTGAACAGTAGAAGCACAAGCAAAAACACAAATGGTTTGTTTCGCAACTGCAACCCAATAAGACTTAAACCGTTTTCCCAACACAAATACTGGACAGCAGAGAAACAGGAAAGGTAATGTTGGTCTCAAATGAAGAGAATGAAACAGATTTAAAGACAGCCCAAAATGCATGTAATTGCAGCATTATCATTAAAAACTGGTACTGAAGCAGTGTTAGCTACCAGGAAAACTGAATGTTGGTTAACAATGTGACGTAAAGCTGAACAAAATTCTAGGACACTAGTCCAGTGGCCATATTGGTAGTCCGCAGCAGTCAGAAAACTTTGAACCTCTTGTTATCTACAACATGTTCGGAGCCTGTTCTGATTATTAGGCCACCGGGATGAGTGCGTCATACCACACAATAATATTGCGGTGACCTGCTAATCAAAAGAAGCGCCGGATATAACACAGGAGGTCTGCAGTGCTCTGGTTTGGCAAATATAGACTACCATTAGACTAGGGTCCTGGAATGTTTTTTTCTCTATTCTATTAAGGCATAACAAACATTAACTTGACCGAAAACTAAGGGCATTACATTTACAAAAATTAAATACCACAAATATTCAGAATATATTCAACGCTGCCCCTTAAGTATTAAAAGCCACAAATATAATTCCATTCAGGAGGAATGACTATATGAATATGTGCACAATGTCACAGTAAGTACAGTAAATGTCTCTAGTGCACAATAAGACTATAAAGGCATCCATAATACAGGCCGAATGATAAATGCAGATCAAACAAGTTGAATTGACTAATTTGCCGCCCATAAGCTAGAATCAATGCAGTACAGTATGTGCTCTTATATTCCCTTGTCGATATACATAATACTGGCTCTATATCCAGACTGGCTTACTGATGCATGGGTCACAACATCCTTAAAGGGATTGTCCGGTCAGAACAGGTAAGTCTGCAGTCACTCTGTGTGACTGCAGACTTATGAATCCCCCCAGGACACACACTGTGCACGGAGAGGATTTGCCGGTTTCAGACCTGGGACCAGAGGGTAACTGCGCACTGCGAGGATTTGCCGGTTTCAGTCCTAGGACCGGAGGTCGTGTGTTATACATACCCCCAGCCAGTGGGCGCAGCCTCGTTTCATAAACTGATATAGAGCTGAGGCCACGACCCATCTAGTAGGCGTAGTAGTACAAGTATATGGAGAGCGAGGCCATGCTCACTGGCCAGGGGTACCCTCCGGTCCCTGCGAACTGATTCATAACTCTGTAGTTACAGAGTGACTGCAGAATTATCGGTTTTGACTGGACAACCCCTTTAACACAGAGGTCCCCAATACGAACACGGCTTCCAAATTGGTCTCAATGTTCAACACTTCATGTTAGATTTCCAAATAAAGGAAAAAGAAAAATCAATATTGGATAATTGTAGTCCATTTATAACCACTCATCAAAAAAAGATACTGTAAATCTTTCCAGAGAACTACTCTGAGGACATAAAAAACACCACTTAGGAGAAATTCAGCAAACCCAGAAGAGCACCAACTGCACCAAAATAGCCCTGGAAGGAAAAAAAAAAAAAAGAGAAAAAGCACAATTACATGATTGTAAAAGGTCGTGCAAGCAAAACTATGGCAATTATTTAATAAAAGCAGTATGACTGATTTACTTACAACAACATGTACATGCACACCTCAATGTAATAATTAGCTAAAGTAGCACAGGCTCTTTAGCTGACACCATTCTGTAGCTGTATTCTTTTTTTATCTGCAATTTGTGCTACAACAGCTCTCCTGTGGACTTAGGGACGCTCCAGCGATCCCGACAACGATACGACCTGGTAAGGATCGCTGGTACGTCGCTACATCGTCACTAGTAAGCCGTCAAACAGGCAGATCTACTCAATGACGCAGCAACGATACGGCGATCCGTATAACGACCTCGGCGGTTGTTGGGACCTTGTCACACAGCAGCTATTCTGACGACTCACGCCTGCGTCCCTTAGTTCTGCGTTGCCAATGAGGTCGCTCGTCAGCGTCAAACACAGCGATGCATGCTGGCCAGCGGGGGTCGCCGCTATGTGTCTCACATAGCGAGATTGCTGGCGAGGTCGCTGTTACGTCACAAAACCTGTGACGTTTCAGCGATCTCATGTGAGACAGAGCCTTTAGACTACATGAGAAAGCTTTCAGGTAACCATAAGCATTAACCGCTTCACCCCCCAATCCTGTTTTCACCTTCATGACCAGGCCAAATTTTACAATTGTGACTAGTGTCACCTTATGTGGTAATACCGGTAACTCTGGAACGCTTCAACGGATCCCACTGATTCTGAGAATGTTTTTTCATGACATTTTGTATTTCACGATAGAGGGGAAATTTGTTCAATATGACTTTCGTTCAGTGGGGAAATATTGGAAATTTTGCAATAATTTTGCAATTTTCTAACTTTTAATTCTTAAGCCCTTACACCAGAGCTGTGTAACACAAAATAGTTAATAACATTTCCCACATATCTACTTTACATCTGCATCATTTTTTAAACATAATTTTTTTGTTAGGAAGTTAAAAGGGTTAAAAGTTGAACGGTTTCTCATTTTTCCAACAAAACTAACAATACTTTTTTTTTTTTTTTTTTTTGGGACCACATCACATTTGAAGTGACCTAGAAGTCACAAAATACCCAAAAGTGACACCACTCTAAAAACTGCACCGCTCAAAAAACATTTAAGACGTTTTTTAACCCTTGCCGTGTTTCACCACAACTAAAGCAATGTGGAAAGAAAAAAAGAAAATTATACCATTTCCCACAAAAATGTTACTTTAGGCACAAATTTGTAATCTTCATAAGGGTAACAGCAGAAAATGGAGCACAAAATGTGTTGCGCAATTTCTCCTAAGTACGCAGATAGGGAATGAGCACCGTTTGACTATTTGAATGCAAAAAATGACTGGAATCAAGAGCGGACGCAATGTTGTGTTTGGAAAGTCCTTGATGTACCTTACAATTACGCACTTGGGGCCCCGCTCATCGGCGGATCACCCTGCTGGCCCTATGAGACCCTAAATGAAAAGGGTGCAGAAAAAAGATCAAACTCCATACAAACTGAGATACCATATGCATCAGCGGACCTAATTCTCCCATCAATATTATAAATACACTGGTACCACAATAGATGCAGGGTCAACAGCAATAGTCACCAGCAAATATTTATCTGACCAGTATCAGGAAAAGGGACTACATATCCAATATACTACCGCTGCCTTGCTGCGGATGTTGTCACTCTATGATTCGAGTTTGCACCTCGCTAATCGTCGACTGACCCTCCTGGCCCTATCTGGCATATATATATATCTCATTGAAAAAGGGCAGTAAAACCTTATTATCAATTTAGAGAATCAAAGCCATTGGAAAAGCCCATATGGATTACCATATTACTCAAGACTGTTATGTGGTTGCTGTGACCATGATTTCGGTACGCAGTAAATATCATGGTGTAGTTATATTGAACCCCAGTAATAATTGCTTCATATTTCCATTTTGATAGTGTAACAATGTAAACAATAATAAAGCACTGTAAAGGGCAGCAGCTATATTAATGGTTAGAGGTAACCAAAGTGTTGGTATAGTTCTATGGTAATAATGATGCAAATCTTCCGATACAGGGGAAAGATAACACTACCATAACCCATTTGGGTCAAAGTGGTCAATCTTCACTGTAGTACTCTGGTGAAGCCCATCCCCATATTTGCAATTGACTATGCACCACTCGGTCAGGGAAATTTTACGCAAGTAGTGCGTAATGTGAACCTGCGAATAGGGGCTCTTCACAGGGAGCTTCTTTCTTGTTCTATATCTTGGAAGTTCTCACTACTCCTATTTGTGTTGGGTCTTCCCTGGATGACTAAGCATACTCTGGCCATAGACTGGCAGGCCAGAGAGATAAATTAAGTGGAGTGATTTTTGCAAAACTAATTGCCTAGGTACCATTATCTCTAATGTCTCCACTAAATACATTGCATCTTTTCTGATTTTGAGGAGATTTTCTTTGAAAAGGGATGTCAAGACCTGCCTTCCTATCATGTGCATGATTATCCTGTGAACATGCTTCTGGGTGAAAGGTTGTCCAAGACCAGATTTTACAAATCTGTCTGGTCCTGAGAGACAGGTCATGAAAGACCATATCTCTGAAAGTCTTGCCAAGGGACCCTCATCTTCGCCTGTAGCAAAGGGGTTGTTCTTCGTTAAGAAGAAAGATGGGGGCCTGCGACCCTGTTTGAACTTTCGGGAGTTAAATTGTCTTACTATCCAGGACCCATATCCCCCTTCCACTCATACCCGATTTGTTCAATCAGATTATTGGGGCAAAATGGTTCTCCAAGTTGGATCTCAGGGGAGCCTATAATATGAATAGGATTAAGGAGCAGGATGAATGGAAGACTGTGTTTAACACCCCAGAAGGGCATTATGAAAATCGTCTCATGTCTTTTGGTTTGACTAATGCTTCCACAGTGTTTCAACATTTTGTTAATGACATCTTTTGTCACCTTGTGGGTAGATTTGTAGTAGTTTATCGACAATATTTTAATCTGCTCTCCCAATGTCAAGTCTCATCAGCTACATGTCAGGCAGGTGTTACAGGTTCTACAGGATAATAAACTGTATGCCAAGTTGGAGAGGTGCGTATTCCCCGCACAAGGAGGTTAAATTCTTAGGCTTTCTACTATCAGCTGTAGGTTTCCGCATGGATCCTGATAAGGTCCGAGCGGTCATGGAATGGAACCTCCCAGAAAATCTGAAAGCATTATAACGCTTTTTGGGGTTCGCATACAATTATCAGAAATTTATCTGAAACGTCTCATCTATTGTCAAATCACTCACTGACATGACTCGGAAAGGTACAGACTTCTTGGGGTGGTCCAACTGTGCTCGGCAGGCATTTTCTTCTTTGAAGTGAATGTGTTTCCACTGGGCTAGTACTCTTACAACCCGATGCGCATCAACCATTTTTTTTCAAGTTGATGCTTTGGTGGTGGGGGTCAGGGCTGTATTGTCTGAAGGTTCGTTGCTTCCATGTACCTTCTTCTCTAAAAGATTGTTGTCAGCCGAAAGAAACTATGATGTAGCCAACAGGGAACTTTTGGCCATGAGATTGGCATTTGCTGCTGGTCCTTTAGGGAAATTGTTTGTACCTTTACATCTGAGTCTTAAAATTTTACAGGCACATCATAACATGGCTCGGGCTTTTCATTCAGGAAGTAATGGCCAAAGTTTTATAAACATCTAGTTGACTGTGTCCTCCTCATGTGTTTGTGTGTGTTCCAAGACCGTGCATACTTGTCTGTCTGGGGCTATTTTATCATTAACAGTGAAGAGCGAGCATGCTCGGTAATGCTCGTTACTCGCCCGAGTATCGCTGTATTTGCGGTACTCAGCGAGCGCCAATCATTTCCTGGATTATTCGGCGGGAACTTGGGTCTCAACCCTGCAAGCTTGTCGCTCTTTAGAGCACCAATCAGGGATTGTCTGCCACGCACTGTAATGCCGCAGCCATCTTTGTTGTGGTATTACAATGATTGGCTGGCCGCACAGCATCATCAGGTCTATAAGAGACCTGCCGCTGCCCTGCTCATCACAGTCACGTTCGGAATCAGAAAGTGTAGGGAGAGTTGCTGCTGAGACAGGGTCAGATTTGGGGGTTTATAAGTTAGTACGAGTATAATGTCATAGAATACACAAATCCAGCTAAACCAACAGTCCTTTTAAGGACTAATTACGGGCTATATAGATTGCAGTGCTAGGTAGGTAGGGGAGTGTATGTGGCTATATACATATCAGTGCAAGGCATGCAGGCACTGTATGTGGGTATATAGATATCATTGCATACATCAAGAGGGTCCATTCCATTACTGTGTGCAGCTGCTGCCTATTACAGATATTGACTGTATACACCTAGCCCCAGGTATCAGTGGCCAGGAATAATTTGTTTTGCATCTTAATCCTGATTATTTTATTCCAAAGCAAACCAGAACCCCCTTTTTTTTTTTCTCCATTTGCTTGTTGATACTGCAGACTACAGCCAGATCCTTTTCATAGTACAGCGTGAATATCCAGCAATTTTAAATGGGTTAGCCCATCCCAGGCATCACATCTGAGTGTGCAGAAAAATCTGGCATTTTTTGTTGTACTGTAGAATTTTTTTTGTAGTGTCTTATACAATTTTTTTACACCATTTTGCTGCCAAAAAAAATATTTCGCTACAGGGCAGATATTTTACACTGGGTTTTGTTCGCCACAAAGATCACATTTCATTGTGCTCAAAATTTTGCCATTTCAGGCCTCCATAGATTTTTTTGTGTCATAGCCTACTTATTGACACAATTTTGCTGGCAAAAAAAAGATAATAAAAATACAGGGCAGATATTTGAAAGTGGGCTATCTCCGTCAGACACTTCATCTATCTGTGGGCTACAAATTGTGGCATTTCAGGCCTACATTCAACTTTTTTTTCTGTGTCTTACACTAGTTCTATTGACTATTTTATGGCAAAAAAATAAAAAAATACAGGCCACATATTGAACAGTGTGGTATCTGATCTTTCTGTGGGCTGAAAATTGTTGCATTTCAGGCATCCAATCCACTGTATTTGCTGTCTTACCCTAGTTATTGAAGAGAAACACCGTATGCACTACTAGAGAAGGTGCTCAAGTAGGTTCCCACACCATATGTAAATAAGAAAGAATACTTGGCACTCAACTTTGGATGAGTGCCAAGCATTCTTACTCTAGTTATTGACACCAGTTTGATAAAAAATTTTTTTACCTACATTCCAGATATTTTAAAGTGTGGTTTTCCCACACACGGATCACATACAAGTTTTCTCCCAATTCAGCCATTTGTAGTGAACATGGAAAATATTGTAGTCCATTTAAAATGGGCAGGGTGCATACCAAGGGACGGGAAAGTGGACGTGATGGTGCATGCAGAGGCTGAGACCGTGGGCAAGCTGAAATTGTAGAAAACAGCAAAAGAGCGAAAAGGTTTACCCGTCCAGGCCTCCAGACAAATGCACCCTGATAGTGCATTTGTCTGGAGGCCTGGACGGATAAACCTTTTTGCTCTTTTGCTGTTTTCTATTATAGGAGGATTTTTAAGTCCTCTTTCTGTGCTATTTCAGTGTTAGGATTTAGTGTTAGGTTCCCGTAAACGTGGAGACCTTTGGCGCAGGTTACGGGCTCACATATTTTGGCCAAAATATCAGCTAATACTCCACATTTTTAATGTGCTTTTTGCACTTTTTATTCAGGGAGCAGTTGGGCCCATTTGGTCTTGTAAACTGCGGTGTCTGTTCAAATGGAATGGATTTTGATGGCGCTGGGCAGCCCGCCTGAGCTAATAGAAGGGTGTCACTGCTAGGCTGGCCTGGATGCTGTGCATGGCCATAGTGTGAACAGCGCCGCATACAAGTTTTTTATTGTGCATTAACATACCAGGCAACCGCCCCCTCCATGTATTGGTATGCTGTGAGCGGTTGTTTCATTGGTGTTCTTGCACCTGTGTTACCATCTCAATTATATGGGTCCACTGCACCCTGATAGTGCATTTGTCTGGTGGCCTGGACGGGTAAACCTTTTTGCTCTTTTGCTGTTTTCTATTATTGGAGGATTTTTAAGTCCTCTTTCTGTGCTATTTCAGAGCAAGCTGAAATTGTACCACAACAAACACGGACATCTTCTCGCATGACCTTCCTGTCCGAAATCATAGGGGAACGCAGAACAGCACTATTTAAACCAGAACAGTGTCAAAAGGTTTTTGGTTGTATAGCGGATAATGTTTCCACTCACTTTTCCACTACCACCAGCACTCTGTCTTGCACACGGTCAAGTCTGATTAGCCGTGAGTCTGAACCGCATATTCCTCAACCTGATCCTCCTTTATCCCGCCATGCTGGGTGCCCGGAGACAACTGATCCACACATGGACACTCCGAAGAGCTGTTCACTTTTCCATTTATAGATTCGGGCTTCTCGCCCGGTCCACTTGAAGGGGGGCAAGATGAGTTCGCATGTAGCGATGCCCAAATATTTGAGCAGCCACGTTCACACGGAGGCGACGGGAATGTATCACAACAGGTGGACGATGATGAGACACAACTGCCAGAAAGTCAGGAGGAAGACCAGGGTGTGGAAGTGGAAGCCGAGGTGGTGGATGATATAGTAATGGACCCAACCTGGGAGGAGGACATGCAGAGCGAGGACAGCAGCACACAGGGGTAGGAAGGCGTAGCACCCCAACAGGCAGGAAGAAGCAGTGTGGTGTCCATAGACAGAAGGCGGGCAACCGTTCCTCGTAACACCAACACGACAGAAGTTGGCAGTACAACTGTTAGGTCTTCCCGAGTCTGTTTGTTTTTTAAAGACTCTGCCAATAACCCCAAACAGTCCATTTGCACCACCTGCCATGACCGCATCAGCAGAGGTAGCAAAACTAACAGCCTGACCACCATCAGTATGATCAGGCACATGGCAGCAAAGCACCCGACTTTGTGGGCTGAACACCAGGCTCCAGAAACAGGGTCTTGTGGGTGAAAACACTGCTTCTTCCACTGTTGTATGTGCAAGCCAATCCATTGTACGCGTTGCATGCGAAGATGCCTCCTGCCCTGCACCTGTCATTCCACACATTCAACTACCACCATCATCAAGCACGTCCACGTCCTTGTCCCAGTGCAGCCTTCAGTTGTCCATACCCTATTCATTGGAACGCAAGCGTAAATACGCAGCCAACGCCCCATAGGCCACAGTACTAAATTCACACATTTCTCGTCTGCTTACGCTCGAAATGTTGCCTTTTAGGCTCGTGGATAAGGAAGCTTTCCGCAACCTGATGGCGGCGGCCAACCCAAGGTACTCGGTCCCTAGCCGCCACTATTTCTCCCGGTGTGCCCTCTCGGCATTCCACAACATTACCCATGCGCTGATAAATGCTGTTATTGGGAAAGTCCACCTAAACACGGACACATGGACAAGTGCTTGTAGGCAGGGACGCTACATCTCGCCGATGGCATACTGAGTTAACATAGTGTAAGCCGGGACCCAGAGGGACCTTGGGATGGAACATGTCCTCCTGACGCTGAAGATTGCGGGTCCTACGTCAATCAGGTTTGCCCCCACAGTCTACAGCTTCTGCACCTCATCCTCCTCCTCCTCTTCAGCCTCCATCTCCGAAATGACCACATCACAAGCTGGAAGCACTGCCTCAGCCAAGCGTCAACAGGCTGTACTGAAGCTAATATGCCTAGGTGACAAACTGCACAATGCTGAAGAGTTGTGGACAGCTCTGAAAGAGCAGGCAGCTGTGTGGCTGACACCGCTGAACTTACAGCTAAGCATGGTTGTGTGTGACAATGGCAGGAACCTGGTGGTAGCTCTGAGGTGAGGCAAGCTCACACGCGTACCATGTCTGACCCAATTGCTTAACCTCGTTGTTCAATGGTTTCTCAAAAGCTACCCAGAGCTGCCGGATCTGCTCGTCAAAGTACGCCACCTGTGTGCCCATTTTAGAGGGTCAGCTCCAGCTTCCGCCGCTCTTGCCGTGCTTCAGCAGCTTTTGCAGATTCCGGCTCATCGACTGGTGTGTGATATCTCCACGCGTTGGAACGCTACACTGCATATGTTGGAAAGGATTTGTGAGAAGAGGGCAGTTGTTGACTACCAGCATCAACAAGGCCGTCGGTATTCAGTTCAGACTCCACACCTAAGGCTATGTACACACGTTGCGGATTTTGCTGCGGATCCGCAGAGTTTCTGGCCCTGCGGGTCTGCAGCAGAATCTGCTGCGTTGTATAGTACCATTTTACTCTATGTAAAATGGAATCCGCTGTGCACATGCTGCGGAATTTTCTGCGCGGTTTTGCTGTGGTTTCAAATCCGCAGAAAGAAATGACATGTCACTTCTTTTCTGCGGATTCCACTGCGGTTTACCATCTCCTCCATTGTAGAGGTGATAAGCCGCAAGCAAAACCGCAGGTCTTTTGACCTGAAATTTACCTGCGGATTTTTAAAAAATCCACGGGGACAAATCCGCAGCATCAAAAAATATGTGTGCACATACCCTAATACCTCAGGAGTGGACATGGATGTCAGACATATATACCATCCTACAAAACTTCACCAAGATGATGAGCAGCGATGACGCCATAACTAGCGTCACCATCCTGCTTCTCTGTCTTCTGAAACTCTCTCTGCTCACAAAGAGGTGGCATTGCAGGTTCAGGAGGATGAGATGGAGCAAGGATGCATACAGGGTGATTACACACAGCCCAGCCTCATGTCATCCCAACGTGAATTGGTTGACAATGAAGAAGAGGAGAAGGAAGAACAGGAGCTACTTTCATGCGCTATAGATGGTACTTCAAGCACAACTGTCATACTGTCTGTTCAGCATGAGGACAGGGAGAAGGAGGATGAGCAGAGCATGGTCAGTCGTCCTCTTGGTGAGGACACGGAAGTTTTGCCTGTTAGCAGTCTGCCTCACATGGCTGACTTTGTCGCGCTGCCTTTCCCGTGACCCTTGTCTTGTCAAAATTTTGGCTGACAGTCATTAGTGGTTGGTGACACTTCTAGACCCACGCTACAAGGAGAGCTTTCAATCTCTTCTTCCAGAGGCAGTCAGGTGTACTAAAATGTTGCAGTACCAGAAGGCCCATGTTGCGGAATTATTAAAAAAATTCCCATCTGAAAACGCTGGCAGCAGAGGTTACAGTTCATTGGACAACCAAGGGGTACAGGCGAGAGATACACAACTCCAATCCAGCAGAGGCAGGGGAACACTGGCAAAGTTCTGGGAGAATTTTCTCAGACCCTCCTATCGCAGTGGCCCTGAGGAGCGGGGTACTCTCACGACAAGTGCAAAGTTTTGGAAGATACTGACCGTACCAACGTTCTCCAAGATTCCTCTGTGCCTTTTAATTATTGGGTCTCAAAGCTGGATACGTGGCATCACCGCATAACAGTGAAACCTATCCTCAAATCCAGTGTCTTTTTTGGGAGGTACATTCCCATGCACCTCATCACACCCACACATGGGTATACGCTTCCTGACTTTGGCTATTTGCTGCTATCCTCCTCCTTCTCCTCATCCAACACCGCTACATCACCATGGTGACCGTGGTCCGTGATGCAACAGCCACTAGACATTTTTGCAAGGGTGCTTATGATGCTCATTCCAAAAACGTTTCCACTCTATGTTGAGGTGTCCCCCCCAGGGGAAAAAGTTCTTCAGCCTATAAATTTAGTGTATGGGCATTACAAGTATAGGAGACCAGCTCCTTTAAACTGGGAAAACATTTTTCTGAGACCATCCTCCACATTTCTTCCTTGGGGGATTGGAGTGTGCAAATTTTGGGTAGACTTTGTATTCACTTCATGGGCAAACTTTAGGTGACTTAAAAAAAAATCAGAATAATGGGAACTTTGGTTTCATGTGACAATCCAGTACTTGTGTTCAAAGGCTTATTAGGGTACATGTAACTTTGGTACAGGGCAGGCCTTACATTCAGTTCATAAGCATACAGTATGGGAGTACCAAATGAATAATGTGAACTTGGTATTCCTGTGGCCATCCAGTACGTGTGTTCAAAGGCTTACTGGGGTACGTGCAACTTTGGTGCAGGGCAGGCCTTGCATTCAATGCATAAGCAAACAGTTTGGGAGTACCAAATGAATACATGGAACTTTGGTTGCATGTGGTCATCCATGACGTCTGTTCAATGGGTTATTGGAGTGCGTCCAAATTTTGGGCAGCCCTGCCACTGACTGCATATACAATAACACTATAATGGACCCAATGTTTAATAATGGGAACAACAAAGCATAACTGGCTGATGGCTCTGTAAGAATAGTGAGGGCCAACTGTTGGCCCTCTAAAAATAGACTGACTTTAATAGTCACTCCTTCATAAATGAAACAGGATGTGTCTGATGATGTGTCACACATCACATGGCCAAATTAGGTTGTAAACTGTAAAGTGACATTTCCCAGTGAATGCATTTGTCATGGTTTAAAACAATGGTAAAGTTGAAAAACGCATCAAAAACGCTACGTGTTAACATAGCCCAAGTGGTGGAGGAACATTTTTGTCTTGGGCTATTTATTTTGCCTTATATAAGTCATCCTGGAAAGGATGCTCCTTGACATATTTCCCAGGAAAATCCATTTTGGTTTCGTTTTTGTATGTTTTATTGTGCGCCTGTAAAAATGGCATAAGACTCGGTCAACATTGTTCACAGCTGTGACCTGGGAGTCAGAAATGCTTCCAGGGGTCTTCACCATGATGTTCCCATGTCATATGAGCACTGTTTCCATCATTTTCAGACGTTTTTAGACCCTAGAAGGACCCAGGAGGGGGGGGAGCGGTCGAGGTAAAAATACTCGGGAATTTCATTGGGCTCGTTGCTCGGGTCAAGTACCCAAGTATTCGTCGTTTTGACACTGCGCCAAGCTGTGCCAAACGCAACATGTTGCATTTTGTTGCGGTCGACTTAGCGTCAAAACGACGCATGCGGAGGCATCCGTATACATTCGCATGGCCTGTGTACCCAATGTACCCAATGTTAAAGATAGGTACGCAGGACGCATGCAGACGTAGGCGGAGCTGAATGGAAAAGGTGCGGCAGTGGGCGGGGCTTAACGGAGGAACTACACAGCCCTCCGCAGCTCTACCCTACGCAAATGTGAACCTAGCCTTAGACATTTTAACCTGACCATCCACACTGACCCAAATGGGTTATGGTAGTGTTATCTTTTCCCCTGTATAGGGAAATTTGCATCATTATTACCATAGAACTATACCAACACTTTGGTTACCTCTAATCATTAATATAGCTGCTGCCCTTTGCAGTTCTTTATTATTTTTTACATTGTTACACTATCAAAATAGAAGTGATATGAAGTGCGGTACAATGTACTATTCTTCAATATAACTAAACCATGATATTTACTGCGTATTGAAATCATGGTCACAGCAACCACATGACAGTCTGAGTAATATGGTAATCCATATGGGCTTTTCCAATGGCTATGATTCTCTAAGTTGATAATAAGGTTTGAGTGCCCATTCTCAACTAGATATATAGGCCACATACGCACTGTCATTGATCTGATATGATACCAAATCCTGCATACCGGCGGCATCGTAGATTGATATGATATAATTTTTCTGGTGTAGATAATCCTCTAAGTTGATATGGAGGTCTGACTTTTTGTCCCTATGGGATACATATATCAAATGGTTCATTATTTTTGTCGGACTTTTTTCTGCACCCTTTTTATTTAAGGCCTCAAAAGGCCGGCAGGGTGAGCTGCCGGTGAGCGGCGGAACCAAGTGCGCAATTGTAGGGTGAAAACCTACGCTGCAAGGTGGGCCAAGTCAGCAGTAGAGCAGGGTCAGGCACCCCTCCCTCCGGCTTTAATCTTTGTGTGTTGCCTGTATTATATATATTTGGTGGTGGTGATTCTCTTTTACTTCACTTTTTTATGAACTAATACAAGTTATATTTTAATATATCTGATAAAGTATGGAGTCTGTACGGTGAAATAGTGGTGTTCAATAAAATGCATACTACAGCATCCTTCAAAACTAGGAATTACTATGTTGTATAAAATATCAACACTACAATATTGCTGAAGTTCTGACTTCTTTACTATGTGAAGAACAAGGCCCCCCTAAAAAAATGTAATTTCTACTGCTTCTACAGGGGTCCAGTTAGAAAATGATGAAGTGGGGTTTTAAGCCAAAAATTGTTGGGCGTACAAAGTTTGTCTCGGCCACCAAGAGGTTTACAAAATCCTCAGAGAAAAATATTGGGGTAGATTAAGAAAAAGCAGGGAACAGATCATGAACATCTTTCTTCTAGCAGGAACAGTAGTAGCAGCAGTGATGGCACAAGCTTAAAAAAGTCTGTGGCACCAGAGGCAGTCACAGAGTTCAGACCGTGTCTGCTCACTTATTGGTGCGATCGGACGTCATTGTCTGATCGCTCTTAATAGTGCTGGGGCTCGTGTTGCTAAGCTCTAGCCTAGAAAAACTGCTTTTATAGCACCAATCACATTGATTGGAGTTGTGGGGGGGAGGGGGTGGGCAGCTCATCCCCCCCATCCCTGGAAATGACTCCCGGTGACATGCTGTTAAGGTACTGTCACACTTAGCGATGTTCCAGCGATCCCGACCAGCGATATGACGCGGTCAGAATCGCTGGTACATCGCTAAGTGGTCGCTAGTGAGCTGCCACACAGGCAGATCTCACCAGCGACATCGCAGGGGTCGGTGGTCGCTACTTACCTGTCAGACAAGGCGATCCTGACTTCCTCCCGCCCGCATCCACGCGTCGCTCGTCGTCACAGCAGGAAGCCCCAGCAGGAAGCTGATGACGAGAAACGGCCCAGGACGTTCTTGAGCGATCAGTGATAACCAGCGGGGGAGCGGTCGGAGGTAAGTATCACACATAGCGATATCGCTATAACGTCACAAAAACCAGTGACGTTATAGCGATATTTCTAGCGATATCGCTTAGTGTGACAGGCCCTTTAGAATCAGCAGGCACCTTACTGCAATCACCATACGATCGGTTAGGTTAGCACATTTTCCCCAGGATATATCCATACATTGAAGGTTGGGAATCCCTCCATTTCCATGAAATATGGATACGCGCAAGGTCATGAAGGGGTAAAGCACTCACAACCGTGTCGTCAATTCACTGATTGTCCTTCGTTGGATAACATTGGAAGATAATAACTGCTTATTGGGGATACTCTGCAAGACCTGCTGTTTTGACATCTAGCCATAACAATCTTCCATTGTCAAAGTTGCTAATATCCAGAAGGTTATCCATTTTTCTTTCTTTTAATATATAAAAGTACTAGAACAGACTGATCATTTGCTGCCATATACAGCTCTGGCAAAAATTAAGAGACCACTGCACAGTTTTACAAAATCAGCTTTTCTACATGTCTGACAGCCATTCCATTCCAGTATCAGTTGAATTCCAACCAGAGTACACCTCTTTCTACTTAATGTGCTTCTGATTAGGTGATCACCTGAACCAAATATTATTTAAAGGAAAGTATAAAAAAAACCCTGCTGTGGTGTTCAAAATCCTCTTTCAATAGGACAAGCTGGATAGCAAAACAATTCCTAGTATTATCCCAAAAGTAATAGGAATGAAAAAATAACTTTTAACCATGCCAAAGGAGTTGGAAAGAAAAGTCTTGAGTGAGGGAAAGAAGGGTTCAATTCTGGCTTTACTAGCAGAGGGATACAGTGAGCGTCATGTTGCCTCCATCCTTAGAAATTTTAAGACGGCAGTCCATTACAACAAGGTCAAGCAGCAAACATTGGGGACAACAAAGCTACAGACCGGCAGAGGGCGAAAACAACTCTCCACTGACCGGGATGACCGCCATCTTATTCGAATGTCACTCAGCAAGGCTGGTTTCACACTAGCGTTTTTTAGCGCTGCACCTTGTGCGCTATAGTGCGCTTACGCATTGCTCCCCTATATTTAACATGTGCAAGCATTGTTTAGCGCATGTGTTAATCAGTGTTTTGCGTGTGCAGTGTTTTTTCCAGGTGTGCGCCGTGTCGCGCCAGACGCTACATGTTGCATTTTTTGCTCCGCCCATCCGCCGAAAAAATGCGCATGCGCGCGTGAGCGCACGGAATGTGCAAAAAAATAACATTACAGTATATGGGTGCGCTGACGAGCGCTTGGCTCAGCGCACGACAGCGCTTATGAGCGCTTATCAGAACATGCTTTTTTGGAGTAAGCAATGTCTAGACACTGGTTGAAACACCCCCTTACACAAGCAACATTGTTTGGGATGAGTTTAGATAAAGAAGGTGTCTGCCTGCACTGTACCACAAGTCTACAGACAGCCTGGAGAGCAGACAGACAGCAAAACCACACAGAATTTTGGAGCTTCAGCAGCAAGAATGTGAGTATTCTTCATCTAAATGTATGCCTGTCTTGTCAAGTGTATTATGTACTAGTGTTTTAGTTTTTTATCATGCAGTATGTCTTCTTCTGGATCCAATTATTCCCCATCCCAGGAGGAAATGGCCCAAGCAGAGCATGAGGTGATTTTTTTTGGTGCCTTTGGGTAAGTATAGCTGCTGCCTATACAAATGTCTAATAATTTTTATTGTTTTTTTCAGACATCATCATTGGACCCGTCTAGTGACACCGAACAGCGGGAGCAGCAAAGCCAAGTCCCGGCGGTGACACGTAATAATGTAAGTCATCATTGTGAATGGTTTTTTTTGTTTGTTTGTTTTTTGGTTTCTTCTTTCCTGTTTTTTTTTTTTTTAAACTTTTTCATTCACATAACGATTCTAATGTTTGATTTTTTTCCAGGTTCCACAACGGGATGAAGACGTGTACCTGGATAATGAACACGTGATACAACTTGTCCAGGAGAGTGTCCCGCTGTGGGACAGCCGTGACCAGCTGCACAAAAGACAATGTGGTGACCCGGAGGCTATGGAATGAGGTGGCCGCAGTGTTGAAGGATGGATGGCTGGGACAGCGCCTCTGCAACCTACAAAAAGGTGTTTCGTAAGTATTTACCTGCTCTGTGATGCCGCAGTGACTATTGTCCTTGATGACACAGTTGTGTTTCCTGCTAGATATATTCTTGCATGAAACACAGTAGTGTTTTATCATGGTCTACAGTCACTGCATTGTGTATTGTATTGCTGAATTGTGCTGCATTGACTGTTTTTACTGATGGCACTGTTGTGTTTACTGCCAGATATATTCTAGCAGCAAACACAACAGTAATATCAGGATCAACAGTCACTGCTTTGGATATTGTATTGCTGAATTGTGCTGCATTGATTGTTTTTACTGATGGCACTGTTGTGTTTAATGCAAGATATATTCTAGCAGCAAACCCAACAGTAATATCAGGATCAACAGTCACTGCTTTGGGTATTGCATTGCTGAATTGTGCTGCATTGACTGATGGCACAGTTGTGTTCACTCATATAATATATCTTGCATCATACTCAAATTTTTTTGTTTATTTTTTTCCAACAGTGAACAAAGTCAGAACACGGTGGTGCTCGATGAAGGACCACTTCAACACTGATGTTCGTGCTGAGGGACCGGTTCGCAGTGGTTCAGCGGCAAGGACCAGAACCAAATACCGTTACCATCGTAATTTGGAGTTCCTAAGACTGGTCCTTGCCACCAGAGCATAAGTATTTTTTTTTAAAATTAATGCTTTTCTAGTGCACAGCTGATGCTTCTTGTAAATGCATGACAGTAATGTTTTTCTTTTCTTTCCACAGCACCTGGAGCAGCCCCCTGCAACCTGTCCCTGGAGCGGTCCTTCATCAGACGACCTCTGACCCGCCCAGCCATCCGACAGCCAGGAAGCACCTAGCAGGTCAGCCACACAGACAGCTGGTGACCAGGAAGCTGGTCAATCAGGTGTTCCCCTGTCCCAGGTCTCTGCCACTGGTTAGGCCTCTTTCACACTTCAGTTTTTTGCATCAGTTCAAATCCGCCAAAAAGTCAGACAAGCGGATCCGTTCTCAACTGATGTGAACTGATGGCATAGGATCCGTTTTCAGACGGATCGTGAAAATGAGAAAATTTAAAGGTATAACGCTGGCCGGGAAGAGGAGAGGGAGAGAGGGAGAGAGGGAGAGAGGGAGAGAGGGAGAGAGGGAGAGAGGGAGAGAGGGAGAGAGGGAGAGAGGGAGAGAGGGAGAGAGGGAGAGAGGGAGAGGGAGAGGGAGGGAGAGGGAGAGGGAGGGAGAGGGAGAGAGGGAGAGGGAGAGGGAGAGGGAGAGGGAGAGGGAGAGGGAGAGGGAGAGGGAGAGGGAGAGGGAGAGAGGGAGAGGGAGAGGGAGAGGGAGAGGGAGAGAGGGAGAGGGAGAATTTTTTTTTTGTCCGGCACCCAGAAAGAATTTCGGGTTAAATGAGTGTGTGGAGGATCCGCCAGAGAAAAAAACGTTACAAGCTCCGTTTTGAAATCTTTGAGGATGGTGACGGACAGCAATTTTGGCGGATCCTCAAAGAAAACGGATGCAACGGACAGCAATCCGTCACAATCCGCCATTAATGCAAGTCAATGGGGGAAAAAACGGATCCTCAAAAAAAATTTGAGGATCCGTTTTTTTCAAAACCTGGCGGATTGTGACTGATTGTAAAAAACGGAAGTGTGAAAGAGGCCTTATGCGTGCACTACCCGCCAACGGCAGAGGGCCTTGGACAGGCCTGTCTTGCCCCAGTTCATGCACTTGAGTGAGGCCTTTCATGACAGCCTCAAATCGCTGTCAAACAGAGTTGAAAGCGGTTTTTCCCTTACGGAAAGAGGTTTTAACCAAATGGAACACCGCTTCAACTCTGTGGAACAGCGACTTGGAGGCCGACCTCAATAGACCAGCGCACCATGTTTTTTAGTAAAATCGAACGGGGCATGGCGGAACATCTTAGTCCAGAGCAACAGCTGAGTGTGTTGCAGGCCTGCAACACTGCTTATTTGCAGGCTATGCAGCAGAATCGGTACATGCAGCAGTCTGTGGTGTCATTCCCACCTGTGCCACCACTGACTCGCTTCACAACAGTACAGACTTCTGCTGCATACCACTGCACGGCCACCTCTATGCAAAGCCTTGACAGCCACCATTACACCACCACAAGTCTGAGTGCTGCTGGTCACCTCACCGCCACCACCATGGCAAGCGCTGCTCCTGTCTGGAGCACCACCCACACGCCGGCTTGGAGCACTGCCACTGTGAACACTACTCCAACGTGGAACAGTCCTGCCGCCACCCCTCCAACATGTTGTAGCCCTGCCTCCACCGCTCCACAAACATGGACCAGTACTGCAGTCACCAGTCCTCCTGCAATGACGAGCATTGCCACCGCCACCACTGAGCAGCAGCCACAACAACAGCAGCCACAACAGCAGCAGCCGCAGCTGCATCCAACGGGGGACCCCCATTCCATTTTTGCTCCAGCTTCTATGCATGCACAAGACTCAAGGCGGGCATTGGGAACAAGGAGGTCCAGGCAGGCTACTTTAAGGAGGCAAAAAAAAGACAAAAAAATTTGACTGTACCTCCACCCTCACTCCTCCTTATTTGTCTACCTCGATTTCTATCATTTCTATCAGTGACCTCCCTTCCCCCACGACTTTTGTCGCCCCTTCTCCCAGAACACCAACATCGACTGTAAGTCTTTCCTCTTCAATGCACACCCCAAATGTGCGACGTAGGTCCCCAAAACGAGGGAAAAAATAAACATGTTTTTTATTATTTTGTTTACAATAAAAATGCAGTTATGGTTTACCATAATAAAGTTTTATTATTGTCTTTGTCGCCGGCCCCACACCCACACACTGCGTCGTACACACACTACGCCGTACACTTTGTTTATTTGTCCACTCATATCTCCACTAATGACACATGTTTCTGGTGTGTCTCTAGGAGATATGTGTTGTCAACCAAACAAATATATGACTTGTATTTTCACCACCAGTCTCTTTAGTAAGCTAAAATTGCACAGACTTAATAGAGGATGGTGTTGATTGCAAGGCATATCTATTGTCACCTTGGTTGGTATCATAAAATTGAGGATAGTATTTTAACATCCTCCTTTTTGTGAGACCAGCCCGGGGAATTCTAGATATACCTTGTAAATAATCACATCCTCTATTCAGTGTGTGTTGAATTAACAGAGGAAATGATGTCATATGTACAATACCCAGGCATAGTATCATAACTATATATTAAAACGGGTCTGATGAATACACATATGATGTTTAAACTGCAGCGTCGCTTCAGTCCTGCACATATTTCACGCAGACTGTAGCGATGCTGCAGTTTAAATCATATTTGTATTTACCTGGCAAAATGTGATAACATTCTGAAGTCAGCATGCATTATTTTGGCCGTCCTCACTTCATCATGACACTATGCCTTGGGGATTGGAGAAGTTGTATACACTTTATTATCTTTCCGCTCTCAGTTCAAACTCAAGCCACAGTGGTGATCCTACAAATAATATTTATTTATAGTCACATGGTCAGGTGTCCATAAAGAATGACGGTTGTGTGTGCAAACCAAAAACACAAATAGTAACTTCTGATCAAGTGACACAAATATTATTTGTATTATCCAATGTCGCTAAAAATTGAACAAAAACTTTACAGTTGATAAAGGGCCAACTAATTGGGTGTATGTATAGTCACCTAGTCAGGACTGCTAGTAAATTCATGATGCACAAAACACAGCATCATGAATTCACAGAAATACTTTGACAGTTGATCATTGTATTACAGTGTAAAAAGACATAGTGCACTCGGTACAGGTATAAACACAGGTTTATTTATTAATATATACACACAATAAAAATATTTTACACCATTTGCTCTTGCCATTCCACCCGTCCTGCATCTGAGATCAAGTAGGCCGCAAATTGGTCCCTCATTTGCCCAACTTCAACGGATGACCTGAGAGGGTGCTGAGTGAATTCAGGCAATGGGTTTGCAGCTGGTTCATCTAGTTCAAAGTTAGGGCGCTCTTTAGCCATCACAAAATTATGTAGAACCACACACGCCTTCACCACCTCATCCACTGTTTCCAGTTTAAGATTAATGGCTGTGCCCAGAATGCGCCATCTGGAGACAAGAATCCCAAAAGCACACTCTACAGTTTTTCTGGCCCTGGTCAGCCTGTAATTAAAGATTTTTTTGTGTGGTCCAAGTCACGGCTGGAGTAGGGTTTCAGGAGGTTTGCGCACATTTGAAAAGCCTCATCCCCAACCATTACAAAGGGCTGTGGTGGAGCTTCAGTGTGAGGAAGAGGCCGTGGCATGGGGAAATTAAATTGATTGCCATACAACCTCCGGCCCATGTCCGAGATCTTAAAAGCCTGGGAGTCATTTCCACGGCCAAATGCACCAATGTCCACTGCAACAAACATACATCCGGCATCCGCAATGGCCATGAGTACTGTAGAAAAGTACTTTTTGTAGTTATAGTAGTCTGATCCAGTTCTTTTGGGTTTGATTATCCAGATGTGTTTTCCATCAACAGCTCCCAAACAGTTGGGGAAATTGCAGACTGTCCAGAATTTG
Source organism: Dendrobates tinctorius (assembly GCF_039654945.1). Lineage (NCBI taxonomy): Eukaryota > Metazoa > Chordata > Amphibia > Anura > Dendrobatidae > Dendrobates > Dendrobates tinctorius. Next base: position 15,448,791 of record NW_027361704.1, on the reverse strand, counting down.
TCAGCAATTTCCATCCACTTTTCAGCGGTGGGCAGGGGCATAAATTCAGGACAAAGAACGTTCCACAAAACACGGCAGGTATCTGCAACAATTCCCAACAAGGTGGAAATTCCAATCCAGTACTGAAAGTGGAGTGCAGATAGGGTCTCTCCAGTTGCAAGGAATCTGCAAAACAGAGAAAGTAGTAAAATTAATCTTTCGGTATTATTGTTTTACAACAATAAAAAACAAAAAAAATTTTTTTTACATAGCATACACAGAATTCTGCCAGGTTTTGAAGAGTTCAAGTCACAACAAAGGAAAATATGCAGGCATTGTTTGATAAATATAACGTACCGTAATGTGACCAGGAGCCGTTCCTCAGGAGGAATGGCACGACGGAGCTGTGTGTCCTGTCTCCGGATGTATGGTTCAACACGAGAAAGCAAATCCCTGAAGCTTTGTTGGGACATCCGTGTGTAATCACTAAATTTCTCCGGGTTTGACTGGAGCTCGCTGTAGAGGGTGTGGTACGCTCCCCGGGTCTCCCGGAGTTCAACAATCAGATGTATCCACAAACTCCACCGCTGCCGTCTTTGCTGTCTCTCTCTCTCCCTTTGTTGATGGCAAGCAACTGCATAAGCCTGAGCCATCCTGATGTCCAGATGCAAGTTGAAGTGAAAACTCTTCCAGCGCAGATCCATGTTGTCCAGTGAAAAAGCAAGCAAATGTGAAGAATTCAGCTGTACACAGGGTCTATATAAAGAATTACCATTACACACACCCCCTGATGTCCCATTGGTGTCGTCTGTTGCAATAATTTTTCTAGAACTTTCCTACTTTTGAAACTGTTGCGCAAAGAAAAAGCAAACGCATGGAAAACGCTAGAAAACGCATATCAACGCTGCTTTTTTTGGCATAACGCGCACGATGAGGCGACAAAAAAAAAAGCAGCGTTTAAAAGCGTTTGTATGCGTTTTTATCATGTGTTTGATGTGCCCAAGACACGCAGCGCAAAAAAACGCTAGTGTGAAATTAGCCTAACCGCAGGATGACATCAAGTGACCTACAAAAGGAATGGCAAATGGCAGCAGGGGTGAAGTGCATGGCAAGAACAGTTCGTAACAGTCTCCTAGAGGCAGGGCTCAAGCCATGTAAAGATAGAAAAAATCCTTTTATCAATGAGAAGCAAAGGAGAGCCAGGCAGAAGTTTGCCAAAGACCATAAGGATTGGCAGACTGGAGTAAGGTAATCTTCTCTGAGGAGTCTAATTTTCAGCTTTGCCCAACACCTGATCATCTAATGGTTAGACGGAGACCTGGAGAGGCGTACAAGCCACAGTGTCTTGCACCCACTGTGCAATTGGTGATGATCTGAGGATGCTTCAGCAAGGCTGGAATTGGGTAGGTTTTTGCGAAAAACGTATGAATCAAGCTGCATACATGGTTATCCTGGAAAAACAGTTGATTCCTTCTGCTCAGGCAATGTTCCCCAACTCTGAGGACAGTTTTTTTTCCAGCAGGACAATGCCCCATGCCACACAGATAGGTCAATCAATGTGTGGATGAAGGACCACCACATGAAATCCCTGTTATGGCCAGCCCAATCTCCAGACCTGAACCCCATTGAAAACCTCTGGAATGTAATCAAGAAGAAGATAGTCACAATCCATCAAACAAAGAAGAACTGCTTAAATTTTTGTATCAGGAGTGGCATAAGGTCACCCAAAAGCAGTGTGAAAGACTGGTGGAAAGCATGCCAAGACACATGAAAGCTGTGATTACAAATCATGGCTATTCCACAAAATATTGATTTCGCAACTCTTCCTGAGTTAAAACATTAGTATTGTTGTTTCTAAATGATTATGAACTTGTTTTCTTAGCATTATTTGAGGTCTGCAAGCACTGCATTTTTCTGTTATTTTGACCATTTCTCATTTTCTGAAAAATAAATAAAAAATTTAGTGCTTGGAAATTCAAAGATATGTTGTAGTTTATAGAATAAAGAGCAATTTACATTTTACTCAAAAATATCTATAAAAGAGAAAAATCAGACAAACTGAAAATTTTGCAGTGGTCTCTTAATTTTCGCCAGAGCTGTATATATACGGTATCAGCCCTTGACAAATATCATGTAATGCTTCATTATGGTTATGATAGGTGTTAAAAAAAAGGCACTTTTCGGTTATAATTAAACAAAAAAAAAAAAACAAAAAAAAAAAAAAAAAACTTAGCCAAAAATTGTGAAAGGTTCTAACCTTTTTCTATAAAAACACATTCTGGGACATGTAAGGAATCAGCGAGCGAGACTACAGGAATATTTTTTTCAAATTGCATTACAAAACGCATATCAGATTACAAGAACATTGTACCCCATAAATTACACCAATCACAAGAGCAACAAAAGGAGAAAAGTTGAGATTATGTAACGGTAATGGGATTTCAAGGGCAGGAAACCTACAGACTAACAGGGAGGGTCCTTTCCAACGCACATCAGTTGCTTTTTTGTGTTGGAAAGGGAACCTTAGCCCTGGAGTTCTTCCAGGGAAAAGATCGATGTGGGACAATGAGAACTACTCACCAAAGCCCTTTCCTGATCGCTATGTGATGCGTTCTGGTACTGCTGCAGCTGAAGCAAATGGGTCCTGAATGTGCCACAGAAATTCCCTGGAGGAAGTTGGCCGACAAGCACGCTGGTGGGGACAGGAACGCCAGAAGTGAATGGATCAACTGCCAGGCATAGCTGGGGAGACGCCCAGTATAAACAGACTGCGCTACATGGTGTTGGTGTGGTGGCATTGTACCACAGCCTCTAGAGGAGACCATTTGGCGGAACCTGTCCCTCTATGTGGGTGCTGTCATGGGTGATGGGAAAAAAAAAATAGTTCCTAATTTGTCTTTATAAATGGACTACGAAGGTTTTTTGGTGTCTTAGTCTGTGTGCCCGCGATGAGTTATTGGCAAGTCTTTGACGTTGCATATTTTCACGTTGTCAAAAACACATTAGAAAAACAGTTCCATCAAATTGAATGAGTTTTATAGAAATCTCATGCCCTCTGTGTTTATTTTTTACTCAGCATAAACTGACCTGCGGCGCGTGCTTCAAATGTGCAACGTGTCAATTTTTTATGCAAGTACGCAGAGTTTTATGTGCAGATTTTTCCCATAAGTTTGAATTCGAAAATCCACAAGTAAAAAGCGCACATGCGTTTTTAGTGCGTTTCCGCATGTAATCCGTCTAGAACTAACAAAGTTTTGTGAAAGCCAAATATTAGTAATTATCAAAACAAAGCAGCTTTAAACACATTACATACCAACAAAAGACAAAAAAAAGCATCATCAAAAATATTACAAAAACGCATGTAAAAAATGCATTCAAAAACACAACGAAAAAAAAACACAAACAACTTAACTGACTTAATAGGTGGAGAAATGGTGCAGAAAATCTGCATTATCAAAAACTCACCAAAAGCTCATTGTGGGAATGTGGCCTTAACCTATGACTGCATAAGCATATTATTATACTCACTGATCACCAAATTTGCCTTAGTTGCATGCAATGCATATCAAAGATTAATATTCAACTGTTTTCTAAGGCGCTCCTTGTTTATTTAGGACATACCTCATGTTCCAGAAAGAGTGCTTTAAGTTGACCATTTGACCAGTAATCCAATGCATATGCCAACAATTTCATTGAGAGGGTATTGACCCGGAGAAAATTACCAACAAAAACAACTCTGTTTATTTTCTACAAGAAAAAAAAATATTAAAAAAATATAATAATTGTGTATAATAAAACCTAGAGCTCTTTTTCGCTTTAACGCATGCTCTTATTTCAGGAGCACACCACTCCACACTCTCCCGGCTTCCTACTAGCTGGGGAGGAGGACGTGGCCCTGATAAGGCTATGGTTTCAATTTAACATGATGAATTGTCCTACAGCCTTCATAGCCCTGTACAATGCTGCTTGACCCATATGCCACAAGGCAGCACTATAAAGAAGCCGAAGGACGTAAGGAAGACGTCGTAGTAATATAGAGAATATAGAACAAGACATACCAATTGGTTCAGAAAGAGAGAAAAATTACCGTACACAACTGTAGGTGTCCAGTTGTCACAGTAAACTATGCTGCAGTCATTGCTCATAGCTTGAGCTAAAGAAGAATAGGCAAGACTTGAGAATATTAGTGACAGGGAACCACGAGCTAATTCGACCCTATTTATTTTCTCCAGGTTTATCTGTTATAGCTAGCTTGAAGACATCTGGCCACAGTTGTGACCCATGACTGAAGTATAGCTGTAATGTCTACTGCAGGTCTGAGATCTGAAAACAAGCTTTTGGCTAATCAGAACCTCAGAACGGCTTGTACTTAGAAGTCACAAGGTACCTTATCTCAATATGGCAAGGACAGAATTGTGAACACTTAAAAGAAGCTTCCTCACCAGCAAAAAAAAAAAAATATTACCAGGTAACAGGATCACAGTGGCTCTCCAGGTATGGTGACATTACAACTACCGCCTTGTCCAGACAGCATGGGTTTCTATGTTAAATCTTACCTCATTGACAGCACACATCCGGGCGATGGAGCCAATATTATTAGTTATGGTCACCAATGTAGCACGAGCCAGATCTTCTTTACTAACCGATTCTCGTTTATCTTTGTAAATCATGTTTCCAAAACTTGAAAAAAAAAAAAAAAATACTAAAATGAATAACTGAATAAATTAGATTGGTGAACATAGAGTTACAGTGTCATGTAAAGGTTTGGGCTAACCCGGTCAAAGTTACTGTCAATGATACATTTCCCTCGCATTTTAGGCAAATTTATAATAATATTTTATATATACACATACATATATATCTCTGGTGTCGTGCATGAGGGGAGATATGTGTCACAGAGATTGCTTTACTGTGTGATGTGAAAGCCGTAAGTATTTTCTCTAGCATGATATGTGCCGAGAGCAATCCAGTTGCTATATGGGCATGGCTTTCATGGTGGGTAGGTCAGAGATGGGAGGGATGCCTACCCACCATATCTTCATCTCCAGGGTGTGGCTGGAGGGGAGTTAGGGTGCGTTTCTACGGTCCGGAATACATCCGGAATAGCTGTGGAGTGGACGCTGCATGCAGCTGCAGCGTTTAATCCACAGCGTCCAGAAGTTACAGCATAGTGGAGGGGATTTTATGAAATCCCGTCTCCACTATGCATCCGAATACGCGGGTGACACACCCACAAAACCGGACATGCGGTGCGTCTTTTTATACCGCAGCATGTCTGTTTACCTTGCGGAGATGCTCAGTCTCCGAAAGGTAAATAACCTACTTTATGGATACGCTGTGGTGATTCCGGATGTGTTCAATGAGTACATCCGGAACCACCGTGCGTACAGAAGGGGGCAGCGCTTTGTATGGAGCGGGGTTTCCCGCACGCAATGTGCTACATGGAGACATACACTCAAATGCCCAGTCAGTTTTTTTTCTCTGTGTGTGGAGGAAAGCAAGCATCTGGATTGCTAGCTTCTGTGAGAGCTGCCTTATGTGTTGTCCCAGAGGACCTAGATTGGCAGGTGTATGAACGGTTTATTTTCATTTGAGCCTGAAAGACTGTTTTTCTAATAACATTTTGTTTTTGTTTTTATTTTGGTTTATGAGGCAATAAACCACAGAGACTTTAACCAACCGTATACCTGAGTCTACCTTGAAGAGCAGCTAAGACTGTCAACCCCTCACACAAGGCGTTTCGGATGCGGGTAACGTTCCAGGAACACGTGTACCAGCGGTGAATGAACAGTATGTCCTGGGTGAAGGCAGCTAAAGGGATGGAACAGCGTTCGGACAAAATGAAGGCGCTATTCACGCACCTGATCCTGAGCCAGCAGCAACAGCACCAGGTACAGCAGGAGACAAATAAGCTCCTAATACAGCAGCTGCAACAACGGCAAAGACAGATGGAACTCATGGCGGGAGATGTCCACAGCAGAGAAAGAGCCCCTCCCCCGCATCAAGGTGATGACTCGTGCATCCGGAATGCGGTATGACGAGCCATGCAAAAGATGAACCCAGAGGATGATATAGAGGCGTTTTTGACTGTTTTGTAACAGGTTGCAGAGCAGGAGAGTCTGCCCCAGGAGTAGTGGGTGGAGGTGTTAGCCCCCCATCTGACAGGTGAACCCCAGAAAGTCCCCGGCTTTTAGCGGAAGGGGGGGGGAATATGTAACATGGTCACTTGTGTCGTACATGAGGGGAGATACGTGTCACAAAGATTGCTGTCCTGTGTCATGTGAAAGCCATAAAGTATTTTCTCTAGCATGATATGTGCTGAGAGCAATCCAGTTGCTATATGGGCATGGCTTTCATGGTGGGTAGGTCAGAGATGGGCGGGACGTCTACTCACCATATCTCCACCTCCAGGGTGTGGCTGAAGGGGAGTTAAATGCCCAGTTAGTTTTTTTTCCCTCTGTCTATTTGTGCGAAGGAAAGCAAGCCTTTGGATTGCTAGCTCCTGCGAGAGCTGCTGTGTGTGTTATCCCAGAGGATCTGGGCAGAACGGTGTATGAACAGTTTATTTTAATTTGAGCCGGACAGACTGTTTTTCTGTTACCATTTTGTCTTTTTTTGGTTTATGAGGCAATAAACCACAGAGAGCAGCTAAGCCTGTCAACCCCTCACAATATTTATATTTTATATATAAAAAAAACTTCCTTCTCACCCCCCCACCGGAGGTGGTCTTTGTTGTCCTTTCTCATTCTCGAGTCCTCTAACAGAGGCCTGGGAGTTTGAGGGCTCTGCACAGGATCTTAGTTGTTCCAAGCATTGCATTTTTCTGAACAGAGAGCTCAGTTGTTGCTCCTGGGATCTGTAGCCATTCTTCCAACTTAGGGATCATTGTTCCAAGTGCTCCTATCACCACTGGAATCAATTTTGCTTTCACTTACCATATCTTCTCCAGTTCTCCTTTGAGGCCCTGGTATTTCTCCAGCTTCTCATATTCCTTCTTTGTGATGTTGCTGTCACTTGGCATTGCCACGTGTATTATCATTGTTATCTTCTGATCCTTGTCTACTATGACAATGTCTGGTCATTAGCCAACACCTTCTTATCCTTCTGGATCTTGAAGTCCCACAGGATTTTGACCCCTTCATTCTCCACCACTTTCTCTGGGGTCTCTCACCTGGACTTAGGATGTTCCTGTATACAATTCCCACTACTTGGTTGTAGCGTTCGGTATACGCTGTTCCTGCTTGCATTTTGCATCCTGCCACTATGTGTTGGACTGTTTCTGAGGTTTCTTTGCATAGCCTGCACCTTAGGTCTTGTGTGGTAGATTCCTGCTTCTATGGATCTAGCACTTAGTGCTTGCTCTTGTGCCGCTATGATTAGTGCCGTGTCTCGGAGTACAGCTTTCTCCAGCCATTGGTAGGATTTCTCCATGTCAGCCACCTCCATTATCTGTCAATGGTACATCCCATGCAGCGGCTTGTCTTGCCATGGCGCTTCATGTTCCTGTGTTGTTATTGCTGCTGCCTTAGGCTTTCTCCCAGCTTCTCATCTATTGGTGTCATTTTTCTAATGTATTCTTGGATACTCCTTGTTTCATCCATGATGGTGGCTTGGATGCTTATCAAGCCTCGACCACCTTCTTTTCTGTTGGTATACAATCTTTGGGTGCTAGACTTAGGGTGGAGACCTCCATGCATTGTGAGGAGATTTTGTGTCTCCACATCTGCAGCTTTCATCTCTTCTTTTGGCCAGCACACTGTGCTAGCAGGGTATCTGATAACTGGCAGGGCATATGTACTGATGGCACAAATTTTATTCTTTCCATTGAGCTGGCTCTTCAGGACCTGTCTTACCCTTTGATGGAATTTGGATGTTGCTGCTTTGCTTGCCTTCTCATCATGGTTACAGTTTTCCTGTGGAATGCTGAGGTACTTGTAGCATGTCTGTACATCTTCCATGTGTCCTGCTGGTAATTCCACTCCATCAGTCTTGACTGCCTTGCCTGTCTTTAGTACCAACCGACCACACTTCTCCAGCCCGAAAGACATCCCGATGTCTTCGCTGTAGATTCTTGTCAGGTGGATTAGTGAATTGATGTCTCGTTTGTTTTTCGCATACAGCTTGATGTCATCCAGGTAGAGGACGTGGCCGATTGTGCTTCCACTCTTGAACTTGTATCCATAGTCAATCCCTGTAATTATCTGACTGAGGGGGTTCAAGCCTATGCAGAACAGCAATGGGGACAGTATATCACCTTGGTATATGCCACATTTGATGGCCACTTGTACTAGTTGTCTTGAGTTCATCTCCAATATTGTTCTCCATTGCCCCATAAACACACAGTTTTTTTCCACATCTTTTACATTTTAAAAACTACATACAGCAAAATGGACTGATGCAAAAGTCTGGGTACCCTGCATGGTTAGTACCTAGAAGCACCCCCTTTTGAATATATCACAGCTTGTAAACACTTTTTGTAGCCAGCCAATAGTCTTTCAATTCTTGTTTGAGGGCTTTTCAACCAATTTTCCTTCGAAAATTTTTTCAGTCATGTGAGATTACTGGGTCGACTTGCATGCACTGCTATTTTGAGGTTTAGACACAGATTCTCAATTATGTTCAGACCAGGGGGCTGTGAGGACCATTATAAAACCTTCAGTTGGTGACTTTTGAGGTAGTCTATTGTGGATATTGATGTGTGTTTAGGATCATTATCCATTTGTAGAAGCCATCCTCTTTTCAACTTCAACTTTTTTACAGATGGTGTTTTGATTGCATCACTAATTTTTTGAAACTGCATTGAATCCACTTCCCTCTACCCGTGAAATGTTCCCAGTGCCATTGGCTGCAACACATCCCCAAAGCAAAATTGATCTACTCCCACTCTTAATGGTTTGGGAGATGTTCTTTTGCTGAAATTCTGTGTAGTTTTTTCTCCACATATACCTTTGATCATTTTGGCCAAAGAGTTCTATTTTAACCTCATCGGTCCACAAAGTGCATCAGGCATGTTTAGATGTTCTTTTATATACTTTTGATGCTGAATTGTATGGTGAGGACACCGGAGAAGTTTTCTTCTCATGACTCTTCAAAGAAGTCCATATTTGTGCAGGTGTCTCTGAACAGTAGAACAATGTACCACAACTCCAGAGTCTGCTTTCTAAAGGTCTTTTGCTGTCGAGCGGGAATTCTGATTTGCCTTTCTAGCGATCCTAAGAGCAGCTCTCACTGAAATTTTGCTTGGTCTTCGAAACCTTATCTTGACCTACACTGTTCCTGTTAACTGCCATTTCTTAATTACATTTCAAACAGAGGAAAGGGCAACTTGAAAGCGCTTAGCTATCTTCTTATGGCCTTCTCCTGATTATTGGGCCTCCACCATTTTCATTTTCAGAGTGATAGGCAGTTGCTTAGAAGAACACATACCTGATTGTTTTTGACACAAGGTTAGAGGAAGTTGAGTTTTTATAAAGTTGGAAAATTTGCATCACCTGGCCTTTCCCAACGTTGATAGTGAACAAGCCATAACCCTAACAGGCTAATGAAGGTCTGAAACCATGGTCAAAGTTATCTGAGCACACAAGTCTCAAGGAGTGCCCAAACTTTTGCATTGGCCCATTTTTCTTTTAGTAATTCTTAAAATGTAAACAATGAAAATATATATTTTGTTGTAATCTTTAACTTCAGGCCTTTTAGAGATCATTTAATCTTCAACTTGCTTAACTGTTCACAAAAACAGTAACTTTGATCAGGGGTGCACAAACTTTTGCATTCCACTATATAAAATACCAAATTCATTCATGTTAAATTTAAATGTATGTTAATACAACAATAAGACTTTGGTAAATGTCCCCCCTATGACGATACAGCATTTTATCTTAACTAACCGGACGTTTATTTTCAGCAAACCAGGCAGAATAGACTTATCTATATGTTGACTTATAATTTATGTGTTTCTTTCTGGTTGGTCAAGAAAACAGACTTTTGCCCATGTAAGACTGTAATATTGACTTGTAAGTTGACAATTTGTAATAACATATTATGCTCTTGTCATGGATGACTAGTGATACAGGGTCAGAGAACAAGTGATACAGGGTCAAAGAACAATGATGTTTGCTGATATGTTGTTTACACATTGTCCAGACCAGCCGGTTTGTTGACTTTTAAAATAGATGAAAAACTATGTAAATAGATTACATAATCAAATAATGATAGTTCATCTCGTCACCATTCTTCCCCTTCATCTGTGAATGCTAGATTGAAGGACACTTGTTGACTATACAAAGAGGTTATATGCCTCTGTATAATGAGTCAGATATTTTACATACACCCTGTGTTGTCCGAGTAGTCTTATGCCCACAGTGAAAGGAGAGCGGGTGTTCGGTGGGATAATCACGGATCCATGCGGTTTTGGCTAGTGTACCAGGGCGCCCACTGACCTCCGTGTCTCCACAGCCCGCCGCTAGTGTGTATTCAGGAAAACGGTGGAGTAAAATGCAACGGGTTTGTAAAGAAGCATAGGACCTTTAATAAATAAGCTGCATGTTGGCATTTCTGTGTATCAGAAAAACAAATCTACGTATCCAAGGTACAAGGCTCTACTCTGCATGGTGTTTGCTCTATAATTTAGGTCAGATTCTGGCAAATTATAGTAAATCTATACAGTAACCTACTACTAAATTATGTCAACTTTAAAAAAAAATAAGAGGATAAGAGGTGCGAATCCTGTAAAAGCAATAAAAAGATGCAAATATTTGTGTAAGAAATGCATGCCAAAATATTATAGTCTGCCATAAAACTAGTGCAAGTCATCTGTCACCCTGTGTGTAAAATCAAATACAGCTCATCTCACAACAGCAACAGAACAAAAAAAATATATAATACAAGCTCTAATACAACAGAAAAGTTGCAGTGCACAACAAATTTCAGGGAAGTTCTTGTCCACTGAGAAAATTTTATTGTATCTTATAGATTTTGATATGCTGAATACACATATGTGCTCCAAAAGTCTGTATCACGTAAGGTTTTTTGGAAACAACAGTTTATAGTCTACATTATGATGTCCGAGACACTACATACTGTACATGTGAATCAATGTCAGTAGCAAAAGCAATTGTTCAAAACGGTTTTGCAGACAACTTTCATTTAGAATCCGTGTCAGATGCTTCTGAATAAGATTCTAGCAATAGTCAGCCAGCATTGACGTACTCCACTTTCCCTGGTACATTTTCTCCATCAACGCAATGTCTTGGTGAAATCTTTCACCGTGTTCATCACTAACGGCACCAAGAATGGCTGGAAAAAAGTCCAAGAATGTAGAATGTGAGAATGTAGAAAAAGCATTTTTAGTGACATATTGCATTTCATCAAATGATATGCTGTGAGCATTTTGTCCACAAGTTGTTCAAAGTTCAGTGCCCTGATGTTGCCAAGGAAGTTGAAAGTCGCATCTTTAAAGGCTCTCCATGCCACTTGTTCAGCACCTTGCAAAAGACCATCAAAGCTACTGTCATTCATTATATCTCTGATCTGTGGGCCAATAAAAATACCTTCTTTAATCTTTGCATTACTTATTCTTGGAAATTTCTGTAGCAAGTAAGAAAAGGCTTCCGATTCTTTGTTCATTGCTTTGACAAATTTCTTCATAAGCCCAAGTTTAATATGCAGAGGAGGGAGAAATATCTTTACTGGATCAACAAAAGGTTTATGTTTAACATTTTTCTGTCCAGCAACCAGGTTTTCGCGGAGTGGCCAGTCCTTTCTGAAATAGTGCATTTCTCATGCACGACTGTCCCACTCACAAATAAAACAAAGAAGTGCAACAAATTTCAGATCACCACATATGTTCCAGTTGTAATTTCTATTAACGTGGGTCAACAGTAACTCCATATTCTCATGTTTCTTTCATGTGTACGGCATGTCCAATAGGTATAGAAGGATAGATATTCCCGTTGTGTAGTAAAACAGCCTTCAGACTTAAAAATGACGAATCAATGAACAGTCGCCATTCCTTCGGGTCATGTTCGCATCCAAGAGCACCAAACAACCCCAAGACGTCGTTGCAAAAGGTTAAACTGTCGACATGGTTGAAAAATTGATTAAGGTCTTCTTGATGACTGCGAAAAACAAACTCTTGTTTCAGGTAATAAGAGATTCCGGTCTCGTAACCTTTATCCCAATAATTCTGCCTGCCTCTGACAATTTCAAGTCTCTGACCAAGTCACTCAGATCAGCTTGACTGAATATATGTGGATTAGATGTATAAGGCTCAAAGTCTGGGTCTGCAGTTTCATTTTCCACTGACATTGTTAGTTCATCTTCGTCGTCCTCCATTGTCCATACTTTGGGCGGCTTTGGAACATGAAGACTTTCACTGTGTGGCACTGGTCTTATGGCTGAAAGATTAGGATATTCTACTGATTTCTTGTTCTGTGCTGAACATCCTCGGCAAAGCTGCGGAGGGCTGCGTAGTTCCTCCGTTAAACCCCACCCACTGCCGCACCTCTTCCTTCAGCTCCGCCTACGTCGGCATGCATCCTGTGTATCCCATCTTTAACATTGGGTACGCAGGCCATGCGATTGTATGCGGATGCCTGCGCATGCGTCGTTTTGATGCTGCGCCGACCTCAACAAAGTGCAACATGTCTGAAAATAAGAAAATAATACCAAAAAGTCAAAAAACAGCGTTGGAATACTCCTCTCTTGAATCTTTATTTTATTCGGTTATAAAGCGACATTAATTCCTTGAACCCAGGACGCCAGCGCTGCAAAGTTGCAGTGATAACTACTGAGCCACCATGCTGCCCTGTCTCTTCCACCTTTATCACCATGTAAAACGCCCTGCCAGAAAATGGCTGTAATAGAGCAAAGGAAGGAGGAGAGAGGGAAAGGTAAGAGTTAAGGGGGAATTTCAGCCATTACCCGTGCTGGTGTCCATTAGCAAGCGCGTACCCATATGCGCGTTCGCGATAGCTTCCTTGAGGGGTACGCGCTTGCGAATGGACGCAATTATGGACACTTATAGCTATATATAAGGTCATGGAATGTGGAAGAGGGATTTAGTCCCACAGTATTTCCCCCATTTGTTTGGGTCATTATTGTTATTGCCTTTTTAGACGTATTTATATAAATGTGGACATATGTGTGGGGTCTCTAGGGTACTGTATTGGCCTTATCCCGGTTTCTGGTGCTCACCATGCAGCACGTTTTATCCTAATCTTGGTGCACTCTGACCTGTGTCAAATCGCTTTGTCTTTGTTTGTATTATTATGTGATTGATCTTAAAACTTTGTATATCATTAAAAGCAAGATTTATACCGATTTCTTGTTATCTTTATGGGTTTTTGGCTCCACTTTTTCTTGTGCAACCATGTCTGTGGGAGTACTTTGCCAAAAACCGCTATGTGTACAAATTCAATTATCCCTAACTGAAGTATTCAGGAGTGGTTGTTCATTTTGAACAGTATTTTTTTCAAGGTAAACTCTTTGAGATTCAGAACCTACTAGGTTTTCCTCAGATGCATTTGCAGTGCACATTGGCAGGTGCAGGGCAGTTGATATAGAGCAGTGATCCCCAACTTCAGTCCTCAAGAGCCACCAACAGGTCATGTTTTCAGGATTTCCCATAGGGTATGTTTCCACTTTCAGTATTGCCGGCGCTTTGGACGCTGTGGAAACCCCGCTCCGCCCAAAGAGCAGCCCCCTTTCTATGCGCGGTGATACCGCATGTGTTCATGGAAAACATGCGGTATCACCGCATCCTAGCCATAGACTGGGTTATTTATCTTGCGTAGACAGAGCGTCTACGCAAGATAAATAGACATGCTGCAGTCTAAAAAGACGCGCCGAATGTCCGTAGTTTCGGGTGTGTCACCCGCGTTCTTGCATGACCAAAGCTCTTTAATTTGTATACATTAGGCCAAGTGTGGATTAAACATGTGCAGCCTCACTTAATGCAAGTGTATGGAGCAAGGCCGGAAACAGTTTAGTCAAAATATGGCCAGGAGTATGCATATATGACATACTTGCCCACCATTCCTGACAACGAAGAATGCTCACTGCACTCATACTTGTAACGTCACACAGAGTGACTGCAAGCTTGAAGTTTTAAATCAGACAACCACTTTAATTGCTTGCTGACTGATGTTCCTCCTGCTGCTCTCCTTACTCTAATTTCAATAGAGAGAAAAACACCTAATAAGAATGAAAGACAGGGTCTCGTACTTAAAAAAAAAAAAAAATGTAAGAAAAAGGGCCCTATAATAGTCTAGTTACTTACCGGTTAACGGTATTTTTCGGAGTCCATGACAGCACTACCTGAGAGAGGGGATCCGCCCTTCAGGAACAGGAAACCTACAGATACAAAAGGGGGGCACCTCTCACACGCGTCAGTTGGATTACAGAGCACAAGAGGACCTCCAATGTTAATGGCATGATTTATGTACAATACTATTACTACCAACTATTTACCACATGTGAACCAAATAGAAGGAAGAAGTGCACACCCAGAACTAAAGAAAGGGAGGGAATCTAAGGGTGCTGTCATGGACTCAGAAAAATACCGTAAACCGGAAAGTAACTAGACTTTATTCGATCGTCCATGACAGCACCACCTGAGAGAATTACAGAGAGTAATAACTACTTAGGGAGGGACTACAGCCTGCAGCACTCTTACACCAAAGGAGAGGTCTGAGGAAGCACCCAGGTCTAACCTATAATGGTTATAAAACGTGCCCGGAAAGGACCAAGTAGCAGCATATCTGGTCAATGGGGACTTCTGATCTTTCGGCCCACGAAGTCGCCATGGCTCTAGTGGAAAGTGCCCTCAGTTTTCCAGGTGCTAATCTGCCTCTCGATGTGTACACTAGTAAAATAACCTCTCTAATCCACCTAGCTATTGTTATTTTTGAAGCCCTAAGGACTCTCCTGGTGCCTTGAAAGTAGACAAACAAGACATTATCTTTTTTCCAGGAGTCCGTAACCACTAGGTATTCCAGGAGACATCTCCTAACATCTAGGGTGTGTAGCTTCTCTTTTTGATTAACCGGGTTAGGTAGGAAGGATGGAAGGACTATTTCTTGTGTCCTATGAAAACTGGAAGATACCTTAGGTAAGTATGCTGGATCAGCCACAAGTATTACACTGTCATCCTGGAATTGCATGTATGGAGGGAGCCTAGATAACGCCTGGATATCGCTTACTCGACGAGCTGACGTCAGTGCCACTAGGGAGGCTACCTTAAGGGAAAGGTTTTTAATCGAGGCTGAAGAAATGGGCTCAAAGGGCGCAACTGTCATGGTTGAGAGCACTAAGTTCAAATCCCATGGCATGAACCTATTTTTGACTACTGGTCTGGACCTACTTGCTGCTTTGATAAATCTATTGATCCAGTAATTACTGGCGATGCTGCAGCTAAAAAGGGCCCCTAAGGCTGACATTTGCACTTTAAGGGTACTGGTGGAAAGCCCCATGTCTAGACCTTTTTGCAGGAATTCTAGGATCTGGGCACTGATTCCCCAGCTACAACTCCTGAATTCTGTAGGAACCTTTTCCAGGTTCTAACGTAAATTTAAGGTATTTCTTTCCTGCTTTTGAGCAGGGTATTTATTAGGGCTGGTGAAAACCCTTTGTCTTTTAGCAGTGCCCGTTCAAAGCCCACGCCGTCAGATGTAGGCCAGCCACCTGCGGATGGTAAACTGGACCATGGGATAGGAGATCCAGGACGTCTGGTAGGACCCAAGGGTCGGACATCAACATAGTCCTGAGGCATGAGAACCATGCCCTCCTGGGCCAGAACGGAGCGATCACTATAACCCTCGCCCTGTCTTTCCTGATTTTCCTCACCACTAGGGGTAGGCGAGACAGGGGAGTGAAGGCATATGCTAGCCTGAAGTCCCATTTTATTAGAAGAGCGTCTACGGCCAGCGTATCTTCCCTGGGATTTAGTGAGCAGAATTGTCTCACTTTTCTGTTCTCCCTGGTCGCGAAGAGATCCACGTCCGGTTGACCCCATCTCTGTACAATCAAGTTGAAGATGGAGGTTTTTAGGGACCATTCGCCTTGTCTCAGAAGATTGCGGCTTAAGAAATCTGTGGTGGTGCTTTCTTTTCCTCTTACATGCAAGGCCGTTAAAGAGAGAAAATGCCACTCTGCCAACTGGAACAGGCTTTCTGCTACCATCATAAGGGGTCTGGAACGAGTTCCGCCTTGGTGGTTGATATAAGCCATTGCGACCTGATTGTCGGAAAACACTCGCACATGATGACTCTGCAGATACACAAGGAGTGTCATGCCGCGCTCACCTGGGGGCGGGACCTCGGTCCCGACGTCATCTCTTCCGGAGGTGCGGTCACTCCGGGGGTCCCGCCGGGTGTGCACGCGCACCTCTCGTACCTAGGTCCCTGCCTCCTCCATGTTATGTCTGCGCTTGCACGCTTTTCTCAGTTCGATCTCCAGGTCAGTCCTCTCTATGGAACTGGAGGACTTGACCCAGGAAGCTCTCATGATCATGTGCTATATCAGGCTACCTCTTCCTAGGGGAGGTGCCTGATTATTGTTGTGCTTCCTGGCTTGGTCTGCCGTGTCCCTGCCTGGCTGTGCGCTGTATTCAGGTCCCCTGCCTTGCACTCTGTTGTGCCTCTTGACACACGCTCTGAACCTGCACTCTGCCTTGTACTCAGTTGTGCCTCCTGGCACATGCTCTGATTCCGTGCTCTGTCTTATACTCAGTTGTGCCTCCTGGCACACAATCGGACCCTGTGCTTTGTCTCATACTCAGTTGTGCCTCCTGGCACATGCTCTGATCCTGTACTCAGTCTCTTACTCTGTTGTGCCTCCTGGCACACGTACGAATCCTGCGCTCTGTCTTATGCTCAGTTGTGCCCTCTGGCACACACCCTGTGTTGTGAGTTCATTCTCCCCTTCACCTTTGATGTCTGATGAACTCCCTCTGCTGGTGAAGAGAGGTAGTGAAATTGATTGGGATGGGAAGAACCTGTCATCTGAACAGGTGGAGTGTGATTGGACATCTGGAATTTGAGTGGATATAAGGCAGCCGACGCCCTGCAGGGCTGCTGGTGATCCTTTCTGCTCTGAGCTCTTGCTTCCAGTTTAGTTCCTGTCTACTAAAAGCTAAGTTTTTTGCCCTGCTATTATTCCATGAGATTTTGTCTGGTTTCCTTAGTGTTTGTATTCAGCCAGTCCTGGTTGGGACTGGCTGAATTCCATTTTTGTCTCTGATCAGTTGATCTCTTTTGCTCTCTTTTCAGAATATACCTGAGTGCTGATATAGTGATTTTGAAGTCTAGCAACTTCAGGGCCTTTTTCCCTATCAGACGGTTGGGACATTTTTGGTAGGGTTTTTTGCGGATTGCAGCCAGCATCTTTTCTGTCCTGTCCTATCTAGTTAGTTGGGCCCCATCGTTTGCTCAGCCTGTCTTTCTGTCTGTGTTTGTGTTTTCATCTGTTTTCACCGACAATACATGTTGGGGGCTGTCTATTGCTTTGGGGTCTGCTCTGGGGCAGTTTAGATTTCCCCTTTCCTTCTTTAGGCTTATGTAGTTCTCCGGCTGTGACGAGGGGTCTAGGGCACCGTAGGAACCCCCCCACGGCTACTGTTAGTTGTGGTGTATAGGATCAGGGGTCTGCAATCCGATAGCTACCAACCTCTCCGGTTTTCAGGACTTAGCTTGTATTTTTTGTTTTCTCCTCCTCCGGTGACTCATTCATAACAGAATCACCAGCCATACTGCAGATTCTAGGGTACTCAATAGCAGGAAAGAATTGTAAAAAAAAAAAAAAAAGTGTCAGAATTTTTTTTTTGTGTATATTTTTTCCTCTATTTCTCTGAGGCCGTAGGTGGAATTTTTTTTCAATGGAGATTAAGCAATTGTCTGATCGTGTGGAGCAGCTTACTGCTGAAGTGCGGGGAATTTCCGCCTATCTTGCTCATTCACATGCTGCTGAGCCCTACTCCTGATGTGTTTTTTGGGGATAGGTCTAAATTTCTGAATTTTAAGAATAATTGTAAATTATTTTTTGCCTTGAAGCCTAACTCATTGGGGAGCTCCGCGCAGCAGGTTAAAATTGTCATCTCTTTGCTGCGTGGCGATCCCCAGGATTGGGCGTTTTCTTTGAAACCTGATGATCCTATTCTAACTAATGTGGACGCATTTTTTCAGGCCTTGGGGTTGTTGTATGATGAACCTAATGCTATTGATCAGGCTGAAAAGGCCCTGTTGGCATTGAGCCAGGGTCAGGATTCTGCAGAGTTGTACTGTCAAAAATTCCAAAAGTGGGCGGTCCTTACTACCTGGAATGATGGTGCCTTGGCAGCTCTCTTTCGGAAGGGTTTGTCAGAAACCGTAAAAGATACTATGGTGGGATTTCCTGTTCCCTCTGGTCTTGACGATTCTATGTCATTAGCCATTCAGGTTGATCGGCGTTTGCGTGAACGCAAAACTGCACGAGAGGTGTTGCCACCTGTTGAACAAATGTCTGAACCTATGCAATGTGATAGTTTTGTCTAGGGCGCAACGTCAGGAGTTCAGAAGGCGTAATAAGCTGTGTTTTTTCTGTGAGATGCCTCTCATATTATTTCTGTCTGCCCTAAACGAGAGAAATGTTTTGCACACACATTTGCTGTGGGTGGTGTTCAACCTAAGTTTCTTCTGGCAATTACTGATCTGCTCCCTGTCCACATTTTCCGCTAAGGCTTTTGTGGACTTGGGAGCAGCTCTGAACCTGATTTTGCTAAACGTTGTGGGTTTCCTATGACACCTCTGCGGACGCCTATCCCTTTTAGGGGTATTGATGCTGCTCCTTTGGCGAAGAATAAACATCAGTTTTGGACCCAGGTGGTAATGCAGGTCACCCCAGACCATCAAGAAAATTGCAGATTTTTGGTGTTGCATAATTTGCATGATGCCATCGTTCTGGGGTTTCCCTGGTTGCAAATCCATAATCCAGTTTTGGATTGGAAATCTGTGTCTGTGGTGAGCTGGGGTTGTCGGTGTGCCCTTAGTGATGCTCCTATTTTCTCCACCTCTCCCCAGTCGCATGATGTTCCTGACTATTTGGCTGATTTTTATGATGTATTTAGTGAGAATGAGTCTGCATCTTTGCCTCCTCATAGGAGTGTAAATTTCCCAAGGGTCGACTTTTCAATTTATCTGTACCCGAGCACGAGGCTATGCGATCCTATATTAAGGAGTCGTTGGAGAAGGGTCATATTAGACCATCCTCTTCACCCTTAGGTGCTGTTTTTTTTTGTGGCCAAGAAAGATGGTTCATTAAGGCCTTGTATTGACTATCGTTCCCTCAACAAAATTACTGTTAAATATCAGTATCCGTTACCCCTGATTTCTGATCTATTCTCCAGAGTTAAAGGTGCTTGCTGGTTTACCAAGCTTGACCTCAGGGGGGCGTATAATCTTATTCGCATTAAGCAGGGGGATGAATGGAAGATGGCATTTAATACTCCGGAGGGACATTTTGAGTACCTGGTGATGCCTTTTGGGCTCACTAATGCCCCTTCTGTCTTCCAGTGCTTCATGAATGATATTTTCCGAGACTTTGTGGATAAATTTTTGATCATCTATCTGGATGATATTTTGATCTTTTCCAAGGATTGGGACTCTCATGTGGAACATGTTCGGACTGTGTTCCGGATTTTGAGGGAGAATTCCCTGTATGTCAAGGGATCGAAAGGCCTTTTTGGTGTACAGAGGATTTCATTTTTGGGATTTATTTTGTCTCCGTCAACTATTGAAATGGACCCGGCCAAGGTACAGGCCATTTATGATTGAGTTCAGCCCACTTCTTTGAAGGCCCTCCAGAAGTTTTTGGGTTTTGCTAATTTTTATTGTAAATTTATAGCTAATTTTTCTGGTATTGCCAAACCATTGACTGATTTGACTAAGAAGGGGGCTGATGTGCTGAATTGGTCTCCGGAGGCTGTTTCTTCCTTTCAGGAGCTGAAGCGAAGGTTCACTTCTGCTCCGGTTTTGCGGCAACCTGATGTCTCACTCCCGTTTCAGGTAGAGGTGGACGCTTCTGAGATGGGTGCAGGAGCTGTTTTGTCCCAAAAGGATCCTGTAACATCTAAAATGAATCCCTGTGCTTTGTTTTCCCGAAAGTTCTCCCCATCCGAACGTAACTTTGATGTGGGGAATCGGGAACTGTTAGCCATGAAATGGGCATTTGAGGAGTGGAGACATTGGTTGGAGGGAGCTAGACATCAAGTCGTGGTCCTTACTGACCACAAGAATTTGATTTACCTGGAGTCGGCCAAACGCTTGAATCCTAGACAGGCTAGGTGGGCCTTGTTTTTCACACGTTTTGATTTTGTGGTCTCTTTTCTTCCGGGCACTAAGAATGTCAAGGCAGACGCCCTCTCTAGGAGTTTCTTTGCTGATTCTCCTATTGTGACCAAGCCTGCTACCATCTTAGGTGAGGGGGTAGTTCTTTCTGCCATCTCGCCCGATTTGAGATGTGTTCTGGAAGAGTTTCAGGAGGACAAACCTGAGCGTTGTCCCATTGGAAAATTGTATGTTACTGACCAGTGGAGGAAGAGAGTGATGTCTGAGGTTCATTGCTCCGCATTGGCTGGTCATCCAGGTATTTTTGGTACTAGAGATAATAATAATAATCTTTATTTATATAGCGCCAACATATTCCGCAGCGCTTTACAGTTTAACAGTTTCAAAACACAAGTCATAAGTAACAACGTTAACAATACAATAATTGAAGCAAAATAAGACGAAATGAGATGACCCTGCTCGTGAGAGCTTACAATCTACAATGAGGTGGGGGAGATACAAAGTACAGGTGTGTATTTACAATTGTGTATTTACAATGAAGGTCCAGCCATCTTGAGGGAGTGAAGGATGGATGGAGATAGTGAATGGGCTACACAAGCACACTTACACAGAGAATTACTTTGATCAGTGAACGCGATAGGCCGCTCTGAACAAGTGTGTTTTGAGGGAGCGCCTAAAACTATGCAAATTGTGGCTAGTCCTGATTTCTTGGGGTAGAGCATTCCAGAGGATAGGAGCGGCACGGGAGAAGTCTTGGAGTCGGGAGTGGGAGGTACGGATTAGTGCAGAGGTTAGTCGAAAGTCGTTTGCTGAGCGCAGCGATCGGCTAGGCCGATAGACAGAAATGAGGGAAGAAATGTAAGGGGGTGCTGCACTGTGGAGAGCTTTGTGGGTGAGAACAAGTACTTTGAATTGGATCCTATAATGAATGGGCAGCCAATGTAAGGACTGGCGAAGAGCGGATGCGTCCGAGTACCGATTAGCCAGATGGACGATCCTGGCCGCTGCATTAAGTATGGACTGGAGGGGGGATAGTCGAGTGATGGGGAGGCCAATTAATAGAGCACTGCAGTAATCCAGGCGGGAGTGGATCAATGCAACAGTGAGGGTTTTTGTTGTTTCCATAGTGAGAAAAGGGCGGATTCTAGAGATTTTCTTTAGGTGTAAGCGGCAAGAGCGGGCAAGAGATTGTATATGGGATGTGAAGGAGAGATTGGTGTCAAACAAAACACCCAGACAGCGTGCCTGCTGTCGGGGTGTTATTGTAGTACCATCCACGGAGAGGGAATGTCAGATTTAGGGAGGTTAGTAGACCGGGGGAGCAGAAGAAGTTCAGTTTTAGAGAGGTTGAGTTTCAGATAGAGAGTGGACATGATGTTGGAGACTGCGGACAGACAGTCACTGGCGTTCTGTAGTACAGCGGGGGTGAGGTCGGGGGAAGATGTGTATAGTTGTGTGTCATCAGCATAAAGATGGTACTGAAAGCCAAATCTGCTGATGGTCTGTCCAATTGGGGCTGTGTAGAGAGAGAAAAGAAGGGGACCAAGGACTGAGCCCTGAGGTACCCCAACAGCAAGAGGAAGAGGAGATGACGTGGAGCCAGAGAACAAAACACTGACGGAGCGGTCAGAGAGATAGGAAGAGAACCAGGAGAGAGCAGTGTCCTTAATGCCTAGTGATTGGAGCCTAGAGAGTAGGAGATGGTGGTCAACAGTATCGAAAGCTGCAGATAGGTCAAGAAGAATGAGCAGAGAGTGGTCACCGTTACGTTTTGCTGTCAGAAGGTCATTGGTCACTTTGATGAGTGCAGTTTCAGTCGAATGTAAGGGGCGGAAGCCAGACTGTGAAGGGTCTAGAAGGGAGTGAGAGGAGAGGTAACGGGTAAGGCGGGAGTAAACTAGGCGTTCCAAAAGTTTAGAGATGAAGGGGAGATAGGAGACTGGTCTGTAGTTGTTTGTGCAGGATGGGTCGAGAGCAGGTTTCTTTAGTAATGGAGTAACAATGGCGTGTTTGAAGGAGGATGGGAAAATGCCCGAGGAGAGGGAGAGATTAAAGATTGTAGTTAGGTGGGCTGTGACGACTGGAGAGAGAGACTGGAGGAGATGTGAGGGCATGGGGTCGGTAGTGCATGTAGTCGGACGAGAAGAAGAGAGGAGTCTGGAGACGACTTCTTCTGTGATGGGATCAAATGTGGAAAGTGAGCCAGGGGAGATGCAGGAAGGGATGGGAGTCACAGCACTTGGTGGTTGGGAGCAGATTTCTTGACGGATATTATCTATTTTTTCTGTAAAGTGGGAGGCCAGGTCATCAGCACAAATGTCTGTGATAGGGGGCTTGTGCTTTAGGCCTGAGGAGGGAGTGAAAAGTGTCAAAAAATATCTTGGGGTTGTTGGCTAGTGAGGAGATCAGGGTGGTGAAGTAGGTCTGTTTGGCGAGGTGAAGGGCAGCGTTATAGGTTCTTAACATAAATTTGAAGTGGATGAAGTCTTCTGGTGTTCGGGTTTTTCTCCATAGGCGTTCAGCACTCCTGGAGCATCGCTGGAGAAGTTGAGTTTGCGATGTGAGCCAGGGCTGTTTTACTCTGTGTTTGGAGGTTCTGAGGGTGAGGGGAGCTACTTGGTCAAGGGTGCTTCTAAGAGTGTCATTGTAGTGATGAACAGCCAGATTAGGACAGGAAAGAGAGGAGATTGGGGACAGTGATGAGCGTAGGGAATCTGAAAGTGTCTGAGGGTTAATGGCTTGTAGATTTCTGAATGTGTGATAGGTAGGAGTGTGCTGGGGTGGATGAGGATTTGTGAGCGTGAAGGAGAATGTTGTGGTCAGAGTGGAAGCGGTGAGTTATTTAGTTGGGAGATTTGGTGAGTCGGTCTTTTTGGTGGCCCGCCTTGTCTCATGATGTCAGGAATTTTGTGAGTCCTGTGGGACTTGCTCCCGGTCTAAACCTTGTTCTCGCTCTAGTGGCTTGTTGATGCCTTTGCCGGTGCCCAGGAGGCCATGGACCCATATTTCAATGGATTTTATCTCTGATATGCCTGTCTCTCAGAGAATGACTGTTATTTGGGTGATTTGTGATAGATTCTCTAAGATGGTCCATCTTGTACCACTCCCTAAGTTGCCATCTTCCTCAGAGTTGGTGCCCTTGTTTTTGCAACAGGTGGTTCGCTTGACGGGATTCCTGAGAACATTGTATCTGACAGAGGAGTTCAGTTTGTTTCTAGATTTTGGAGGACTTTCTGTTCCAAGCTGGGAATTCAGTTGGCTTTCTCCTCTGCGTTTCACCCTCAGACCAATGGGCAGACGGAGAGAACAAACCAGACTTTGGAGTCGTATTTGAGATGTCTTATTTCTGCTGATCAGGATGATTGGGTTTCATTCTTGCCCTTGGTCGAATTTGCTTTAAATAATAGAGCTAGTTCTGCCACTTTGATGTCACCTTTTTTTTTGTAACTTTGGGTTTCATCCTCGATTCTCTTCAGGGCAGGTGGAGTCTTCTGCCTGCCCAGGTGTTGACACTGTAGTGGAGAGAATGCACCAGATCTGGGACCAAGTGGTGGATAGGTTGTCTCTCTCTCCCAGGAAAAGGCCCAGCGGTTTTCCAACCGGCATAGGACCATTGGTCCCCGGTTTAAGGTGGGTGACATGGTTTGGTTGTCATCAAAGAATATCTCTATGAAGGTGGCTTCTCCAAAGTTTAAACCTAGATTTATTGGACCTTACAAGATTTTGGAGATTCTTAATCCGGTCTCTTTTCGATTGGCTCTTCCTGTTACATTCAAGATCCATAACGTGTTTCATAAGTCTCTGTTAAAGAGGTTGGTTGAGCCAGTAGTTCCTGTGGTGGCACCTCCTGACCCTGTATTTGTTGAAGGTAATGTGGAATATGAGGTCGAGAATATACTGGATTCTCGTCTGGCTAGACGGAGACTCCAGTATTTGGTTAAATGGAAGGGTTATGGCCAGGAGGACAATTCTTGGGTCCCTGTATCCGATATTCATGCCGAAAGATTGGTTCGTGCTTTTCATCGGGCCCATCCTGATCGCCTTGGTGGCGTGGATGAGGGTTCGGTGACCCCTCCTCAAGGGGGAGGTACTGTTGTGAGTTCATTCCCCCCTTCACCTTTGATGTCTGATGAACTCCCTCTGCTGGTGAAGAGAGGTAGTGAAATTGATTGGGATGGGAAGAACCTGTCATCTGAACAGGTGGAGTGTGACTGGACATCTGGAATTTCTGAGTGGATATAAGGCAGCCAACGCCCTGCTGGTGATCCTTTCTGCTCTGAGCTCTTGCTTCCAGTTTAGTTCCTGTCTACTAAAAGCTAAGTTTTTTGCCCTGCTATTATTCCATGAGATTTTGTCTGGTTTCCTTAGTGTTTGTATTCAGCCAGTCCTGGTTGGGACTGGCTGAATTCCATTTTTGTCTCTGATCAGTTGATCTCTTTTGCTCTCTTTTCAGAATATACCTGAGTGCTGATATAGTGATTTTGAAGTCTAGCAACTTCAGGGCCTTTTTCCCTATCAGACGGTTGGGACATTTTTGGTAGGTTTTTTGCGGATTGCAGCCAGCATCTTTTCTGTCCTGTCCTATCTAATTAGTTGGGCCCCATCGTTTGCTCAGCCTGTCTTTCTGTCTGTGTTTGTGTTTTCATCTGTTTTTCACTGACAATACATGTTGGGGGCTGTCTATTGCTTTGGGGTCTGCTCTGGGGCAGTTTAGATTTCCCCTTTCCTTCTTTAGGCTTATGTAGTTCTCTGGCTGTGACGAGGGGTCTAGGGCACCGTAGGAACCCCCCACGGCTACTGTTAGTTGTGGTGTATAGGATCAGGGGTCTGCAATCCGATAGCTACCAACCTCTCCGGTTTTCTGGACTTAGCTTGTATTTTTTGTTTTCTCCTCCTCCGGTGACTCATTCATAACACCCTGCTCCTGTACTCTGTCTTTTAACCGCCTGCTCTACCGCTGTTATTTCCTTCATGTTAGAAGACATGTCTACCTGATGATGATCCCATAGGCCCTGGACTAAAATTTCACCCATATGAGCCCCCCAGCCGGAAGGGCTTGCGTCTGTGGTGACAATATGGGTTATGTTATACTCCCAGGGCACCCCTCTGGATAGATTATTTCTATCTAGCCACCACCTCAGGGACTCTCTAGTGTTACGAGATAGAGTCAGCTGGCCTTCCAGGGAACCCCTGAGAATTTTCTGATGAAGTAGGACCTCGCCCTGTAGACTTCTTGTATGGAACTGGGCCCACCGGACCACGGGGATACAGGAAGAGAGGGAGCCCAATAGGGACATAGCTTTCCTGAGGGACATGGTGGGATTGTTGAAGGCGTTTAGGACCTGACAACGCAGGCGTATTAATTTCTCGGACAGTAAGTGGCATTCTTGGATATGAGAATCTAAGATTAAACCTAAAAATTGTTGTACTTTCATGGGCAGTAGCCGAGATTTTTTGACGTTAAGTAGCCACTCTAACTGTTTCATGGCTGATATAGCCTTTTGCAACTGCTGCTGACAATGGTCCGGTTTTTCCTATGATGAGAAAGTAGTCAGGGTAGGGGACCACCATGTCTGATTCCCGTAGATGGGCCATAACCTCAGCTATAACCTTCGTAAACACCCAAGGGGCGACTGCCAGGCCAAACGGAAGGGTGACATATTGAAAATGCTGCACTAACCCTTCTAAGTGAACCGCCTCTCTAAGAAAGCGTTGATGGGCCGCATAGATAGGTACATGGTAATAGGCGTCTTTTAAGTCTAACACCACCATGAAACAGTTTTGAAATAGCAACTTTATTGCGGAATTGAACGGGCGTATGACCAGAAACCCGTTAAGAGCCGTTCAATTAACTATAGTCCTAAAGGCACCGTCTGCTTACGGAATAGGAACAGAGGGGAGTAGAAGCCTCGGCCTTTTTCCAACTCTGGTACCTCTATCAGGACTTTCTTATCGCACAGGTCGTGAACTTCAGCCTCCAGGGCAGCCTGCTCTGATGGGGAAGATCTGAGGGAGGTAACCCTGAAACAGTCCCGGGGGATACAGGAAAATTCCAACCGTAGTCCAGAAGCTATTGCGCCCCGAATCCAGTTGCTGTTATAAATCAGGGACCAGGCCGGGTAGAAGGCAGCCAGCCTTCCTCCTACCGGAGCCGCCAGTCATTGGGATGGTTTCTTAGATTCTCAAATGAGTCTTCCTGACGCCCCCCTCCTCCAAACATAAAACCTGTACCTCTCCTCCTTCTTTCATCCGATTTGCCTTGATCTCCGGACGACCTTCTACGAGGGAACTTTTTCCTGGAGAAGGGACGTCTGTAAGAAGGGGTTGGTAAGCTGGGAAATTTCTTTTTGTCATCCCCGGCTTTTTCTAGAAGTTCGTTGAGGACTTGGCCAAATAGGTATTCTCCCTCACATGGGATGGAGCAGAGACGAGATCTGGCCTGAATGTCCCCCAGCCAACATTTTAGCCATAGGGCTCTTCGTGCTGCATTAGATAGCTCCGCAGCTCTGGCGGCCATCCTTGCCAAATCTGCCAAAGCATCGGCTAGAAAGGCTGCGGCATTCTGAATCATAGGCAGGACTCTTAAGATGGATTCCCTTGAGGCACTGCTTTCTAGCTGGGATCCGAGCTGGGCCAGCCAGACCATCATGGATCTGGCTGTGCAGGTAGCGGCAACTGCTGGCCTTAAGGCGCCGGCTGACATTTCCCATGTCCCTTTTAGGAAAGAGTCCGCTTTTTTATCTAGCGGATTTTTAAGGAGGCCATGTCATCGAAGGGTATAGAGGATTTTTTCGAGGCTTTAGCGACGGCTGCGACAAGCTTCGGAGCTTTGTCCCATCTGCTTACCAAGGGGTCCTCAAAGGGGTATCTCCGCTTGAAGGCTGGTGGTAGGGAGCCCCTTTTTTCAGGGTTTTTCCACTCCCTATCTATTAGGCTCTGAACATTGTTATTAAGAGGAAAATATCTACGCATTTTTGGATCCAGGCCATCGAACATGAGAGCCTGTGTTGAGAGTTCCGATTTTTCGTCCGCCACCCCCATGGTGGACCTTACTGCCTTGACTAATTTGTCCATCTGATCCAGGGGGAAGCAGAAACGGCTAGAGTCTTCTTCCGAAGATGAAGAAGAGGAAGCGGACTGCTCTGAGGAATCTTCACCTCTTCCAGGGGCGGCCGAGGAATCTGAGCTAGAAAAACTTGCTCTTTTCTTCTTTTTAAAAGATTCTCCCTGTGATAGGGATTTTAGTGAATCTTGTACCTCTGCCCGGATTATTTCCCTTAGGCTTGCAGTGAAGTCAGGGGTTTCTTCCGCTACCTGTAGAAGCGGGGGAGATTGTGAGGAACTATCAATCCTAAATAGGGACCCCTGCCCCCCTTCCGAACCCTACCGTCCATCCTCAATTCTTTAGCTGGGGGTTTGTATGAGGCTTCTCCAAGACTCGCACATGCTGGTGTAGGTGCTCCTGCACCTCCTCCTGCTGGTCCATGGAAGCTTCTGACGCATCCATTGCTAGAAATGGCCAGAAGCATCCCTGTCGCATCCCAGTGCCTTCTTATCCTCCCCCGGACATCCAGGTCAGCAGGATTACGGCCAGGGGTACACCCCCCCTCAGGATCTCCCACAGTCCCCCCTCATGCCCCACTCCCCCGGCGCACACACAAGGAAGCCGGCCGGCACAGACTTCTGGTCCTGGCGTCCCAATCCCCGCCGCGACACTGCTGCCGAAATGAGCCAGCGAGGACGCGCGGGAGGACGCAGGCGTGGCGCCCCCGGCCCGGAATGACCCCCCCCAGCCTCCCGTGCACCCCATGCCGACCAGCCGACCGATGCCCGGCGGGTGAAGCCAGAAGGAGACTGGGAAAGAGCTTAAGGGCCCAGGGGGATACTTACCTGCCGGTGCTGGCCTTCCTGGGGACGGGCATCCTCCGGACCCTGCTCCCCTCACTGCCGTGGAGACCTACCCGGACCCACCGTGGCACTTCCGGGGACCCCGCACTGACCGAAGTAGGAGACCCCCTTGCTACCTGGATCGGTCAGCCGGCCTGGGTATTCCTGACGATCCATCGATCCATGACGGATGATCTGTAGGGAACACTGTCCTCCAGGAACAGGAAACCAACTGATGCGTGGGAGAGGCGCCACCCTTTTGTATCTGTAGGTTTCCTGTTCCTGAAGGGCAGATCCCCTCTCTCAGGTGGTGTTGTCATGGACGATCGAATAAATATAACTTTTATTAACAATTTAAAAGGACCATACAAAAAACCCCCACACAATCACTACAAAAATGTTTAGCAGGAAAAGAAATGGGATATATGTACCGTATATTTACCATTTAGCAACTGTCAATTGCCAAAATAGATGTATCCGAGCCTTTTAGTAGCTCTGTTCCTGTATATTATTGAAAACTCAAATTATGAATAAAGTGCAAAACTAGTGCAATAAAAGTAACCATTTGGGTTGTTTTGGGTTAAGGTTTGTGTGTAGGCTAACATACATATACTTATACTCTTGTGCACACACATGACTATAGACCTTTCACCTCACAGTATTCTTATGTCAGGGGTAATGTGAGGACATATGATGGCTGTGTCACTACTGTGGATGAGATGTGGTGGGACATGTGAAGCTCTCTCACCTCCACTGTGGATGTGATGTGGGGGACATGTGATGGCTGTCACCACTGTAGATGTGATGTGGGGACATGTGAAGGCTCTGTCACCATTGTGGATGTGATGTGGGGGACATGTGACAGCTCTGTCACCACTATGGATGTGATGTGGGGACATGATGGCTCTGCCACCACTATGGATGTGATGTGGGGACATGATGGCTCTGCCACCACTATGGATGTGATGTGGGGGACATGTGATGGCTGTCACCACTGTGGATGTGATGTGGGGACATGTGACGCTCTCTCACCACAGTGGATGTGATGTGGGGACATGTGACGGCTCTGTAACCTCTGAAGATGTGATGGCTCTGCCACCACTGTAGATGTGATGGGGGGACATGTGACGGCTCTGTCACCACTGTGGATGTGATGTGGGAGACATGCGACGGCTCTGTCACCACTGTGGATGTGATGTGGGGGACATGTGATGGATCTGTCGCCACTGTGGATGTGATGTGGGAGACATGTGACGCTCTCTCACCACTGTGGATGTGATGTGGGAGACATGTGACGGCTCTGTCACCACTGTGGATGAGATGTGGGGGACATGTGATGCTCTCTCACCACTGTGGATGTGATGTGGGAGACATGTGACGGCTCTGTCACCACTGTGGATGTGATGTGGGGGACATGTGACGCTCTCTCACCACTGTGGATGTGATGTGGGGGACATGTGACGGCTCTGTCTCCACTGTGGATGTGATGTGGGAGACGTGACGGCTCTGTCACCACTGTGGATGTGATGTGGGGGACATGTGACGGCTCTGTCACCACTGTGGATGTGATGTGGGAGACATGTGACGGCTTTGTCACCACTGTGGATGTGATGTGGGAGACATGTGACGGCTCTGTCACCACTGTGGATGTGATGTGGGAGACATGTGACGCTCTCTCACCACTGTGGATGTGATGTGGGAGACATGTGACGGCTCTGTCACCACTGTGGATGTGATGTGGGAGACATGTGACGCTCTCTCACCACTGTGGATGTGATGTGGGGGACATGTGACGGCTTTGTCACCACTGTGGATGTGATGTGGGGGACATGTGACGGCTTTGTCACCACTGTGGATGTGATGTGGGAGACATGTGACGGCTCTGTCACCACTGTGGATGTGATGTGGGAGACATGTGACGCTCTCTCACCACTGTGGATGTGATGTGGGGGACATGTGACGGCTGTCACCACTGTGGATGTGATGTGGGAGACATGTGACGCTCTCTCACCACTGTGGATGTGATGTGGGAGACATGTGACGGCTTTGTCACCACTGTGGATGTGATGTGGGGGACATGTGACGGCTTTGTCACCACTGTGGATGTGATGTGGGGGACATGTGACGGCTCTGTCACCACTGTGGATGTGATGTGGGAGACATGTGACGCTCTCTCACCACTGTGGATGTGATGTGGGAGACATGTGACGGCTGTCACCACTGTGGATGTGATGTGGGGGACATGTGACGGCTCTGTCACCAGTGTGGATGTGATTTGCACTACAGATGAAGGCACAGGATTGCTCCTCTGTCATTTCCAATGCTGGGATGAATCGGAGGTCAGTGCAGGGGTAGATACTAACAGCCAATGAGTGTGCAGTGGGTGGTGCTGGACACCAGCAGGGGGCGGGTCTAGCCCTGACAGTTGCCTTGTCTATTACCGCCGCAGGTAAACAAACTGATTGCAGGAATTAAGTGAAATTCAGGAGGAACCAGAGGTAGAAATACAAAACTAAATGTATAGGGGAGTTGGGGTGTTATGTATCACAACACAATACAGATTAGCTTAAGAAAAAAATAAACTGGATTATGGGCTTGGATAACCTCTTTAACTATTAAAATATGAAATGCAACCAACTTGTTTTGTATTCAGAACATTAAAAAAAAAAATCTTTACCTTGAGGCTACTGCCCATCCAGGAAGTCCAAATCTTTCATAGTCCCCTCCATATATGTCCCGCACTAATTTGTCAGCATTAGTACTGTCTCCAGATGCTGCCATTTCCAGAGCTTCTTCAAAGCTTTCACATCCGGTGAGTAAACTGCAGAGACCAAGAAAAGTTCCTCCACCTAGGCTACGGAAGCAAAGATGGCATATCACTGAGAGCCAGTAAGGCCTTAACATTTAAAGGTCATCTAAGGTGAAAACTACAAGATAGCCAGGATTTATGGGGAAGAGGGTATTGTAGAGGGACCACTATAAACATATAAATGGGCCAGACCTAATACTCCTATATAACACATTCCACTTGTCTTTAACTTTTTCCCTGCTAACTGGAAAAAGCCACCAAAGTGCAGAGGGCACTGTCTGTACCATCTCAGAGAGTAGCACTGGACAGTGTGGACTCCAGGAATCTAAAACACTGATTACATACAGTATGAGCCTTCCATTGGAGGTGTATATTAGGATTTTCCAATAGGTACCTCCAACTGAAGGCCACACTGACAGCCACCATGTGGGAATTCAGTGCTGCATATTTCCAATAGGCACTCATTGTTTCAAGGTTTTTTTGGTAACACTTCCTAAGCATTTTGGCAATATGTAACAGTTCCCAGGTTCTTGATACATTTTATGGACACTGAAATATTGTATTGCAGTCAGTCCAGAATGACAAAGAGGTTTTCTGTTTACTAAAACCCCTGTCATCATGTACAGTTTTGTTTAACCCCTTCATGATTTGGCCAAGTTCTATTTTTTTTCTTCACCTCCCCCTTGTTCCAAGAGCCATAACCTTTTTAATTTTCCATCCACATAGTCATATGAGGGCTTGTTTTTAAATGACACCATTCACAGAGGTCTTTAGCAGAAGCCTGACTGTCATAGCAACCCACTGGTGCCCCGTGACATTGTCACGGACGTGCCGATGGCAGCATGGTAGGACGCGACCCCTTGCTGATGCATGTTAAATGCCACTGTCAGAGATTGACAGTGGAATTTACCATGTTAAAGGGAACCTGTTATGAATGGGTCAACGAGGAGGATAGCAGGCCCAGGCTAAGCCACAGAAAACCAGAGAGGTTGGTAACTAAGCGGATTGCAAACCCTTGATCCTATCCACACAACTAGCAGTAGCCGTGCAGCGTACCTACAATGATCCTAGATGCCTCGGCACAGCTGGAGAGCTAACTAAGCCTAAAACAAGAAAGGGGATATCTAAACTGCCCCGGAGCAGACCCCAAATGAATAGATAGCCCCCAAACATATATTGTCGGTGAGACAAGATGAAAAAACAAACTCAGGCAGAAAAATAGATTGAGCAAACGATGGTGCCCACACTGACTAGACAGAACAGGAAAGGAAAGACACTGTCTGCAATCATGCAAAAAACCCTGCAAAAAGCCCAACACGTCTGATGCACAAAAAACACTGAAGTCTCACGACTTCGCCCCCACTATATCAGCATTCTGGTATATTCTGAAAGCAAAGCAAAAAGAGACCAATATAACAGAGGAAAAAACAAACTGGCACAAGCAGTAACATATGGGCGGTGATTCAGCACAGCCCCAGCTGGAGCTGGCTGACCCGCAAAAAAGCAGAGATAGACAAAACCAGATCAAATGCAAAGAGAATAGCAAATGAACCACTTAGCTGAACCATGCAGGGAAAGAGCAGGAGACATCAGACCTCAGAAGGCACAGGAAGAAAATCACCAGCAGAGATAGAGGGAGTCAGCTGTCTTAAATCCCAATCAGAAACCCCAGATCTCCAATAGTCTTCCTCATTATCAGGTGGCAAGCCTCTGTCAATCAGATCAGCTCCACTACCTCCAGTAACCACCAGAGGGAGCCCAGAAAGAGAATTCACAACCCCTCTGTCAATCTGATCAGCTCCACTACCTTCAGTAATCACCAGAGGGAAGCCAGAGAGAGAATTCACAACAGGAACCTGTCACAAGGTTTTTCACATATACAATAGGGTCGGCACCTGCAATCCCTATGTGCAGCATACTAGAATTAGTTTCCAATGCGCGCTCCAAAAACAAAAAATAGCTTTTATTATACTTACCTATAGGGCTGTCTTGTCCGGTCCAATGGTTTTGATCCGGTGCCTCTTTTCTTTATGCTTTGTGTGGATGACACATTCTACATCATGCACACAGTGTCCTCAGCATCACGCTCCTGCACAGGCAAATTTCTCTCTGCAAACTATTGTAGTGCGCATGCACAGATGCCTTTTTTCCTTTTCCTGTGCATGCTCATTACAGTACTTTGATGCACCTACGCAGGGGTGTGATGACAAGGACACTGTGTGGATGACGTATAACGCGTCATCCACACCAAACAAGAGGAGGTGCCAATTCCAGAACAGCAGTGCCCATTGCCCCTACTTTACATGCTAAAAACCTGGTGACATGCTCCCTGTAACAGCCACGGGAGGAGCAATATAAATCAGCCATCATCTGCCTGGAAATATTTGGGCTCCGCTTGCAAGCCGGCACCAAAGGCAGGATTACGACATTTGATGTAACTATATGTTGTGAATGGGTTAAAAAATGTGTGTGTAATAATATTATATATATATATATATATATATATATATATATATAGTGAGGTAGCGCTTATTATTAGGCATCATAAACCATGACCGGCAACATAAAGATCATATAAACGGCATAGCGTCCATGACAGAGCTTCACTCTGTTAGCAATGTCCAATACACAGGCTTTTCAGCCTCACAGCTATATCTCAGCCCGTCAGGGTTCTCTCATGGCTGCTTCTCCATACTGCAGACAATCATTCCCTCCAAGGAACTCTCAGGCACTTGCAACCATTAAAACACAGCGTCCACATGCTGTCAGGAAGGTAGCCACACGAGACCTTCCAAACG